>NC_092776.1:65413171-65752456 GCF_047496795.1 Chiloscyllium punctatum | reverse complement strand
AACACGTGTAGGACTTTCGGGAACGAAAGTATAACTCCTTATTTTTTAAAAAAGAAACTGATTGATTTTACAAAACAATAAGAACAGTTCGTACTGTAATAAAAGAAACCTTTTAAATCATAAATAGACTTTATCTTTTTTCGTAAACCATCCATAAAAAGTAATTTTAAAAAATATCGTTTGAAAGAAAATCTGTTTGTTTTGCATTTTTGTTTGTTTTTGAATGTAAATAAAACAAAATAGAAAATACAAAGTTAAATTAATAAACTATAATATCAACTGCAAAAAAAACTACATTAAATATAAACTGCCTGCAATCCCAGGTGAAGCTGTGAGATCCATGCTGCTCTAAGAACATTTTTTGAAACTGTTTTTATAATATGAAGAAAACTGGGCGTATGTTTTAATAAAGTGTTTCCAATTCAAGCTGGACTTGCTGATGTGATTTGAACTCCTGCTGTGAGTATATATGTAGATTTTTAAAAATCTCATCACTCCAGCTCTTCAAACAATATTATGAATTTGTGTCTGTCGTAGTAGGAAAGTTTCTTCAGCTCTGCCTATTGCAGGGACCAATACAATGAAAATTATCCAGGACCACGTAGAACACAACTGTTGCAGTGAAATAATAAAACATATAGACGCGCAGAGTATAAAAGGAGAATTCAGCTCCATGTCCAAAATAAAATTTGTGGCTCCCACATAAAATAAAACCCAACTGCATCATGCTGTAAATTCACCAAAATAGGAAAAGCAAGAGAATGGAATTCTCAATGCTTTCCCTGTGAACAACATCTGAAGAATAGGATAAAATCAAGGCTTAGTTGTGAACATCATAAACGATGATGATGAGAATGGGAGGGATCGAGTTTGGGGGGAATGAGAAATAATGTTGTGGATGACACAATGATGAGTTGGTGGTTCACAGTGAGGAGGAACGTGTGATGGTATAGGAGGGTATAAACCGGTTATTCAGGTGGACAGATCAATCACTGATAAAATATAACACTGATAAATGTGATACTTTTCTGAAGTAACAAACAAGAGTATACTCAAACTGAAGAAAGGCCAGATTTATTTGATTTCCCTTTTAAGCAAAGAAGGTTGAGATGTGCTCCTGATGGAGGTGTTTAGCAGCATGAAGGGTCTAGACAGGGTGAACACAGAACAGTTCTTCCCCTTACTCGAAGGATCAATAATAAGGAGACACACTTTTAAAGTGAAAGTGGCCTCACCATTAATCTGTAAACTGTAGAAAAACTTTCTTATTTCTAAATGTATTTGGTTTTAAAATAATTCAAGATTTATATTGCCTCCTGAAAAATGTGATTTTGAAGCAGAGGATTTGTTTTATCATCCATGTTCTCTGTTCCTCGTGCCTCAGTTTCACAATCTGTTCATTGAAATAATACACTGTTTATCCATTCAACTCGCCAATGTGCTCAAACACAGACACATTTTCCGTACTCTGATCCACAACTCAATATCTGCCCGTTCCCTTGACATGCCTAGTCCCTTTTAAAGACTTATATCGGCTTCACATTTTTCTTTTCTAACCTTTTCAATGTTTGTATACTCCCACAATCCATTCAAAACACTTTCCATAACATATAGATTGTGGACACTTTCTAACACAATTGATAATGTAATATTTTTGCTCAATATGTAAACTATAAAGATGCAGCAATGCTGACGTGTTCTGTTGTCCCATCACCCAGTTCCAACCTGAAGCTGAAGCAAATAGTCATTAAATCTCAAAAGAATTGCCAAGTCTTTACTTTTGATTAAATGGTCATTTGTCCCTTTATTATGAAATGGGCATATTAATTACGGACTGTCTGTCTGACTGCAACATTTTGATGTGGTTTACTCCAGGCAATTAAACGTCAAGAAGTAAGAACTGGGATAGGCCATCTGGTTGCCAGACCTGCTGTCGTGATCAACAAGGCCTGACTGCGGTATTTTCTACACATTGATGTCACGTTCCCTACACACAGATCAACCTGCATCTCCTGCAACCAAACACCTCGACCCCTGTTACCCCAGCCACCAACGGTGAATAAAATCCAAAGAACTGTAGTTGGACCAACACAAAATAATAGAAATTAGGAGTGGTGGTAGGAAATTCAACTGTGCAGTTATCCACATTAAACATTAAACACTAAACATGTAGATCCACATGTAGATTTCTCCAGCTTCCTCATTTCCCCTCCCCCCACCTTATCTCAGTATTTAACCTCGGATGCAGCACTGCCCTCTTGACCTGTAATCTCCTTCCCGACCTCTCCACCCCCACCCCTCTCCGGCCTATCACCCTCACCCTCACCTCCTTCCACTTATTGTATTCCAAGCGCCCCCCCCCCCAAATTCCATCCCCCCAACCTTTTATCTCAGCTCCCATTCCTGAAGAAGGGCTTATGCACGAAACGTCGATTCTCCTACTCATCGGATGCTGCCTGGCCTGCTGTGTTTTTCCAGAACCACATTTTTCAACTCTGGTACTCCAGCATCTGCAGTCCTCACTTTCTCTACATTAAACACCGCCTACCAGATATAGCAATCTGCCTCATTTCCTAAGCCTATCAATATTCATCTATAAACTCTTTAGCTCCTCATTACAGCCTGTTTGAAAATCTAGATCAATACCATCTGTGAATCTGTCTCTCCTTCCAGGTCATTTGGGCAGATTGTAAATAATTGTGGTTTGAGAACTGAACCGTCACCAGTTTGTGTTCGCCAGAGAAAGACCATTTACCCTGATGCTCGGCTTTCTGTTAGTCAGCCAATCCTCCATCCAATTCAATACTCTACCCTTAACCTCTCAGATCTAACCTGCTCGATCAGTCCTTTATGCAGCACCTTGTCAAATGCCTTCTGAAGTTTAGATGTACAGCATTTGCTGCATTCCCATTCACCACCTTGTTGGTTACATTCTCAAAGAACTCCAGCAGGTATGTCAAGCGGAATCTGCCCACCATGAAACTGTGCTGACATGGTGAATGCACCTTTGTTTTTCCAAGTGTTCAGTTATTTCCTCCTTTATGGTGGACTGAAGAAACTTCCACACTACAGAAGTTAAACTCACTGGTCTATATTTTGTGAATTTTTGCCTATCTCCTGTTTTGCGTACGTGTACCACATTATTACTTTTCCAATACTTTATACCATTCTAGGATCCAAAGAATTTGTGAATATCCTAACCAACACACCCAGTATCTCTGTTGTTACTTCCTTTAATACGCCAGACTGCAGGCCGAGGGTCTGACCTGCCTATAATCCTATCAATTTATTTAACATCTTTTTCCTCGTCAACGTACTTACATGACGAACCTTTGCAGTTGTTTTAAATATTCGGATGAAATTATCTTGCACTGTGAAAACAGGAAGTGTTGACTTTACCTCTGCCATTTCTGAGTTTCCCATTATTACTTCGCCATTTTCATCCTCTCAAAGGCCAACGTTTACTTTCAGCAATCTGTTACTTTTTGTCTACTCGGAGAAGTGTTCTTTATGATTTCTTAAGGTTTCTACTCATTTTCCTTCATAGTCATTTTGATTTTGATTTTAGTAACCGTTTGCTGACAAGTAAAGTATTTTTATTTAATTCATTAAAGAAAGGGGGTGTCGCTGGTTCGACAGCAAACATTGTCTGTCCCTAATTGCCCAGAGGGCACTTTAGCGTCAACCAAATTTGTATGGGTTGCAGGTCACATATTGGTCAGACCAGGTAAGGATTGTAGTTTCCGTCCCTAAAGAACATTCATGAAACATATGGGTGTTTCCAACAATGAGCAATGGATTCATTATCATCAATAGACTCTTAATTGCAGATTCATATTGGATTTAAATTCCAGCATCTGCCATGGCGGCATTTGAATCAGAGTCCCCAGAACATTATCTGGATTCGCAGTCAGCGATAATACCACACGGCAAGAACCTTCATGTTATTGTTGATGTACTTGTTAAGACACGGGTCGCTTTTACAGTGTCTCTTCCGCTTAGGATTACACTTTGTTTGAGGGGTTTTGACTATCTTCCCAAGTAGTTACCACTGTTCTTCAAATGTCCTGCACTTTAATTTTTTGACATGTCCAATCAGGCCAATCCCTTCTTCAGGCCAGTAAAATTATCATTGCCCGACACTAAACCTCTCCTATGTGACTTTGTCTTCACTGTTACATTCTGAATGTGAAACTCCAGCATGTTGTGGTCACTCTTTCTAAGATGATCCTGTACTACAAAATGATTTATCACTCCTTCCTCATTACGTAATACCAAAGCCAGTTCTCAGGTTGGTTCCATTACATGTTAATCAAAGACATAATCCATCATATATTCGATGAATCGTTCTTTGAGGCTTCCCTTTCCAAATTGATTAATCCAGTCAATATTCAAGCTCAAATTCCCATAATCACTCTTGTGCCCTTGTCTCAAGCCATCGTTATTCCCTGCTCCATGCTATTCACTACACTGAAAGTAATTTGTGAGGGGTGGGACTGGTTTGTGGGCTGGAAATGCTCATACCAATGGGTTTTTTTTCATCTGCTTTATTTCAAACCAGACTGATTTATCAGTTTTGACCCACGTGCTAATATCATTTCTTAATACAGCCTTGACATAATTCTTAACCAATACAGCCCTCCACCTGCTGTTCCTTCTTGTCTGAATACTGAGTAGCCTTTGACATTTAACGCCCCAGTCCTGACGTTCATGTAATCACATTTCAGTCATGCCCACCATGCCATAATTTTTTATCTCTGCTTGCGCTATCAGCTCATTCATTTTATTCCAAATACTTCACACATTTAGTTAAAAATATTTTTGGCAGAAGCTCTATTGATTTATCTTTCTCCTTTAATACTTGTGTTCACAGTCTCTCCATCCCTATTTAATGATCCCGATAATAGTGAGCCTATCATATGCTTCAACTTTCAACTCACAGTTTTAAAATTGCTATGATTCCTTCCCTCATCATGGTCATTAAACTGGCTCTGCATGTTTATTCGACAAACCTTTACTTTCTGCTCAGTTTCTGACCTGCTGCTTTGGTTCCCAGCCTCCTGTATCATTAGCTTAAATCTGCACGATCACACCTCCCTTTCAGGATGTTGGGGCACCTCCATTTAAAGTGTACACTTTCCTTTTTGTACAGTTCCCACCTGTACTGAACGCGATCTGAATCATCCAAAAATCAGAAACCCTCCTCCCAAACTAGCTCTTTACCACATATTCCACTCGATTATCTTCCTCTTCCTTGTCTCATTTCCAGATGCCCGGGGAGTAATCCCAAGAATACAACCCTGGAGATCTTGCTTTTAAACTCACTCATAACTCCCCGAACTTCCTTTGCAGGGCCTTTCAACCATTCACGCTTCTTACCAATGTCATTGATATCAATGTGAACCACGACCGCTGTCTGTTCACCATCCCACCTCTGTATGCCCTGAGCATACTCGGAGACATTCTTGATCCAGGTACCGACCACCGTTTTTATGAAGAAATCAAAGAATCATAGAATCCCTATGGTGGTGAAACAGGCCATTTCACACACATATCGATGCTGACACTTTAAAGAGTAACCCATTCCGATCCATTCCCCTATTATTCTACATTTACCCCCTGACTAATACACATGATCGGCACATCGCTGAACACTATTGGCAAAACATAAACAACCCAGACCCATTCCTCTACATTATGTTCAGTTTGCTTTCTCACAAAAGATACTGATAGAACTACCAGCAACTTCTGGTTGTGTCACGGATGATGATTGTATATTCATAAAAACGAATGCAGCACAGAATTGCAAATAAAGTTGAATTTCAACTCTCAAAAGAAAATTAAGTATTTGGTCGTTCAATGATCCCAGTAAAGGTTCATTACATTACTGCTGTTCGGTCATGAGCGTCATTTCTTCACTTTCCCAATCCATGAATAAAGGAGGTTCTCTGTCTTCCAACTATCTCAATGATCTATCTCCCCAACCTCTCTGGGATAGAGAAGTCCCGATGGTCACTCCCCTCTGTGAGAAGGAAACACAGCGCACACATACACTGTGACCTTTTGACATCAATAAAATTAATGAACACCAGGTAAGAGTGACTGGCCCTAATAACAAGGCAGTATTTGACTGATGATGTTACCAAGGAACCTGAAGCAACTGAAAGATAATGGAGATAAGGAGGAATCTCCCCACTGTATTTTTTTTGAGTGGGAGCAGCAGCAAAGGTAAGGCGAACCAGGAAGGCTACACTAAGGAGTGGGAGATTTTTAAAATTACCTACTGCTAGTGGCCAGCGGTGTTTTTCCTCCACAGTAGGAGTGGGAGCAGTGGTGGAAGTGACGCAGACAATAGGAGTTGCCGGGAAGGAAAGAAAGTGATTACATATATTAGCAAGGTCCTGTGGCCCAGAAGGGAAGGGGGCAGAATAGAAAAGCGCTAGTGGTAGGAGACTCAATTATTAGGGGAATTGACAGGATATTTTGGGGTCAGGATCGGGATTCCCGGAAAGTATGTTGCATCCCAGGTGCCAGGGCCCGGGACGTCTCCAATCGGATGTATAAAATTCTGAAAGGGGAGGGCGAACAGCCAGAAATCTTATTACATATTGGCACCAATGATATAGCCAGGAAAAGGATTTAGGATATAAAAAGTGATTTCAGGGAGTAAGGGTGGACGAACAGAATAGTGTTCTCGGGTTTACTACCAGTGCCACGAGATAGCGAGGCGAGGAACAGGGAGCGGGCGCAGCTTACCACGTGGCTGCGCAGCTGGTGCAGGAGGGAGTGCTTCAGATATATAGATAATTGGGATGCCTTCTAGGGAAGGTGGGACCGGTACATGAAGGAGGGTTTGCACCTGAACTGGAAGAGGACCAATGTCCTGGGTGGAAGGTTTGGTCGAGTGGTTCAGGAGGGTTTAAATTGTATGGCAGGGTGCTGGAATTCTGAGCTATATACCGGTGGTGAGAGTTGATGGACATGAGGCAATAGCAAAAGGTAGCGCAACCAGTGGGAAGGAATTTCCTGGGAAGAACCAAGGGAAGTAGTTAAAGTGTGTTTGTTTTAATGCAAGGAGTATCAGGAATATAAGTGATGAGCTTAGGGCATGGATCAGTACCTGGTATATGATGTTGTGGCCATAACAGAGACGTGGGTTTCTAAGGGACAGGAATGGTTGCTGGATATTCCAGGGTTTAGAACATTAAAAAAAAGTGAGGGGGAAAGAGGATGGGGTGTAGCACTGCTAATCAGAGAGTGTATCACAGCTACAGAGGTTACCATTGTCACGGAGGGTCTGCTTACTGAGTCAATATGGGTGGAAATTAGGAATAGAAAGGGAGCTGTCACCTGATTAGGGGTTTGCTACAGGCCCCCCAACAGCAACAGGGAGATTGAAGAAAGCATAGGTCAGCAGATTTTGGAAAAGTGTGAATGGAGTAGGGTTGTTGTGATGGGTGACTTTAACTTTCCCAATATTGATTGGAACCTCCTTCGAACAGATGGTTTGGAAGGAGCTGTTTTTGTAAGGTGTGTTCAGGAGGGTTTCCTAACTCAGTAAGTTGACAGGCCGACGGCGGAAGAGGCCATTTTGGGTTGGTGCTCCGCAATGAGCCAGGGCAGGTGTCAGATCTTGTGGTGGGAGAGCATTTTAGTGATAAAGACCACAACTGCCTCACACTCTACATAGCCATGGACAAGGAGAGAAGCAGGCACAATGGGAGGATATTTAATTGGGGGAAAGGAAACTATGATGCTATCATATGCATGGGAAGCATGGACTGGGAGCAATTGTTACATGGAAAGGGCACTATAGACATGTGGAGACTGTTTAAGGAACAGTTGTTGCCAGTGATGCATAAATGTGTTCCTCTGAGACAGGCAAAAAGGGGTGAGATAAAGGAACCTTGGACGATGAGAGTGGAGGAGCTTCTCGTCAAAAGAAAGAAGGTAGATTACATAAGGTGGAGGCAGCAAGGGTCTTGCTTAGCTCTAGAAGATTACAGGCTTGCGAGGAAGGATCTCAAAAATGGTCTGAGGAGAGCCAGGAGGGGGTACAAAAAATGCTTGGCAGGAAGGATTAGGGAGAACCCAAAGGCATTTTACACGTATGTGAGGAATAAGAAAATGATCAAAGAAAGGGTAGGGCCGATCAGGAATAGCATAGGAAACTTGTGTATAGAGTCTGAGGAGGCAAAGGAACCCCCAAATGAGTTTTTTTGCGTCTGTCTTTACTAAAGAAAAGGACATTGTAGTGAATGAAACCATTGAGGAGCAGGTAAGCATGCTGGAACGGATAACGATTGAGGAAGCTGATGTGCTGAAACTTTTGACAAACATTAAGATTGACAAGTCGCCAGGGCCAGACTAGATTTGTCTTCGGCTGCTTTGGCAAGCGAGAAATGTGATTGCTTCACCGCTTGCAAAGATCTTTGCATTCTCGCACTCCACCGGACTCATACCTGAGAATAGGATGGAGGCAAATGTAATTCCTCTCTTCAAGAAAGGAAATGGGGAAATCCCCGGCAATTACAGGCCAGTAAGTCTCACGTCAGTCCCCTGCAAGGTGTTATAAAGGATTCTGAGGGATAGGATTTATGAACATCTGGAAGAGCATGGCTTGATTAAATGCAGTCAGCACGGCTTTTTGAGGGGCAGGTCATGCCTCACAAATCTTATTGAGTTCTTTGAGGATGTGACTAGACAAGTTGATGAGGGTCGAGAGGTGGATGCGGTGTATGTGGACTTAAGCAAGGCATTTGATAAGATTCTCCTTGGTAGGCTCGTTCAGAAGGTCAGGAGGAATGAGATACAGGGAAATTAAGCTGCCTGGATACGGAATTGGCTGGTCGACAGAAGACAGCGAGTGCTTGTGGAAGGAAAGTATTCTGCCTGGAAGTCAGTGGTGAGTGGTGTTCCACAAGGCTCTGTTCTTGGGACCGTACTTTTTTTGAATTTTTATTAATAATTTGGATGTGGAGATTGAAGGATGGGTCAGCAAGTTTGCAGATGACACAAAGGTTGGAGGTGTTGTTGACAGTATAGAGGACTGTTGTAGGCTGCAGCATGACATTGATATGATGCAGAGATGGCCTGACAGGTGGTAGATGGAGTAATGCGAGGTGATGCATTTTGGAAGGTCGAACTTGAAAGTTGAGTACAGGACTAAAGACAGGATTCTTGGCAGTGTGGAGGAATAGCGGGATCTTGGTGTGCAGGTACATAGATCCCTTAAAATTGCCACCCAAGTGACAGGGTTGTTTAGAAAGCATATGGTGTTTTAGGTTTTATTAACAGAGGATTGAGTTTAAGAGCCGTGAGATCTTGTTGCATCTCTATAAAACTTTGGTTAGACCACACTTGAAATCCTGTGTCCAGTTCTGATCGCCCTATTATAGGAAAGATGTGGATGCTTTGGAGAGGGTTCAGAGGAGATTTACCAGGATACTGCCTGGAATGGAGGGCTTATCTTACGAAGAGAGGTTGACTGAGCTCTGACTTTTTTTTTCATCAGAAAAAAGAAAGAGAGGGGATAGGGTGGAGGTTAGCACTGCTGCCTCACAGCGCCTGAGACCTGGGTTCAATTCCCACCTCAGGCGACTGACTGTGTGGAGTTTGCACGTTCTCCTCGTGCCTGCGTGGGTTTCCTCCGGGTGCTCCGGTTTCCTCCCACAGTCCAAAGATGTGCAGGTCAGGTGGATTGGCCATGCTAAATTGCCCGTAGTGTTAGGTAAGGGGTAGATGTAGGGGTATGGGTGGGTTGCGCTTCGGCGGGGCGGTGTGGACTTGTTGGGCCGAAGGGCCTGTTTCCACACTGTAAGTAATCTAATCTAATTGAGGTGTACAAGATAATGAGAGGTATAGATAGAGCTGATAGCCAGAGACGTTTTTTTTCCCAAGGCAGAAATTCTTAACTCGAGGGGTCACATCTTTAAGCTGTTTGGCGAAAAGTATAGAGGGGATGTCAGAGGTGGGTTCTTTACGCAGAGACATGTGAGAGCATGGAATGCGTTGCCAGCAGCAGTTGCGGAAGCGAGGTCATTGGGGATATTTAAGAGACTACTGGACATGCATATGGTCACAGACATTTGAGGGTTCGTACATTAGGTTTACCTTACATGAGGATCAATGGTCAGCACAACATCGTGGGCTGAAGGGCCTGCTCTGTGCTGTACTGTTCTATGTTTTATATTCTATGGTTTGAGTGATTCAACACTAAGAAGATGGCTGTGGTTCTTGGACATCCATCACCTCAGTCCCGGAACATCTCTGCGGGAGATCCACAGCACATGCTTCCACAGTTGCTCCTCAATGTCTTTCCCCCCATCATAAGCTCAGAAGTGGGGAAGGTCAATGAAGATCACACAATGTTCAGAATGATGTGTCCTCCCTCAGCTCCTGTAGCAGTGTGTGTCCATATGCAGCAAGACTCGGGCAGCATTCAGGCTTATGCTGTTATAATGTCGGTAACATTCATGCAACAGTACTGCTGGCCACTTTAAAGGGAAGAGTTCATTCAGCACTTCAAGTTCAATTCACAGGAATGTGAGGAGCTCATTCAGCCCATCAACACTATTGGATATGAATAGGGATAGCCTTATCAATCCCTCCTTCCTATTACACAGGAAGAGAAGGAGCCCAGTCAAACATGTTGAGCTGTTAAACAGGAATCAGGGCTTGCCAATCAGGCCCTTGAGCTTCTCCCCTGACACCAGGAGGCGGCCATTGAGGCCCTCAAACCCCTTGTACAGAAATAGGAGGATTTTGTCGACGCTGCAACATGACAAACCAATGAAGCAGAGACTGCACCGATAAACTGCTCCATTGTTCCTCCTGGCTCCATTGCTAATGGTACACAAATGCTACATCAACGTAGTTTGCTGATGGTGAAGAGAGAAGACAAATGTTTCATGTGCAGATCCCCAGCACTTTCTGAAATCAACTCGGAAAGAGAAATAAATGTTGACCCAGCCAACAACACCCATTCATAATGACAAGATGACCACACCCAGCATGGAGAGATAGAGGGGACAGAACCCCCTTGAAACAGGGACTTGGATATATATACAAATGTGCATGATACTCAGGAATATAGGAAAAGGTGGAAAGTAAGTGAAAATGATCACCCAATTTATTTCCATACCAGCTGATTATCCACAGTTCCTTTGTTTATTTTTACTGTCTCTATTTCTCCATATATTTAACACAATCCACCAACACATGTTACACTATTTCCCAGCTGCTTTCCTGACTGAGGCATGGTGAGTGGACTCAGATTTTCTCTCGACAGAGGCTGCCAAACCTACTCCGTTTCCCCAGCACTTTGTTTCCTTTTGGTTCAGAATCCCAGCGTCTTTCTTTGTATGATTTAACGTTTATTTTTTGTATTGTATGGGACACTGGCCCATCAAGTCCACATTGACCATATTCAGAGCATTGCACTCAGACCCATCTCATACCCCATTCCTGCATTTCCCATTGCTAACCCGACTCCTACCCTGTCCCTGCGTCTTCCATAGCTAACACACCTCGCTGCACATGATGGGTAATTTAACATGGTCTATCTCCTGAACCTGTGTAGACTGTGGGAGGAAACCGAACCTGACAGAGGTGTATAAGAGCATGAGAGGTATGCGCAGAGTGAACAGACAGCAGCTGTTCCCCTGAGTCAAAGGATCAAAAACAAGGGGGAGCATGTTTAAAATGAAAGACAAGACATGAAGAGAGGATTTATGGAATCTGTTTAGAACCCAGACGATGGTTTGTGTCTAGAATGCATTGCCTGAGAGGGTGGATAAGGAAGGAACCCTCACAAACTTTATAAAACACTTGTATCAGCATTAGATGGTGCAGACTCGATGGGCCTTGTCTTTAATACATGATTTCATGTGATGGCAGCCATGAAAGCTCTGATATATTCTGAAGCAGCAACCAATGAGACTTGTCGGTTTGTTCCATCGAACTGTGCTCAGTAAGTGGCGAGATTAGAAACCATTATCTTCCCATGGAATATCAGTACTTACTCAACCTAGGACAGCCCATACATCTCTGAAAACATCCATGTTAATTCACACTTTCAGTGCAAGAACCGTCCAATGACAGCAACAGCATTATTTCAGCTGTTTGACACCATTAATATGAAGGAAACCAATAACATAGAAACAGATTTCGCTTCATTATTACATAGACTTCTCGTGTAAGATTGTTATTTCTCTGAAGAATAATAAATTCCTTCTCATATATTCGCTTTGACAAAGAGTTTGTTTTCCTGCGAGCGATTCATCACAATATGGCGGCTTGTGTAACAGTCCATCCATCAGCAGTAATACTTACTCCCAGCTAAACCAGCACATAAGATGCACAGCTGGCAGTCCCTCTCAACAGCCACTTGGATGGACCAACACCAACTGGAATGGAACGTCTCAAGGGGAATTAATGCTGGTCTAGCTCCATTAAAATCCTAAACGAACTAAAAAGACAATTCGATTTTCTGATAATTACTAAACAATGAGGACATCTTATTGATCCGATAAGTTTGTCGCTGTCGTTGAACTTATGTGATCTATTTCTGTGAAACCATTTCGTGCATATATTGAAAGAACAAAAGCTCGGGTCACAGATACAAGGTAACACAGCATTTAAACACAAAATGCCAAGGAATAGTAGGCTATAGATCTACAGGTTACTGGGAATAATGTAGTTTGGTGTTTTCTGGTTGGCATAGATGTATTGGGCTGAAAGGCCTGTTTGTATGCTATATGAGTCTACCACTTTAACTGTTGGAAACAGAGAATGAAGTCTCATTATTTCCATAGTTTGTGAGCATCAAATAGTGAGGAATACGATCTCCAAGGACACACAGGATTTGAAGCTATATCATTCTCCTTTCACTATCGAATTGTTAAGAACCCCGTTTCTCTCTTTGTAACATACCTGTTAGTGTTCCTGCACCACACGAACCCCTGGGGTTTATCACCATATTCTGATTAGAAATTAAACACAGGCAACAGAATGCTGGCTTTGGTAATGAAACGCACCTCACAAGAACAACTGAAAGGTATCTGCTGTATTAAAGTTATCCATTCGACCCAATCTGATTTCTAAAGCAGTTTCAAGCGAGGCTTTCCCTTTGTCCTATGCTCCTGACCTCTCTACAACATCATGAACCTTTCCTGAGTGCTTTTGAGTGTCGTTTAAAAGTCACATATGGAAAGCTGAGACCAGAAATCTGAAAGGAAAAGTCTTCGTGTTCATGACAATCGTGTCATTTTTTTTTCAGTATCTAAAGACAACAGAAATGTAGAAACTAGCATCAGGAGTAAGGAATCAAAACAGCTCCATCATGCGATAAGGTCGTGGATGATCTGATTGTGACCTCAATCAAACATGTCTCCTTTGACTTTACAATGTTAGTGCGTCACTCTTAGTCAAGAATCTGCCTGCCTCTGCCTTAGGAATATTCAATGCCTTATTCTCCATCGCTCTCTGGGAAGAGAATTGTACAAAGACACAACATTCTGAGAGGATGACACCAAATCACCATCTTCTTAACAGAGACGTTTTTCAGTTTTTTAGTCCATCCGCTCATAGTAATCCCTCACACAAGCTGAAATATTGTTTTAGAATTCAACTTGAAAAGACTACTTGGAATATTCTGAGGTTAAACAAGATCACATGTTGTTCGCCTAAACCCCAGCAGATCCAGAGCCAGTCATTTCAAGATTTCCTTCTGAAATAAACACTCCTCCCAGGAGTCAGCTGAGTGATCTTCTCTGGATTGCATTTCATATCATTGTGGTCATCACTCTCTCGATGTGGTTACACCGCTACATTGTAAATCTGTAGAAAATTGTCCCCACTTTTAAATGTATTCTGTTTCAGAAAGTTTCAACATTTCTCTTACCTCCCTAAAAATTTGATGTATACGTAAAGTTTTTATTTAGTAACCAAGGTGCCCGGTTCCTCTGTGCCTAAAGCCAATTGAAATAATGCACTACATTTCCATTCAACACGGCAATATCTTTTCGCACATACACATTTTTCCTATTATGTTCCATACACCAATATTTTGCTGTTCACTTGACCCAACTTAATCTCCTTATAAACTCATGTCCTCTCCATATCTTCCTTCTCGAACAGTTTCAAATTTGTATTTTTCCGTACTACAGATAGAATATTTGGCCAAAGAAATACACTGTGGCCATATTGCAAAGTAATTGACAATGAAATATTGTTACTTCATGTCTAAACTATAAATTTGAGACAATGCTAAAGTGTTTTGCAGTTGCATCACTCAGTTCCATTACTAAAAATAGACTCTGATGGTGTGGAATGTGGTAGAATTAAGGAACCATAAAGGTGAAAACCCGTAGTTGGAGTTATATATGGGTCTAAAAATCGTAGTCAGACGCTGGGACGCACGATAGACGAGGAGATAGAAACTACGTGTAGGAAAGGCAAATTTACAGTGACTGGTGGGATTTCAATAGGTAGGTCGACTGGGAAAATCAGTTGTAGTGGTTTGTAAGGAAAGGAATTTCTGGAATGTCTACGTGATGGCTTTTTGGAGCAGCTTATGGTGCAGGCAATGAGGGAGCGGGCAGTACTGGATTTAGAGCTGTGCAGTGAGGCAGACTTGATAAGGAAGCTTAAGGTGAAGGAACCTTCGGAGGCAGTGATCATAATATGTTTGAACCTACTCTTCAATTTGAGAGGGAGAAAGTAGAATCGGAGTTAATATTACAGCTAACTAAAGACAACTTCAAATACACAAGGAAGGAGCTGGATAGAATTGACTGGGAGAGGAGCAGGAAAGACAGTGGAACAATAATGGCGGGAGTTTCTCAGAGCAACTTAGGAGTCACAGCAGAGATTTACCCCGAGGTAAAAGATGCATTGTACAGCAAGGATGAGACAATCATGGATGACTGGGACAGTCATGACTAGGGTAAAAGAAAAATAGAAAGCAGATAACATAGCAAAAGGCAGTTGGAAACCAGAAGATTTGGAAGCTTTCAAAGACGAACAGATGGCAACAAAATAAGAAATAAAGAAGGTGCAGATTAATAATGAGGTTAAGCTATCCAGTGATATTAAGGACAACTGTCAGAGTTTCTTTAGATATATAAAGGGCAAAAGAGAAGCAGAAGTGGATATTGGGGCACTGGAAAATGACGCTGGAGAGATAGTCATGTGGAGCAAGTAATAGATGAGAAACTGAATAACTATTAAGAGAGTGGGCAAAGAAGTGGCAGAAGGAGTGCAACTTGGGAAAGTGCGAGGTGATGCACATTAGTAGGAAGAAGACAGGCATGGACTACTTTATCAGTGGAGAGAAAAATCAGAAGTCTGAAGTGCAAAGAGAGTTGCGAGTTTCAGTCCAGGATTGTCGCTCGATAAACTTGCAGGTCGAGTCAGCAATTAGGAAGGTGTTGTTTCTGGTGCACAGTGTGTTTGAAATCTTATATTCAGCAAAAGAACTGAGTTAACTCTTTCAAATAATATTTGTTTATTTAACACAATTAATATTAGAACAATAAAACGTATTATAACGCAATGATAAACGCTACAAATTATCTTATGTTTTACTTTAACTTTGGATGATCACAAACCACCCTACTAGAAGTTGACTGGGCTCGACTTGGTGATGTCTTCTTGTTCTTCCGATGATCTTGGAGTTGTCTTCTCTTTCCGTGGTTATTCTCGAGTTACTTCACTGTGTGGGGCTTTGTGGTGATTTTATCCTTCCAAGACTTCACGCCCTTTTGGGAAGGTAAGGAGGATCTGTCGATGGAATGATCAGGTTCATTTACCCTGATCAATCAGACTCAACCATGGGTTGTCTCAAGGGCAACATTCCATTGTCCCATTCAGGTCCAACTTCAGGTTGGTATTACAGGGTATGGAGCTGTACGGTTTATTTGCAAACCACCTGTGGGTAGCTGCAGCCTGTCTGGATTCTGCAGCACGTGGATTATCACCGAGACTTTAGTCAAGGCTGGGATCCGTTTCCCAGTATGCATTAATCATTGTTCATTTTTGTAACTCCATGTTTAATTTATTATTGCCCGTCGTTAGATTATTCTTTCAGGTGGCCCTTCCGGTCAGAAAGGCAAATATAGTGATGGCATTTATTTTGAGAGGACTTGAAAATTAAAGCAGGGATGGATTTCTGAGGCTCGATAAGACTCTGGTCAGACCACATTTGAATATTGTGTATCGTTTTGTGCCCATAACAAAGGAAGGATGCGCCGTCCCTGGAGCATGTACAGAGGAGATTCACAAGAACGGTCCGAGGAATGAAAAGCTTAACATCTGAGGTCTCTGGGTCTATACTCGCTGGAGTTTATAAGGATGAAGGGGGATCTAATTGAAGCATACAGAATACTGTTGCCTGGTCAGAGTAGATGTTGGGAAGGTGCTTCCACGGTTAGGAGAGAAAGGGCTCAACGACATAGCCTGAGAGTCAAGAGAAGGTCTTTTAGAACGGAGATAAGGAGAAATGCCTTCAGTCTGAGAGTAGCGAATCTATGGTAGAATGGCAGTTTCCTTCCCTAAAGGACATTAGTGAACCAGGTGAGTTTTTCTTGGCAATTGATTCATTACCAACATCCGCCCCTTAATTCCAGATTTCAAGTCACGCTCAGCCATTTGCTGTGGCAGGATTTGAACCCAGATCACCAGAATATTATCTGAGTTTATTACATAAGAATTCAGTGATATCACCACGAGGCCACTGACTTGCCCAATCCTCTACAGTGTGACTAACTTGTGCAGTATGATATGCCCTTATGCCCTATGATTTGCCTTCATGTTATCTTTGACTTCCTTATGAATGATTTTCTCCATTATGCAATTCCTCTTCGGTCTTTAGTATCTCCCTCATTATTTGCCAAATTTCTTCAGCTGTTCTGCATTTCACTGTTCTTTTCTCCCTCCAGTCACCCAGGCCAAATCCTTCCTTAGGTCAGTATAATTATTATTGCCTAACACTAAAACTCTCATGTATGACTCAGTTTTCACTCTTTGAATCTGAATGCGAAACTCCAACAAGTTGTGGTTACACCTTCCAAGGCAAAACTCATCCACCAATCCTTCCTTGTTACATAATATCAAATCTAAATTAGGCCATTCTCTGGTTGATTCCATGCCATCCTGCTCTCAGAAATAATCTCTCATACACTCCATGAATCTTTATTCGACGGGTATCATTGTCGAGATGATTAATTGAGTCAATTTGCATGTTCAAACCACCCATAGTTAATGTTGTGCTCTTGTTACAAGCCCTCCCTCTTTTCAACCTCAAAAGTACTTAGGGGGAACAGTGGCTGAAAATTACTCTTCCTCAGGGTTTTCTTCCCATGCTTTGGATTTGCACTGAGATGATTTTCAAATATGTTTTGGCACAAAACACTTTGAAAAGGTCGGTGTACCCCCTCACACGAACAAGTGTTTATTTTCTTTTCTCTAACCATATTTCACAATAAATATCGAGGAATTAAGAGGGTTAAAAGTGGTCATGAGATATCTTTATCAAATAGTGTTGAGGAAAATACCAAAAACTTTGTTTTCATATATAAGGAGCAGGAGGGTAACTAGAGAACTGTTTGGCCCACACAAGAAAGTTATGCATGGAGTCAGAGAAAATTGGTAAGATTCTTAATGAGTACTTTGCATCTGTATTCACCAAGGAGAGAGACATGACGGATGTTGAGGTTAGGGATAGATCTTTCAGTATTCTGGGTCAAGTCGACATAAAGATGGAGGAGGTTTTGGATATTCTAAAAGGTATTAATGTGGACAAGCCCCCAAGTCTGGATGGGATCTACCACGCATTACTAAGGGAATTGAGAGAAGAAATAAGTGGGGCTTTAACTTTTATCTTCGCAGGATCCTTGAACATTGGTGAGGTCCCGGAGGACTGGAGAATTGCTAGTGTTGTCCCCTTGTTTAAGAAGGGTAGCGGAGATAAGCCAGGTAATTATAGATCGGCGATCCTGACATCAGTCGTAGGGAAACTGCTGGAGAAGCTACTGAGGGACTTGAGAAAGGTGTTTTTTTCAGTTCCCCATAGTAGGCTTATGGAGTAGGTGAAGTCGCATGGCGTTCAAGGTGTTCTATCTAGATGGACAGAGAACTGGCTGGGCAACAAGAGACAGAGAGTAGTACTAGAAGGGGATTTCTCAAAATGATGACCTGTGACCAGTGTTGTGCAACAGCAATCAGTGCTGGGACCACTGTTGTTTGTGATATATATCAATAATTTGGCAGAAGGTATCAGTTGCCTTATTAGCAAGCTTGCAGATGGCACCAAGATTGGTAGAGTAGCCGATAGTGAAGAGGACTCTCATATAATACAATAGAATATAGATAGATTGGAGAAATGGGCACAGATATGGCAGATGGAGTTCAATCTGTGCAAATGCGAGGTGATGCATTTTGGAGGATCCAATTCTAGAGCTAACTATGCATTAAATGGAAAAGTCCTGGGGAAAATTGACTTACAGAGAGATCTGGGTGTTCAGGTTCGTTGTTTCCGGAAAGTGGCAATGCAGGTCAGTAAACTGGACAATAAGGCATACGGCATGCTTTCCTGTATTGGATCAGTTGTTGAGTACAAGCATTGGCAGGTCATATTACGGTTGTGTAGGACATTGGTTTGGCCTCATTTAGAATACTGCATATAGTTCTGGTCAACTCATTACCAAAAGGATGTGGATGCTTGAATCGAGTGCAGAGTAGTTTCACTACGGTGTTGCCTGGGAAGGAGGTTGCTGGTTATGGTAAGAGGTTGGGTGGATTAGGATTATTTTAATTATAAAGACAAAGGTAGGAGGGGACCTGATTGAGGTCAACAAAATCAAGAGATATATAGACAGGGTGGATACCATGAAGCTTTCCCCCAGATTGTGAACTCATGACCCCTGGTAATTGAGTTCCAAAGTGAGAGGGGAAAGGTTTAGGGCCTGAGGGATATATGTGGGAAGTACTTTACACATAGGGTGGTGGCAGTCTGGATCGTGTTGCCAGCGGAGGTGGTAGGGACAGGAACGGTAGTGCCATCTAAGATGTATCTGACAGATACATGAATGGGCAGGGAGCAGAGGGATACAGATCCTTAGAAGATAGGTGGCAGGTTTACAAAATAGGAGATCTGGATCATTGCAGGCTTGGAGGGCCGAAGGGTCTGTTCCTGTGTTGGAATGTTCTTTGTTCTTTATCACTCATTCTAAAAATTGCAAGTTTTCAACTTATTGTATGCTGCAATAATATAAATCATTTATTTATTTGACAGTGCATGTCAAATTATTGTCATTGCTCAATTACAGTCTCGGAGTCATAGAGATGTACAGCATGGAAACAGACCCTTCCATCCAACTCATCCATGCCGACCACATATCCCAACCCAATCTAGTCCCACCTGCCAGCACTCAGCCCATATTACTCTAAACACATTCTATTCATATACCCATCCAGACGCTATCCAAATGTTGCAATTGTACCAACCTTCACCACTTCCTCTGGCAGTTCATTCCATACACATACCATGCTGTGTGTGAAAACGTTGCCCCTTATATCACTTTTATATTTTTCCTTCCCAAACTCAACCTATACCCTCTAGTTCTGGACTCCCCCACACTAGCGAAAATACCTTTCCCCATTCATGCCCCTCATGATGTTATAAACCTCTATAAGGTCACCCCCTCAGCCTCCGACGTTCCAGGGAAAATACCCCGAGCCAATTCAAATGCTCCAATCTTGGCAACATAGTTGTAAATCTTTTCAGAACTCTTTCAAGTTTCACGACATCCTACCTATATGAAGGAGACCAGAATTGCACACAATATTCCAAAAGTGGCTTAAACAATGTCCTGTACTGCCTCAACACGACCTTCCAACCACTGTACTCAGTGATCTGACCAATTACGAAAAGCAGACCAAATGCCTTACTCAAAGTCTTATCTCTGTGTGACTCTACCTTCAAGGAACAATGAACCTGCACTCCAAATTCTCTTTGTTCAGCAACACTCCCTTGACCTCACCATGAAGAGTATAACTCCTGCTAAGATTTGCTTTCCCAAAATGCAGCATCTCGCATTTACCTAAATTAAACTCCAATTACCACTCCTCAGCAAATTGGCTCATCAGCAAATTTACTAACTATACTTCTTATACTCACATGCAAATTATTTATATGAATGACTGAAAGTAGTGGACCCAGCACCGATCCTTATGACACTCCACTGGTCACATGCCACCAATCTGAAAAACAACTCTCCACCACCACCCTCTGTCTTGTACTTTTAGCCAGTTCTGTATCCAAATGTCTACTTCTCCCTGTATTCCATAAGATCTAACCTTGCTAACCAGTCTCCTATGGGGAACCTTATCGAATGCCTTACTGAATTCCATATAGATCACATCCACTGCTCTGCCCTCATCAATCCTCTTTGTTACATCTGCAAAAAAACTCAGTCAAGTTTGTGAGTCATGATTTCCCATGCACAAAGCCATTTTGACTCTCCCTAATCCATCCTTGCCTTTCCATGTAAATGTACAACCTGCCCCTCAGGATTCCCTCCAACGACTTGCCCTCCACTGACGTCAGGCTCACTGCTCTATAGTTCCCTGGCTTGTCCTTACCACCTTTATTAAACAGTGGCACCACTTTCGCCAACCTCCAGTCTTCTGGCACCTCACCTGTGAATATCAATGGTACAAGTATTTCAGTAAGAGGCCTAGCAATCACTTCCCTAACTTCCCACAGAGTTGTAGGGTAAACCGGATCGATCAGGTCCTGGGGAGTTATCCACTTTTATACGTTTCAAGAAATCAGCACTTCCTCCTCTGTAATAAGGACATTTTTCAAGATGTCACCATCTATTTCTCTGTATATCTACATCTCCCATGTCTTTCTCCTGAGTAAACACTGATACAAAATACTCCTTTAGTATCTCCTCCATCTCCTGCGGCTCCACACAAAGGCACCTTGATGATCTCTGAGGGCTCTATTCTCTCCCTATTTACCGTTTTGTCCTCAATGTATTTGCAAAATTCTTTTGGATTCTCCGTAACTCTATTTGCCAAAGCTATCTCATGTCGCCTGTTTGCCTTCCTGATTTCCCTCTTTAGTATACGTCTACTGCCTTTATACTCTTCTAAGGATTCAATCGATCTATCCTGCCTGTACCTGACATATGCTTCCTTCTTTTTCTTAACTGGACCCTCAATTTCTTTAGTTATTCAGCACTCTCTATACCTACCAGGCTCTCCTTTCACCCTAACAAGAATATACTGTCTCTGGACTCTCGTTATCTCATTTCTGTACGCGTTCCATTTTCCAGCCATTCCTTTCCTGGCTAACATCTGCCACCATCAGCTTTTGGAAGTTCTTGCCTATTAACGTCAAATTTGCCCTTTCTCCAATTTAGAACTTCAAATTTAAGTTCTCATCTATCCTTTTCCATTTTTATTTTAAAACTAATAGAATTGTTGGCAAATAGCTGAAGCTTACACATTTCAGTGAGTAATTAAATCGATTGATTACATTTAAATGTGTAAGAATGATAAATCGATTTGATTGTTCAATCATTTGCTCACTCTGAATATGCAGTCAGAGGTCAACCACTTTGCAAATGATAGAGCGACAATGTATGTATTTGAATACTGAGATTCAATGTGTAATTGTGATCAGCAAAATAGTCAGACAACATGTTCTTTCTCGATACAAAACAAAATCTGCATTCTTTACTTTTGCATCATAAAAGGTTGTTTGGTGTTTAAAATTTAATTCCATCAATGTAGAATCAACTTAATTGTTTTCAGAGATCGTGCAGTTATTGTTCATTTGAATAATTATAGCTCATATTTTATTATTGCCCAGTTCTCAACCATTGCAAATTCCTGATCATTGTTCAGGTCAGTAAACCCATCACTTTGCATCATGACCGAGATTAAAAGTGGATTCCAAAAGGCCTGAATTCGGGTACAGTGCTCCTGGACCTTATAACTACCTGTGGCACTAAGTGAGACACTGGCCTGCTCCTGAACCTCTCCAAAGAGTTTCCAACGTGGGTCAGGGCAGTCAGTCAAACATTCCCTCACAGCAATCCCTTCGGAATGCAATTTGGACAGGAGAAAACTAGCCAACAGGCTATCACTGCTCTCAGTGTAGGTACAAATGCTTTCCAAATTAGATACCAATGACTGACCAGAAACCAGATGTTTATGCATCTTGAGTAAGAGCCTGGCCCATGGAGCAGATGTATTGACATGGAGTGTCAGAGTCACACCACACAATTTAGTTATGGTGATAACATCTGGCATGTCCCCCAGACTCCATATATTTGCCCCCTGGACCAGATACTGGGTGAAAACATTCACAATTGACAGTCTTCTGCAGTATCTTGTGTCTCACAGTGAACCCTCTGAAACTATATTCAATAAATGAACCTTCACATTCACCAGTATCAAAATAAAATTGTGCATGTTTGTGGATGGTCAGATACTAATTCATAGGCCACCCAGCAGAATGTATCTGAAGAAACCAGGAGCAAACAGCAAGCCAAGAATAATTATCATATCTCAACTTATTGGAGATTTTCTGGTCCAGGAAACTACGCATATTGTGCTGACACTCAGGTGAATGTAACCATGCACACCATAACTGGAAGTCTTGGTCCAACGCCTCTCCCCAGCTTCCTGAGCACCTCACTCCCTCGCACACCTCACTCCCTCAAACATTCACCAACTGATGTGAATCCATAACCTGAGTTAAACATGGCCCACAGAACAGTACAGCACATAAGAGCCCTTCAGCCCTCAATGTTCTGCTGGCCTTTTATCCTACTCTAAGATGACACTAACCTGCATAACCTTCAATGTACTAACTTCCATGTGCCTATCCAAGAGTCTTCTTAACTATCCCTAATGTATCTGACTCTACTACCACTGCTGGCCGTGCATTCCGCCAACCCACCACTCTCTGAATAAAGAACCTACCTCTGACATCTCCTCTAAACCTTCCTCCAGTCACCTTAAAGTTATGTCCCTTGGTCTTCTATGTCCCTGCCATGGGAAAGGGCTCTGGCTATCCACTCTGTCTATGTCTCTCAACATCTTGTACACCTCTATCAAGTCACCTCTCATCTTTCTTTGCTCCAGTGAGAAATGTCCTCACTCCCTCAAATTTTCTTCCTAAGACATGTCCTGCTGTGAAGGGCTTATGCGAAAATATCGACTCTCCTGTGCCTCAGATGTGGCCTGACCTGTTTTGCTTTATCAGCGCAACACTTTGAGGTATGTAAATTAACTGGCCACAAGAATATGTCAGGGGCTATGAATCCTGCAGAAATAACTCATATCATAATCTCCAAAAGCCTTTCCCCTATCCATAAGACACATGTTGAATATGGGTGTAATGAAATACCCTCCATTTCCTTCGGTGAGTGCAGCTTCACCTCTCCATCCACTGATGCTCAGTAACAGCAATGCCTGCCATCTACACGGTGCTCTGCAGAAATTTACCAAGGCTCCTTACAACGTTCCTCTGAAGTCCGACCATCAAGAGGGACAAGGGAAGCAGATACATGGGAACCCCACCATGTTCGCATTCTGTTCCAATCCACCCACCTTCCTGATTGGGAAGTATATTGCTGTTCCTTCAGCATCACTGTTTCAAGGTCCCTCCCTAATGGTAATGGAAGTCCAACTACAATACATGGACTGCAGTGGTTCAGTGTAGCAGCTCACCACCACCTTCTCAAGGGCAACAAGGAACTGACAATAAATACTGGCCCAATCATATTCTATGAATAAATTAAAATGAAAAATATTGTCCTAACATGCCCAATGCTGGACACTGTGATTTGGTTTTTGTGAGCTCAGGCTGGTTGGGTTCAGTCCGTAATTTGCTTGTTGTGAACATCTGAAGGGATAACCCGTCAGTCTCTCAGAGACATGGCCTACATACTGAGCATCACACAGACATGGACATTCACAACCAACATTATCTGAGCTCTGAGATAGACATAAGCAATTCAAAATGTATTCATATCTGACTAACATGTTTAAACACATAGTGAAATTGTTACCACAAAAATGATTATAATCGAATATTACCAGGGAGAAAGTGAGGACTGCAGATGCTGAAGATCAGAGTCAAAAAATGTGGTTCTGAAAAAACACAGCCGTTCAGGCAGCATCTGAGGAGCAGGAGAGTGGATTAATTGTTCACAATATTAATACAATGGAAAATAATTGCATATTTTCAAAGTTCTTGCACTTAATAATAATGTGGCCTTTGGTGTAGGAATGAGATTCGTCATTTCAATGCTCCTTACTGTGAGTTGTGCACTGTTTTCATCATATTGTTGTTATAAAAGTGAACGAGATAAATGGGTGGATTTTGTGCATATTGGACAATCTAAAAGTTGGTATTAGGAAAGGATGTCGGATCTTCAGTAAAGAAACTTTGCTGTTAATGGTTAGAACAATGCTGCAACCATGTAAACAGAAATTTCCAGCTCAAGTCATAAACAAAGATGTTGGGCAGTGATCACACTGTCCATCAATGGAGCTGCACAATTCTGTTTGGATAGTGACACTGTGGAGCTAACATAAACTGGATATCGATTATGAGGGATTCAATGTAAGATGCCATGTGCTGGAGGAGCCCATCACCTTTACAACACCTTCATTCAGGATCGAGTGCAAGGTGTAGAATTACAGAGTTTAGGAGGCACACAGAAGAGATATACTTGCAAGACATGGTTGTTTACAGGTCATTGTTACAAATATTGAACTGCGTCTGGACCAGCGCCACGTGCTAGTCCATTGAACAGTCTGCCCCACACACATCTCCCGTTGTTATGGTGTATCTCTAACCAGTCTATTGTGAGGGATTGTGTGAGCAACTGCCCAGCTCCAGTTTCGAAGCTCTCTGGACAAATTTTGGAGATGGCCAGTGTTTTGGAAGTCGTGGTGAGGGCCAGTAACACTGTGTCTGAATTCAGGCTTTTTTTCAAAGTCATTTTCAACAGCTTTGCTGCGTGCAAGATGTGTTCACTGATCTGAACATGAATTGGCTGTTTACTACAGTCACTGTGCGCTCTGGTAAATCAATTATTGTTCACTTCAATTGTTATCAACTGAAAAGCAATGATGTTTGGTTTATTTTAAAATATGTAAGAAATGAAGTGATATTAACTATTCACTATACAAAATGTAAAATTGGCCTTTTGCATATTTCCCACAGACTAATCAAGCAACAATCAGATATTGTCTGGAAAGCAAGATTATGTGAACAGGATTATATCCCAGGCAACATCACCATCCTCTCTGGTAGGTTCTGTCCCACTGAAAGGTCACAGCCAGGCAGAAGTGGGCAGCTGTTTGGCATATAGTCAGTATAGGGCAGCATGGTGGCTCAGTGGTTAGCACTGCTGACACAAAGTACCAGTGATCCAGATTCGATTCCATCCATGGGCAACTGCCTATGTGGAGCTTACACATTCTCCCCGTGTCTGCGGGGGGTTTCCTCACAAAGTTTAAAGATTTGCAGTTCAGGTGAATTGGACATGGTGGTGAGTTGCTCTTCGGAGGGTTGGTGTGTACTGGTTGGGCCGAAAGGTCTGTTCCCACACTGTCAGGAATCTTATCTAATCATAGTGCTCAGCATTGATGCTGGATCCTGTGGCTGCTAGACTGCTCTGCAGCAGGTTATGGAGGAGTCTATAAAAGGGAAACATATAATTGACCACATCATCACGGATCTGCCTGCTGCAGATACACCTCTCCATTTCATATATCGGTAAGAATGGTCACGGCACAGTCCTTATAGGGAGCAAGGGCTATCTTCACATTTTGCAGACACACCACACAATTATATGTACTGAATGGTACAGACTTTAAACAGATTAAGCAATTAATGACGGTGCATCCATGACATACAATGGCCCATCGGCGGAGGCAGCAGCATCATATTCCAAACAACTCATACAATCTGTAATTTCCTGAATTGACATATGTACCACTGTACAGTAACCATCATGGACCGGCTACCCTCCCACTGTACAGTAACTATCACAGCCTGAAATCTCCCACTGTACAGTAACCATCACGGCCCGCTATAACTCCCACGGTACAATAAACTTCACGGCCCGACACACCTCCCACTGTAGAGTAACAATCATGGGCCGACATACCTCCCACTATACAGTAACCATCACAGCCCGAAATACCTCCCACGGTACAGTAACCATCACGGCCCGACATACCTCCCACTGTACAGTAACCATCACGGCCCGACATACCTCCCATGGTACAGTAACCATCACGGCCCGACATACCTTCCACTGTACAGTAACCATCACGGCCCGACATACCTCCCACTGTACAGTAACCGTCACGGCCCGACATACCTCCCACTGTACAGTAACCGTCAGGGCCCGACATGCCTTCCAAGGTAGAGTAACCATCACGGCCTAACATACCTTCCACTGTACAGTAAACATCACGGCCCGACATACCTCCCACTGTACAATAGCCATCACGGCCCGGCATACATCCCACTGTACAGTTACCGTCATGGCCTGACATACCTCCCACTGTACAGTAACCGCTAAGGCATCACATCCCTTCCACTGTACAGTAACCATCACGGTCCGACATACCTTCCACTGCACAGTAACCATCACAGTCCGACATACCTCCCACTGTACAGTAACTGTCACGGACCGACATACCTCCCACTGTACAGTAACCAGCACACCCCGACATACCTCCCACTGTACCGTATCCATCATGGCCCGACATACCTCCCACTGTACAGTAACTATCACGGCCCGACATACCTCCCACTGTACAGTAACCACCACAGCATGACATCCCTCCCACTGTACAGTACCCATCTCGGTCAGACATACCTTTCACTGTACATTAGCCATCACGGCCCGGCATACCTCCCACTGTACAGTAACCGTCACGGCCTGACATACTCCCACTGTACAGTAACCACCAAGGCATGACATCCCTTCCACTTACAGTAACCATCACGGTCTGACATACCTTCCACTGTACAATAAACATCATCGCCCGGCATACCTCAAACTATACAATAACTGTCACGGTCCAAAATACCTCTCACTGTACAGTAACCATTACGGTCCTACATTCTCCCACTGTACAGTAACCACCAAAGCATGACATACCTCCCACTGTACAGTAAACATCTTGGTCCGACATACCTCCCACTTTACAATAGCCATCACGGCCCAGCATACCTTCACCTGTACAGTAACCATCATGGTCTGACATACCTCCCAATGTACAGTAACCGACACGACCCGAGACCCACCACTTTACAGTAACCATGACAGCCCGACATACCTCCCACTGTACAGTATCCATCACGGCCCGACATACCTCCCACTGTACAGTAACCGTCAGGGCCCGACATGCCTCCCAAGGTAGAGTAACCATCACGGCCTAACATACCTTCCACTGTACAGTAAACATCACGGCCCGACATACCTCCCATTGTACAATAGCCATCACGGCCCGGCATACATCCCACTGTACAGTTACCGTCATGGCCTGACATACCTCCCACTGTACAGTATCCGTCATGGCCTGACATACCTCCCACTGTACAGTAACCGCTAAGGCATCACATCCCTTCCACTGTACAGTAACCATCACGGTCCGACATACCTTCCACTGCACAGTAACCATCACAGTCCGACATACCTCCCACTGTACATTAACTGTCACGGACCGACATACCTCCCACTATACAGTAACCAGAACACCCCGACATACCTCCCACTGTACAGTATCCATCATGGCCCGACATACCTCCCACTGTACAGTAACCGTCACGGCCCGACATACCTCCCACTGTACAGTAACCGTCACGGCCCGATATACCTTCCACTGTACAATAACCATCATGGCCCGACATACCTCCCACTATACAGTAACCATCACGGCCCGGCATACCTCCCACTGTACAGTTACCGTCATGGCCTGACATACCTCCCACTGTACAGTAACCGTCATGGCCTGACATACCTCCCACTGTACAGTAACCGTCATGGCCTGAAATACCTCCCACTGTACAGTAACCGACACAGCCCGACATCCCTTCCACTTACAGTAACCATCGCAGTCTGACATACCTTCCACTGTACAATAACCATCATGGCCCGACATACCTCCCACTATACAGTAACCATCACGGCCCGACATACCTCCCACTGTACAGTAACCGTCAGGGCCCGACATGCCTCCCAAGGTAGAGTAACCATCATGGCCTAACATACCTTCCACTGTACAGTAAACATCACAGCCCGACATACCTCCCACTGTACATTAGCCATCACGGCCCGGCATACATCCCACTGTACAATTACCGTCATGGCCTGACATACCTCCCACTGTACAGTAACCGTCATGGCCTGACATACCTCCCACTGTACAGTAACCGTCATGGCCTGACATACCTCCCACTGTACAGTAACCGACACGGCCCGACATCCCTTCCACTTACAGTAACCATCACAGTCTGACATACCTTCCACTGTACAATAACCATCATGGGCCGGCATACCTCCCACTATACAATAACCGTCACGGTCCAAAATACCTCTCACTGTACAGTAACCTTCACGGTCCGACATATCTCCCACTGTCCAGTATCCATCACGGCCCGACATACCTCCCACTGTACAGTAACCGTCACAGCCCGAATACGTTCCACTGCACAGTAACCATCACTTTCCGACATACCCCCCACTCTACAGTAACTGTCACGGTCCGACATTCCTCCCACTGTACAGTAACTGTCACAGCCCGACATAACTCCCACTGTACAGTAACCATCACGGCCCGACATACCTCCCACTATACAGTAACCATCACAGCCCGACATACCTCCCACTGTACTGTAACCATCACGGCCCGACATACCTCCCACTGTACAGTAACTGTCACAGACGACATACCTCCCACTGTACAGTAGCCATCACGGCCCGACATACCTCCCACTGTGCAGTAACCGCCACAGCATGACATCCCGCCCACTGTACAGTAACCATCTCAGTCCGACATACCTCCCACTGTACAATAACCATCACGGCCCAGCATACCTCCCCCTGTACAGTAACCATCATGTCCTGACATACCTCCCACTGTACAGTAACCGACACTGCCCGACACCTACCACTGTACAGTAACCATGACAGCCCGACATACCACCCACTGTACATTAACCACCACAGCATGATATCCCTCCAACTGTACAGTAACCATCTCGGTCCGACATACCTCCCACTATACAATAACCATCACGGCCCGGCCTACCTCCCACTGTACAGTAACCGTCACGGCCTGACATACCTCCCACTTTACAGTAACCATCACGGCCTGACATACTCACACTGTACAGTAACAACCAAGGCATGACATCCCTTCCACTTACAGTAACCATCACGGTCCGACATACCTTCCACTGTACAATAACCATCATGGCCCGGCATACCTCCCATTATACAATAACTGTCACGGTCCAAAATACCTCTCACTGTACAGTAAATATCACGGTCTGACTACTTTCCACTGCACATATCTCCCACTGTACAGTATCCATCACGGTCCGACATACCTTCCACTGTACAGTAACCGTCACAGCCCGACATACCCCCCACTGTACAGTAACTGTCACAGCCTGACTACTTTCCACTGCACAGTAACTATCACAGTCCGACATATCCCCCTCTACAGTAACTGTCACGGCCCGACATACCTCCCACTGTACAGTAACCATCACACCCCGACATACCTCCCACTGTACAGTAACCATCATGGCCCGACATACCTCCCACTATACAGTAACCATCACAGCCCGACATACTCCCACTGTACAGTAACCACCACAGCATGACATCCCTCCCACTGTACAGTAACCATCTCGGTCCGACATACCTCCAACTGTACAATAGCCATCACGGCCCGGCATACCTCCCACTGTACAGTAACCGTCATGGCCTGACATACCTCCCACTGTACAGTAACCGACACGGCCCGACACCTACCACTGTACAGTAACCATGACAGCCCGACATACCTCCCACTTTACAGTAACCGTCATGGCCTGACATACTCCCACTGTACAGTAACCACCAAGGCGAGACATCCCTTCCACTGAGCAGTAAGCATCACGGTCCGACATACCTTCCACTGTACAATAACCATCATGGTCCGACATACCTCCCACTGTACAGTAACCATCACGGCCCGAGATACCTCCCACTGTACAGGAACCGTCACAGCCCGAAATACCTACCACTGTACAGTAACCATCACAGCCCGCCTACCTTCCACTGCACAGTAACCATCACAGTCCGACATACACCCCACTCTACAGTAACTGTCACAGTCCGACATAACTCCCACTGTACAGTAACTGTCACAGCCCGACATAACTCCCACTGTACAGTAACCATCACACCCCAACCTACCTCCCACTATACAGTAACCATCATGGCCCGACATACCTCCCACTGTACAGTAACCACCACAGCATTACATCCCTCCCAATGTACAGTAACCATCACGGACCGACATACCTCCCTCTGTACAGTAACCATCACGGCCCGAGATACCTCCCACTCTACAGTAACCGTCATGGCCTGACATACCTCCCTCTGTACAGTAACCGACACGGCCTGACACCTACCACTGTACAGTAACCATGACAGCCCGACATCCCTCCCACTTTACAGTAACCGTCACAGCCTGACATACTCCCACTGTACAGTCACCACCAAGGCAAGACATCCCTTCCACTGTGCAGTAACCATCACGGTCCGACATACCTTCCACTGTACAATAACCAACATGGCCCGGCATACCTCCCACTATAAAATAAACCGTCATGGTCCAAAATATCTCTCACTGTACAGTAACCATCACGGTCCAACATACCTCCCACTGTACAGTAACCGTCACGGCCCGACATACCTCCCACTGTACAGTAACCGTCACAGCCCGACTACCTTCCACTGTACAGTAACCATCACGGTCCGACATACCCCACACTCTACAGTAACTGTCACGGTCCGACATTCCTCCCACTGTACAGTAACTGTCACAGCCCGAAATAACTCCCACTGTACAGTAACCATCACAGCATGACACACCTCTCACTGTACAGTAACCATCACGGCATGACATACCTCCCACTGTACAGTAACCGACACGGCCTGACACCTACCACTGTACAGTATCCATGACAGCCCGACATACCTCCCACTTTACAGTAACCATCACGGACCGACATACCTCCCTCTGTACAATAACCATCACGGCCCGACACCTCCCACTTTACAGTAACTATCACAGCATGACACACCTCTCACTGTACAGTAACCATCACGGCATGACATACCTCCCACTGTACAGTAACCATCACGGCCCAACATTCCTCCCTTTGTATAGTAACCATCATGGCCCAACATACCTCCCACTGTGCAGTAACAGTCACGGCCCAACATACCCCCCACTGTACAGTAACCGTCATAGCCCGACATACCTCCCACTGCACAGAAACCAACATGGCCCGGCATACCTCCCACTGTATATTAACCATCACACCCCGACATAACTACCATTGTACAATAACCATCACCGCCCGACATACCTCCCACTGTTCAGTAACCATCATCGCCCAACATACCGCCCACTGTACAGTAACCGTCACGGCCCGTCATACCTCCCACTGTACATTAACCATCACAGTCTGACACACCTCCCACTGTACAGTAACCGTCACGGCCTGATATACCTCCCGCTGTACAGTAACCATCACGGACGACATAACTCCCACTGTACGGGAACCGTCACGGCCTGACATACTTCTCACTGTACAGTAACTATCCCAGCCCAACATACCGCCCACTGTACAGTAACTGTCACAGCCCGACATACCTCTCACTGTACATTAACCATCGCAGTCCGACATACCACTCACTGTACAGTAACCATCACGGCCCAATTTACCTCCCACTGTACAGTTACCATCACAGTCTGACATACCTCCCAATGTACAGGAACCGTCTCAGTTTGACACACCTCCTACTGTACAGTAACCATCACGGCCTGACATACCTCCCACTGTAAAGAAACCATCCCGGCACAACATACCTCCCACTGTACAGTAACCATCATGGACCGACATACCTCCCAGTGTACAGCAACCATCATGCCCCGACACATCTCCCACTGCACATGAACCATCACAGCCCGACATACCTCCCACTATACAGTAACCGTCACAGTCCGACATACCTCCCACTGTACAGGAACCGTCACACTCCCACGTACCTCCCACTGTACAGTAACCATCATGGCCAGACATACCTCCCACTGTACAATAACCATCACGGCCCAACATACCTCCCACTGTACAATAAACATCATGGCCCAATATACCTCCCACTGTACAATAACCATCACGGCCCGAATACCTCCCACTGTACAAGATCATCACGGCCCAACATACCTCCCAGTATACAGTAACCGTCACAGCCCGACATACCTCCCACAGTACAGGCACCGTCACGTTCCGTCATACTTCACACTGTACAGTAACCACCACGGCCCGACATACCTCCCACTGTACAGTAACCGTCACAGTCCGAAATACCTCCCACTGTACAGGAACCTTCACAGCCCGACATACCTACCAAAATACAGTAACCATCACGGCATGACATACCTCCCACTGCACAGTTACCATCACGGCCCAACATACCCCTCATTGTACAGTAACCATCACGTCCCATCATACCTCCCACAGTACAGTAACCATCACGGCCCGACATACCTCCCACTGTACAGTAACCGTCACGGCCCGACATACCTCCTATTGTACAGTAACCGTCAAGGCGCAACATACCTCCTACTGTACTGTAACCGTCACGACCCGAAACTCCTCCCATTGTACAGTAAACGTCACGGCGGAACATACTTCCCACTGCACAGTTACCGTCACGGCCCAACATACCTCCCATTGTACAATAACCGTCACAGCCCGACATACCTCCCACTGCACAGTAACCATCATGGCCCGTCTAACCTCCCACTGTACAATAACCATCACTGCCCGACATACCTCCAACTGTACAGTAACCGTCACGGACCGACATTCCTCCCACTGTACAGTAACCATCATTGACCGACATACCTCCCACTGTGCAGGAATCGTCACAGCCAGACATACCTCCCACTGTACAGGAACCTTCACAGCCCGACATACCTACCAAAATACAGTAACCATCATGGCATGACATACCTCCCACTGCACAGTAACTGTCACGGCCCAACATGCCTCTCATTGTACAGTAACCATCACGTCCCGTCAAACCTCCCACTGTACAATAACCATCATGGCCCGACATTCCTCCCATTGTACTGTAATCATCACATCGCAACATACCTCCCACTGCACAGTTACCGTCCCCGTCCGACACACCTCCCACTATACACTCACCATTACGGCCCAACATTCCTCCCACTGTACAGTAACCATCACAGCCCGTCATACCTCCCACTGTACAGGAACCGTCACAGTCCGACACACCTCCTACTGTACAGTAACCATCATGGTCTGACATACCTCGCACTGTACAGTATCCGTCACAGTCTGACATACCTCCCACTGTACAGGAACCGTCACAACCAGACATACTTCGCACTGTACAGGAACCGTCACAGTCCGACAGACCTCCCACTGTACAGTAACCGTCACGTCCTGACATACCTCCCACTGTACAGTAACCAACACGGCGCGACATACCTCCCACTCTACAGTAACCATCACGGCCCGACATACCTCCCACTGTACAGTAACCGTCACAGTCCGACATCCCTCCCACTGTACAGTAACCATGACAGCCCGACATCCCTCCCACTTTACAGTAACCATCACGGCCCGACATACCTCCCACTTTACAGTGACCGTCACAGTCCGACATACCTCCGACTGTACAGGAACCGTCACCGTCCGACATATCTCCCACTGTTCAGTAACCGTCACAGTCCGACATACCTCCCACTATACCATAACCATCACGGCACGACATACCTCCGACTGTACAGTAACCATCACGGCACGACATACCTTCCACTGGAGATAAACGTCACGGCCCGCCCCTCCTCCCACTGTCGAGTAACTGTCATGAGCTCAGTGCTTAGCACAGCTGCCTCACAGCAGCAAAGTCCTACGTTCAATTCCGTCCTTGGGTGACTGTGTGGAGGTTGCACAATGCCACCGTGTCTGCGTGGGTTTCCTCCGGGTGCTCAGGTTTCCTCCCACAGTCCAAAGATGTGCATTCGGGTGAATTGGCCATGCTAAATTGCCCATTGGGCAGGGGAATGGGTCTAGGTGTGTTACTCATCTGAGGGTTGGTATGGACTGGTTGGGCTGAAGGGCCTGTTTCCACACTGTTGGGAATCTAATCTAACCTCCAAGGTTCAAGTCAGGAATGTGATGGAATAATCAATTATCAGAATGCATGCAACTCCAACAGTACTCTAGTATGGACTTACTAGCAACAGGCAACACAGTTGTGTGGGGAAGATCATGTCTCACAAACTTGATAGAATATTTTGACGAAGTAACAGAAGTGATTGATGACGGTAACGGACTGGATGTTGGCCGTTTGGACCTGAGCAAGGCCTTTGATTTGGTTCATTATGGCAGGCTCATACTGAAGGTGAAGTGAACTGGTATCAGCGGTCAATTAGTAAGATGGATAGAGAACTGCTTGGCCATAGAAGACAGAGTAATGGTGGAACAGTGTTTTTGTGGCTGGAGATCTGTAAAAAGATTGGCGGACATGCAGATTGTGAGGGTGATTGCCAGAGAATACAGCAGGTCAGCTGCAGACTTGGACAGAGAAAACACAGATGTAACTTTATCTGGACAGTTGCGACGTGATGCGTTTTAGAAGGTCTAATGCTGGAGAGAAGTATAAAGTGGATGGAAAAACTACTGGCTGCATCATATAGCTCCACAGTTCCCGAATAGTGGTAACACGGGTGGATAGGGTGATCAAGAAGACTGATGGCAAACTTGCAGACATGTATTGGAGAATGCCGTATGAAAATTAGCAGGTTGGATTGCAGCTATAGAGAAGCTTAGTTCGGGCACATTTAGAATATCGTGAACAGTTCTGGTTGCCACACCAGCAGAACGATGTGGAAGCGTTGGAGAGGGTATGGAAAAGTTTTACCAGGATGTTGTCTGGTATGGATGGTATTAATCAGAAGGAGAAATTGAACAAACATGGTTTGTTTGCACCTGGGCATCATTGGCTATGGGGCTACCTGATAAATATTTATAAAATTATCAGAGGCATAGATAGAAATACAGTTAGAGGCTTTTTCCCAGAGGAGAAATATCAATTACTCAGGGCCAAAGGTTTTAGGTAAAAGGGAGAAAGTTTAGGAGATATGATAGGCAAGTTGTTTGTTTTGCTTTTCCAGGCAGAATGCGCAAGTGCCTGGAATGCACTGATAGAGGAGAAGGAGCCAATATAACAAGGTTTAAGAGGGATCTTGGCACAAATATGAGTAAGTAGGGAACAGAATGACATAGAGGGTCTCGGAGCAAAAACTTTCTTTTTAGCTTTAGAACGGCATCATGTGTCAGTGCAGGCTTGCTGGGCTGAACGGCCTGTTCCTGTGCTGGACTGCTCTTTAAAACAACATTTGAGTGCAGGAGTGGCAAGATGTTGACTGAATGATTACTGATGATCAACAGCCACATGCAGTGGATCTCTCCTCAACTACTTGCAGTTTCATATCCACCTTCCCACTGTGGGGAATATGGAAAATTGGATGTGAAAGTCCGAGCTGGTAACTGGTGACTCCATCTCGCCCAACGCTCCTAAGGCCTTCTATCTTGGACATCAATGTCTCGGTGGATACTGCACAAATAGAAAGCTACATGTACTCCACATTCTCCAATGATGGCATCTGTCACATGCCAGCCTCACCATGCCATCCCAGCACATCTCTGACCCACTGACAATCCGCTTCTGTACTTCAATGCTGCAGCTCAGGGTGCACTGACAACTCTCATTGTAATGCTGCTGCAAGGACACTGTGCTCAGGGACACACACCCAGCTCATGGACGAGCCCTCTGGGCTGCTCACTCCGTGTTTGTTCAAACTCAATGCTGCTGCCAAGGACACTGAGCTCAGCGACACACACCCAGCTCAGGGACTGTCCCTTCGAGCTGCTCACTCCGTGTGTGTACACACTCAATGCTGCTGCAAGGACACGGTGCTCAGGGACACACACCTAGCTCATGGGCTCTCCCTCTGGGCTGCTCACTCCGTGTTTGTACACAGTTACTTTGAGCTGACTTGAATGCTGACAGAATTATTGCCTTGCCTCACCCTACCTTTAACAGTGTTACCCCTCAGCCAGAGCTACCAGGCTCACCCGCCTGCTCTATTGTCTTGCTGTTTAGCACAGACACAAAAGCAGGAAGCTTGATATCATTGTTCACAGTCAGCCACGGTGCCCAGCACAGTGAGTCAGGGGGAGTCTCAGATCCCAGTCCGGGAGCTTGGACACGGTCAGTCACGGTGCCCAGCACAGTGAGTCAGGGGGAGTCTCAGATCCCAGTCCGGGAGCTTGGACACGGTCAGTCAGCCTCTCATCATTGTTTGGGTCAGGATCCCTCCCCTGTGAGAGGGTGAGGAGCTGAATGTTAGGGAGACCCATGCCTCTCTTGGCTATTACTCTCCGATTGTGGAATGGTTCCTTCTGAAAAGTGAAAATTAACAAGTGGTATTAAGGGAGATGGAAAAGGTTGGTACAGCTGTTAGTGCTGGGACAGTTGGGGGAAAGGTGGCGAGGTGTCCTAAATGAGTGAGTAGTTAGCACAGACACCTGGCAGAGTTGGGCAGAGGGACAGCGAAGCAGTTAAAGAAAGACTAAGAGAAGGTGCTGTAATCAGTGAGAGTGGGAGAATATGAGCCTTGGTGGCAGGTGGGTGCAGTAACAGAGATAGAGTGAGGGTGAGCTCACAAAGTGCAGATGGTGGCACTTACCCTGGTGGAGTGGAGAAGGTCACTGACCTGCTTCCTACACTGCTGGACATTCACTCAGAAGGCTGGCACCTCACTGACCCAGGCGTCAGCCTCGGACCAAGCTGGCAGGGTCTGGTGCCATGGCCTCCCCAGCCAGTGCTGAAGGAAGTTAATATCCCTCTCCCACACCATATCATTCATCAGAACCTCAGGGGCTTGTTCACAAAGTGAAACCTCAGTTTTACCCCCTCTGCTATCTCCTGGGCAGTTTCAGATTGACAATCTAAGAGTGTAATGACTTTTTTACTAATGGCACCTGGAACAGGAAGGCCGGTGCATTCTGGGATATCCAGGCAGTGGGCAGTTATTATGACGAAGGGGAAAATCCTCGGTTTAGATTAGATTAGATTAGATTACTTACAGTGTGGAAACAGGCCCTTCGGCCCAACAAGTCCACACCGCCCCGCCGAAGCGTAACCCACCCATACCCCGACATCTACATTTACCCCTACCTAACACTATGGGCAATTTAGCATGGCCAATTCACCTGGCCTGCACATCTTTAGGACTGTGGGAGGAAACCGGAGCACCCGGAGGAAACCCACGCAGACACGGGGAGAACGTGCAAACTCCACACAGTCAGTCGCCTGAGGCGGGAATTGAACCCGGGTCTCAGGCGCTGTGAGGCAGCAGTGCTCACCACTGTGCCACCGTGTCAGTTGAGAAGATAACCACATGTGCAGGGAGGGTAGCTAATGAGGCAGATTGGGGGATGGTATCATGGGAAAATGCACTTCACCTTGTGGAGAGAAACCATCCATAAAACCTGACTAAAAAGAGACTTGACCAAATCATATGATGGTTTAGGCCTCTGTCTGTCTGAATAGGGAATGCAGTGTGAAATATTGGGAGCAACAAACTTGGAGCAGAGAATTACAAAGGAGATTCACATCCTTAAAAAGGGTAACACAATGTTCCAGACTGTTAAAAGGAGCCGGGGAAAATCCCCTCACTTACAGTTACCGACATTATCCAATCCTCACTGCATGCAGGGATGGTGCCGGAGGCCTGGAGAACGGCTAACACTGCAGCTTTGTTTAATGTGAAGCAAGGGACTGACTGAATAGGTTGAGGCTGGAATTCTGAGACAGTGGATAAACGGTCACTGAGGAAGTCCCAGGGACTCCAGGATAGTCGGCCTGGATTTGTTCAAGGAAGATCATGTGTAATTCATCTTACAGTCGGTTTGAGGCAGTAACTTGCATGTGACTTACTTGGATTTGACGAGAGATCCCATGGCAGACAGTTTAAAAACAGAAACGATAGGATCCAGGTGAATGGAGTAAACAACCCAGAAAAGTGCAAGGCAAGGCATTTGGGGACATCAACAAGAGAGAGGAATACACAGTAAATGAGAGTATGGTCAGTGTGGGCAGATAAATGAAGGTAGCTGGACATATCAATAATCTTGTTAATGGAGCAAATGACATCATTTCCTCTATCAGCCAAAGTGCAGAATTTCAAAGCAGGAAGCTTATGCTGGAACTGTGTAAATAATGAGCTCAGTCAGAGATTGGGGAGTGTGTGCAGTTCTGGTCACCCCATCACATGGAAGGATGGAATTGGACTGGAGAGAGTACAGAGGAGATTCGTTACCCTGTGAAAGTGGAAGTGCAGTTCTGAGGAAAGATACGAATGGAGGATGCTGAGAGGATATTTGCTTGGGGTGCACATGCTGTCAGGGGCCTGGGGAGAGAGGGAAATAACATCTTGTTCCTGATGGTAAACAGCTTTACCAGTGGTGAATATTTAATAAAATTGGCTGAAACATCAGAAAAGTGGTGAGGAAAGTTGTTATTTCACCCAGATTATGGTCGGGATCTGGGAGGCACACATGGAAGCGGAGTAGAGGCAGAAACTCTCAAACCATTTTGAAAAGGTGCCGGGAAATGCAGCTAAAGTCCTATAGTGTCCGGGGAGACAGAACTAGGACTTTAAAAAACGTTACATCTTTTCCAACGCAGACAGCGGACAGAGTGTTCGTCTCTATACTGCTACTTTCTGAAGTTTTCAAAGGTTACCAATATCTGATAGGATCAATACGCAGGGATGAGCGGTGAGGGCAGGGAGGAGCAGTGTGTAAATTGATTAGCACCACAAACCACAATAATACTGATCGCCTCCTTTATATACAATGCTACTTCACTTGTTGGCCTATTTATCCTTCCTGTAGAAATGGGGAAAATCTTTAATTATCCAGTTCCCCGTCATGGTCACACTGCAGCCCCTTCTCGATAATCCCGGCTCAATCTGACCTGGTTCACACTATTTAAAGCTACCATTTCACTGGCCTCGTTGAAAGGTTCCCAGCTTCATTCTTGCCCCATTGAAGGCTGCTCCTAGGCAACTAATGTTTCTCACTCTCAATTATTGCAAATCATGCTCTACCATCATTCTGAACGTTACAATAAATTGTTTGCTGTGCCCCAAAACATTCCCCTACTGACACTGGATCCACTTGCCCCATCTCTTTCCCAAGGACCAGGTCCAACAGTACATACTCTCTTGGGCTGGACACATACTCCTGAAGTGAGCTCTCCTCCATGTAATCCAGGGATACTGCCCCTCATGACCCTTCACCAACAGTAACCCAGTCAATATCTGGATAAATTAAGTTTATCAGTATAACTAATCTGTAGTATTGTCATCGCTCTCAAATGACCCTGCATATTTATTCACTCCACTCCTTCCGATGGTTGCTGGCTGACAGATTGTACCTCACAGTTTATTTGTACACTTTCTGTTCTGAAGCTCCAGCCAAATTCATTCTGTCTTTGGATGGATCCTCTTTCTCTTGGACCCCTTAACTAATGCTAATCTCAACCAATACTTCTACCTTCATCTTTTCCCTTCCTTTATATCATTTTGGAATCATTTATACCCAGCAATATTTAACACCCAGTCCTGACATCCTCGAGCCACCTCTCGGTGTTAGTACATCAGATTTCCACACACTAATGTGCATTTGAAACTCCCCAGACTCTGAGTATTCACATCCATGCAGAGTACCTCAGATTAAGGCTTTCTTTCTCACTCCATCTTCCACTGTTAAACTTGTTGTTGTAAATTAGTACCAACTGCATCTCCCATTATTTTGAGAATCTTGTTGGTTCCCCTACTATTCCTTTTTGGATCCGAAGCACACGCCAAGTTATTTTCAATCCCTCCCAAACACCCCGTAAGGAATTCCGTCCCAGCTCTGTCATGTTAGCCCATCGAGCTTGCACAGTTGCTGCCTTCCCCAGAACCAGTCCCAATGTCCCTGGAATCTGAAGCCCTTCCTTGCTGCGCCATCGTTCCAGTCACACTTTCATCGACCTAAAAATCCGAGTTCTGTTCTCACTTAGAAATGGCACTGAGAGCATCCCAGGGATTGCTACATTTGAGGTCCCGGTTGCTAACCATCCACCGAGCTCCCTACATTCCGATTCCCAGACCACTTCACCCTTCCTACCTAGGTCATTCCTACCAACATGGACATGACCTTTAACTGCTCACTGGCCCCCAGACGAATGTCCTGCAGACACCGTGATATTCGTAACCTCACTATCCTGGAATTACTGGCACCTTCTTCACTTTCCTGACTCCCCTGTGACTTTTGCTCCTCTTTCCTTCTCCCTCCCCTCCTGCATAGTTCAGGCTGCTTGTGGCATCACAGACATAGCTCCGATTTGCACTCCCCTGAGCAGCCCACACCTTCATTAGCCTCCGAACTGGTAAAATGAATTGCGAGGTAGACACCATGATATTCTTGTATTCCTTGACTGTTTCTCTTAAATTGCCTCGTCCCCCATTCCCTTCATTCTTCCAGGCCGTCATGTCTGCAGGGTATCGGTTCTGTGTGTGTGCAGTCCCCCTAACTCTCAGCATCACAAATGTCCCATAGTGTCTGTAATCACTGTCTGAGCTGCAAGACCCAGTGTCCATCTTGGACGCGAGCAGGGGTTTTGACTTCCCAATGTAACAGAACACATTCTCCATCTGACAAATATGTCTTGCCATGTTGTAAAATACAACATGTCTAGAGTAATTAATTAATCACTAAGAATAAAGTTATCGTCAGGGAAATCACAATATGGCTAAGTCCCTTATTCCACTGTGGCTTACTGAGGTTTATTTACTATATTGGCTCAGAATTTCACTTCTCCCTCTTATTTCTGAGTTCAAATCTTATTTCAGAAGTTCAAAAAATAAATTTGCTAACTTATAGCAATTACCTGACAGTCACTAATAATGGTGTATTAATCAGACAATGAATTTATAGCATTTCCTGTGATGGCTCTTGCACTTCTTTCAAAATCAGTGTATGCAGGTCCCAACACCAGAAAGTTATCTCCGTGACTCCCAGACAGGTGTAATCCTACAGCTCCCACTGCACTCTGTTCCCTCACAAGGTCACTCTCTCTGTGACTCCCAGATGCGTGTAATCCTCCCGCTCCCACTCCACTCTGCTCCCTCACCTGGTCACTATCTCTGTGACTCCCAGGTATTACTCGGCCTTGATCCCCAGTGCTGGTTTATACCCTCCCAGTTTGCTGCCTCTGTAACTCCCAGGTGTGAGTGAGCCTCATGCTCCTGTTCCAAGTTAGTCCCTCACATGGTCACTCTCTCTGTGACTCGGTGCTGATTTCAAGCCTCCTGCTCTGCTGTTTCTCCAACGCCAAGTCCCAGTCAGCCCCGATCCTCGCTGTTGATGTATTTTCGCCCGCTCAGTGCTGTTCGCTCTCAGGTTCCCTCCTTTTGTGTCTCCCACGTAATGGTAGACCTCAAGCCTTAGCTGAGATTTATAACATCCAACTCTGCACTGCTCTCTGACAGAATCGCTGTTGTACCTGGAAGACAGTTGGAAAAGAGGAGGATTAGACAGAGCAGGGGGTGTTACAGTGATTGAGTGAGCTGTATTGGATGGAACAGGTTATCTGGGGAGCTAGGCAGACCTGCAGCAAATAAAGCAGGTTACTGGAAGATACAGTGAGAGTTGCAGACACTGAAGAAAGCAAAGGAAATAGAGAGATGGTGGCTTGTTCATGACGGAGCTTTGTAGAGTTTAAAGGACTTTTTCTGAGCTACTTACAGAGATGTGTAGACTTTAACTATTGCAAATTGACAGCCAGCAAGTGTTGTATGGTACTGGAGACTGTTGAATGTTACAGAGTGAGAAGACTTGCAGTAACTTGGGGGAATATAAACTTTTGGAGCACTTGCTGTGTTAAAGGACCCTCAGGACATGAGGACGTACAGAGAATGGGAGCATTCCAGATGTTGGTATTGTAGAGACTGGAAGTCCTGAGATGGATAAGGAGAATGAAAAGTGCCAATTTAGCATACACAACCACTGTAATTATAGAGATTTAAGGAAGGGAACCCGCGCTGTCATTGTTTACAGTTATATGGAGAGTTACAGAAGGTGAAGGCAAATTTAGAAAGGGAGAGATTTTAGGTGATCAGAATTTAAACAAGAATAAAGAAATGTTAGAGGTCTTTAGCACAGATGGGAATGGAAGAGTTGAGATATTGTGAGGAACTGTAAAATTTATAAGTTGGGGAGGATGTCAGATATAAAAGGGAGAGCTGCATTGTCTGTGTGCAGTTACAGACGTGAGGAGTGTTGTAGCGTCTGCTGGAGGGTACACAGGTAACAACAGTTCCAACGGCTGGTCCAGTGGCTCAGGAAAGCAGCTCACCACCACCTTCTCAGGGACAACTCCAAGTCAACAATAAATGCTGGCTCAGCCAACAAAGCTCGTGTTCATTAATGAATGAAGGAATAAAAGATCTACAAGTAGCACTGAGGTCACTCAGGAAGGCTCTTTCAACAGCCCAGAACCACTATACTCTGGAAGGACAGGAGCTCCAGCTGCACGGGACCACCAGCATTTCCAAAATGCCCGCCAAGCTACACTCCATCCTTCCAGCACGGTTTCTGTCCCAACACCCAAAGGACTGCAATGGCTCAGGAAGGCAGCTCACCACCACCACATGCAGGGAATGACAGATGGGAAGGTAGTGATGGCTGAGCAAGTGATGGCCACATCCCATCAATGAATTGATACAAGGGAATCTCATGGAATGTTCATGTTCCCTTTTCTTTCTCCATACAACCCACATTCGCATCTAGTTCTGTGTCAGCAACAAATGTGGACGCATTAGATTTTGTCCATCCATCAAATGCATCGAATCCATATCTGAATAGTTAGGGGTCAGGCACTAATCCATTTATTCCCGCTTAGTTTTCTGTCTGTTAGAGAATACCCAATCCATGACAGTACATAGCCTCCAATCCCACATGTGACAATTTTGCTTATCCTCCTCTTCATTGTGACCATGCTGAAATGTTGCTGAAAATCCTAATAAACCATTCCTCCCTTTATATCTACTCTTCTGTTTACAGTCAAACACGAAAACAAATTCAGCAAGGTTTGTGAAATGGAATTTTAGTTTTATAACAACTTTTTGCTTGGTGTGGATAGAGGATTGGCTGATTGGCAGAAGACAGAGAGTAGGTATAAAGGGGTCGTTTTCACGATGGGAATTGGTAAGGAGGGGAGCTCCGCAGAGGTCAGTGTTGGGACCGCACTGTATAACAGTCTGGACAAAGGATGTGAAGGGGCACGAGAAATAGGTTTCCCAGACAGATCCCAGGGGTGAAATGCTTCCCATATGAGGAGCAGGTGAAGTCTCTGGGTCTGTACTTGATAAAGTTTCAGAGGCGGCTGCAGCAGGATTTCATTCAAACTTACAGAATACTGAGGGGCCTGGATGGAGTGGACATGGGGAAGATGTTTCCACTAGTATGAGAGTCTAGGGCCCAAGGGCACAACTTCAGTGTGAAGGAACAACCCTTTCGAATGGAGATGTGGAGGAATGTATTCAGCCAGAGAGTAATGGATCAGTGGAACTCACTGCCTCATGGAGCTGTGGAGTAAATAATTCAGTTTATTTAACTCAGAGATAGATAGGTTCTTGGTGCGTAAGGAGATCAAGGGTTATAGGGAGTAGGTGAGAGAATGGGGATCAGAAACAATTCAGCCAGAATCAAATGGTATGGCAGACTTGATGGAGCCAATGGTCTAAATCTACTCCTCTATATGATGGTCTTGCGGATGGTGCTAATTCCATAGGTTTCTAAGTGTGCAGTTAGCCTTTCTGGCACATTGTTTAACATACATTCCAGCACTTTTCTGATTGCTACCCTCACCTCTTGGCTTCAGATTGACTGCAGAAAGCTATACCACGAACTAACTTGGGAATCCTTGTGTATAAATCTCAGAAAGGTAGCATACAGCGTCAGCATGGCATAGAGAAGGCAAATGGAATGCTAGCATTGATTCCAAAGAAAATGCAGAATAAAAATAGTGAAGTCTTGTAACAACTGTAGATGACTCCAGTTAACCCACACTGAGAATACTGTATACAGGTTTGGTCCCCTATCTGGAAGGAAAATGTTCTTGCATTGGAGGCAGCCCAGAGAAGGTTCACCAGACTGTTCCTCAAAATGGAGGATATTGATGAGAAGAGGTGGAGAAGTTTGAACTTAAATGAGCCAAATTTATTGATACACTGAACATTCGTGTTTCTTACAGGGTCAGTACTGAGACGTTGTTTCCCTGAGGAAGTGTCTATAACCGGAGATAAAGCAGAAAACAGGCATTAGAGAAGGTTACAGAGAAAAGCTGGGTTGGAGAGATTGGAGGATGTTACAGATGTTCGGGTGGTTTGAGATCACTATTGTTGGTTAGAGATCAGATAGATTAGTCGGATGAAAGATATCAAGGTGAGTTACAGGGTTATCAATCCTGAAGGAGTTACAGAGATAGGGATGAATATAGGGAGTAGAAATTACACTGATGGGTTAGTATTTGGAGCTACAGCAGATACAGAGACTGGAGGGTTGTTGGGACTGGAGATTATACAGATATGGGTGATAGTTGGAGCGACAGTTTTTAGAGAAAGGGAGATTTGGATGGACTGTATATTACACATATATGGATGTTAGTCGGAGTTCAACGTTTGAGAAAAGATTTGTAGCTCGGGTACTCGTTGCTGTGGTTCTGTTCGCTGATCTGGGAATTTGTGTTGCAGACGTTTCGTCCCCTGTCTAGGTGACATCCTCAGTGCTTGGGAGACTCCTGTGAAAAGCTTTTGTGATGTTTCCTCCAACAAATACATTGACCTGGACCCAATATACCGTCCACTGCAGCGGACAGCTGGAACTGACAACCGAAAGTGGCAGAGACAAACCACTATAAATGCCGGAGGAAACATCACAGAAGCGCTTCACAGGAGGCTCCCAAGCACTGAGGATGTCACCTAGACAGGGGACGAAACCTCTGCAACACCAATTCCCAGCTCGGCGAACGGTTAATCGGAGTTGCAGGACTTACAGAAATAGGGACGGTTGTAGGGACTGGAGAGTACACAGATAGGGATGGTGGTTGGAGCTGCAGGTTTTTATAGAGATCGGGAGGATTGTTGGGGCTGGGATTACATTGATATGGACAGTAGTTGGAGCTGCAGGATTCAGTGAGATAGGCAGGGTTAAAGGGACTGGATCAGGTCAGAGCCAGGGATAATTGCAGGGATTAGACGAGCCAGAGATGCTGAGGATTGTCCGGCTGCAAGAATTCTGAGAGTTAGTGAGGGATGTGAAGGCAGGTTTGAAGCATTCCCATCAGTTACACAGAGATGTGGAGTGCTGTTCTGGAGGAGGTTACAGAAATCTACAGGGTTGGAGATGTTGGAAGATATGATAGAGACAGTGAGCTGTAGTACTTGAGGACATTACAGCGACAAGATGTATTGAGGAGTTGGAGGCTGCTACAGGTACTAAACATGCTGCAGGCGATCAATAACCTTACAACGATCAGGAGGATTGGAAGGTTTGGAGATAGAGAACGAGAATTGCAGACACCAAAAACGATCACAGATCTGGGGAGTAACATACGAGTTAGAGGAGTTATAACATGAGATGGGCTGTAGGCAATGGAGTCAGGGAAAATACAGAGAAATCTGAAGGGATTACAGGGGCTAAAATGAATAGTGAGACCTCTCAGTGTCAGATTGGGGGAGTTCACGCAAACCGGGAGTATTTTGCGGAATGGTGATATTTACAGAGATTGAGAGAGTTGTATAGAATTGAGGAACGAACAGAGATATGGAAGGCTGTAGTGAGTGAAGACATTTGCTGATGTGGGCAGTTGGGGTTCTGGAGGTTATACCGATGTGCGAAGGCTGGAGAGTCTGGCAGAGCTTACAGACAGGAACAGCAATAAGGCCTCAAGACACTAGCACAGATAGGGTGAATGGCACAAACTGGAGGAGGTTCCTGCCATAGGACGGATTGTAGGGGAGGGTGACATATACACTGATAGGCCTGCAAGAACTGGAGAAGATTATAGAGATGTTAAGATGGATGGAGACACTAGAGGATCTTGCATTGACAGGGTGGATGATAGTGACGGGAGAATGTTACACAGATAGTGAATATTTCAGGAACTGGATTGGGAGAGTCACAGGCATTGGACTGGGTTCTATAGATTGGGAGTAATGCAGGGACCTGAGAGGATTACACAGATAGGGAGGATTGTGGGATCTCCACATTTTCCGAGGGTTTCAGGAAGAGGTTGCACAGACAAGGAGTGGTGTTGGAGCTGTCATAGTTTACAGAGACTGAGACATTTGGAGCTGCTTAATTAGTAGAGGGATATTTTTGTGCCAATAATATGGAACGCAGAGGGAGAGTCTAGATTTTATACATTCCCTATAGTATGGAAACGGCACTTCGGCCCAACCAGTCCACACCAACTCTTCAAAGATTAATCCATCAGTCCCCATTTCCCTCTGACTAATGCACCTAGTGCTGTGGGCAGTTTCGAATGGCCAATTCACCTGACCTGCATATCTTTGGACTGTGGAAGGAAACTGGAGCACCCGGAGCAAACCCATGCAGACACGGGGAGAACGTGCCAACTCCATCCAGACTGTCACCCAAGCCTGGAATCGAACGTGGGTCTCTGGCGCTGTGAGGCAGCAGTGTTCACCACTGAATCCCCATGTCACCCTAAACTGCAAAGCTACACAAAGAGAGGGTGTTGAGGTGCAGGGGAGATGGGGAGTGAAGTTGCAGCTGGAAAATGGTCCGGTGGTGTTTATACAGATAAGGAGCTCGGTCGGGATGGGAGATAGTTACAGAGGTCGTATGTTGCTGTTGGCCAGGAGGTAGGAATGTGATCAGGCCTGCAGAAGGTTACAGTGATATCATATTCGTTTGGGGTTTGAGGAAGGCATATCGGTGGGCATTTTTGTTCAGAAATCGACATTATGGTACTATGTGCAAGATGAGTTTATTGAGATTGGGCATGTTATCGAGACTGGAGCAATTTACACATAAGGAGAGACGTCAGCATTGGTGTAGGTTTCAAATGTACAGGGGGTTTCTGGGAGGGGTGGAGGTTACAGAAATATGAACTTTTCTGGAAATTACAAACTGGCGCAGATGAGTTGGACCGAAAGGCATGTTTCCTTGCTGTATGACACTATCACACAACAAGAGACAGTGTGAGGCGGAATATAGAACAGAAAGTTCCAAGGTTTTAATACCATTTCCTTGAGGGAGGCCTGCTTTCCCCTCTGTTGTACTAATGTTCACGAAGACAGCACAGGCCTAGATTGAGAACTGTGAACTTCCTATATTGTCAAAGGAAGGCTCAGAACAGCAGAGATGAAAGTAAACAAGAGGATGGGGTTTGAGCCTGGGACCGTCATGCTCTGTGTTAACATTTCAACACTGTATCTGTGTCATGTCTTCTGGACCAAACCTCGATCCTTTAAATTCGCTCTGCTCTGTTCACTGTGAGTGATCTTACCTCGCTGCAGGATTTATTGAAGGGCCCAGATCTCCCTGCCCTCAGGCTGACCAATTGCGTTCAATGAGATGATGAATGAAACACCCAGCAGTTGGGAAGTTTATTGGGTCAGGAACGTCCTGAATACATGCAGATGACAGAGAAATAGACAGAATGGGAAATTAGACATTGCAGTGAGGTTCACACAGGGAGAATGGCACCGAGTACTACAGTGATCTGGAAAGTCCCAGTCTCCATCCCTGGTCTATGTTGCCTCATCTCCCTGGAGTGGAGAATACTGTTGGCTCAGGATCTGGAGTAGCTATAAAGCTGCAGTCACTGGCAGAAATTAGACCCTCACAGTGACAGATATCACATGGACAGATACTGAGTGATAGCACCAGAGTGCAGGAAGGTATCAGGATCAAACCACATTCAGGAAGAAGGTGATTTGATTCATGGTGCACTGGGATCAGTACTCAGGGATGAGAGAGCTATCAGTGGGACAGGCGATGGCCCAGTGTTACTCTCACTAGACTGTTCATCAGAATTTAATGCCGGTGGCAGGGATACCCACCTGAATACTCAATATCCTTTCAGTAAGGAAATCTGTGAAGGCAGCTACATATGACTGCAGAATCAAGTCCTATGGGGTTCACTCTAAAATGCCCTCTGTAATAGTCTAGCAAGGCACTCAGCTCAAGGGCAGCTCGGGTGTTGGCATGAAATGCTGACCAGCCAGAGACAGCAACGAGTGAATTAAAAACAACACTGCTGGGACCAGTGTCCTGGCAAATTATGTTGGTGGGTTTATAGACAGGGCTTTAAACTGACAGGGAGGATCTAGGGACAGGGTTCAGGTGAAAGGAGCTTTCCAAATCCAAAGAGAAAATGTGAGGCATCAGAATAGCAAGGGGATGTGGCTGAAGACAAGCAGGAAGGAACAAGAAGGGATAGAGTTTATTCAGTTTGTGACATGACATTATGGGAAAGAGTAAATTGTAATGTTGCTTTCTGTGGAATTGCCAAAGTATCTGCTATAAGGTATAAAGTATCTGCTATAAAGATGGTCTTGTGACACAGAGATAAATGGGATTTAGTCAGCAGAGACACGTGGTTGCAGGGTGAACAAAAGGTGGAACGTAAATATTCAATGGTACACAATCCTGTGGGATCTCAGGCAGAATAGGAGTGCAGGATGGGTATCCCTGACAGTAATCAATAACAAAGGCATTACAGAGACCATCATGTGGTCTCAGATGATGTGGCTGATATAGCCACAATGTGAATGCTAGGTCCCATGTGTCACAACCACAAGCAGAAATTTATTTTAGGCTGTCTGACAGCATTTCATTGTTCATCCCTGCATTAAACAGGAATTCATTGGAATTTTTAACAAAAGCATTATGATAATTTTGGGAGACTTCAATCTTTGCATGTTCTGGGCAGTCACACAGGCAAGAGTGATATAATCCGAGCTCCTCTTTGAATGTTTTTTGTCAGTGTTTCTTTGAATATCATATTGTGCAAATGGCCAGGGATGTCGCTGTTTCAGATCGACCGTTGAGTGGTGAAGATGAGTGAAGGAGTGATGTCACACAGAGATCCTCCAGTAGATTGCAATATAGAGGAATTCAAAGAGATTATCAAGTTTTCAAATGACCATAAAGCACACCCGAGCATCAGAAAAAAACATGAGTCTGAGTGGAGAACTGACCAAGCTAAACAGGGGAAACGGACTGAAATGTCAGGCTGTAAATGAACAGTGAAAACCAATGAGAGTCATAGAGATTTCAGCTATTACAAGGGGGCATAGCTTTAAATTAAGGGGGGGGTAGATATAGGACTGATGTTAGGGGTAGGTTCTTCACTCAGCGAGTCGTAAGTTCATGGAATGCCCTGCCAGTAGCAGTAGTGGACTCTCCCTCTTTATGGGTATTTAAGCGGGCATTGGATAGGTATATGGAGGATAGTGGGTTAGTGTAGGTTAGGTGGGCTTTGATCGGCGCAACATCGAGGGCTGAAGGGCCTATACTGCGCTGTATTCTTCTATGTTCTATGTTCTAGATGTACGGCAGAGAAACAGACCCCTCAGTTCAATTCGTCCACGCCGACCAGATATCATAACCATTCTAGTTCCATTTACCGGCACGTATCGCACTAAACACTTTCTATTCATATACTCATCCAGATACCTTTTAAATGCTGTAATTGTACCAGCCTCCACCACTTCCTCTGGCAGTTGATTCCGGACACACAACACACTCTGTGTGAAAAAGTTGCCCCTTAGATCCCTTTCAAATCTTTCACCTCTCCACCCTGGACCTATGCCCTCTAGTTCTGGACTCCCCCTCCCCAGATAAACAACCTTGTCTGTTTATCCTATCCATGTCCTTCCTCACTTTATAAACCTCCGTAAGGTTACCCCTCAGCCTCTGACACTCCAGGGAAAACAGCCCCAGTTGATTCAGCCTCTTGTTGTAGCTCAAGTCCTCCAACCCTGGCAACATCCTTGTAAATCTTTTCTGAACCCTTTGAAGTTTCACAACATCCTTCCGATAGGAATGAGACCAGAATCCACGCAATATTCCAAAAGTGGTCTAACCAATGTCCTGTACAGCCGCAACATGACCTCCCAATTCTTACACGCGATACTCTGACCAATAAAGAAAAGCATACCAAATGTCTTCTTTACTATCCTATCTACCTGCGACTCTACTTTCAAGGAACGATGAACCTGCACTCCAAGGTCTCTTTGTTCAGCAACATTCCCTAAGACCTTACCATTAAGTGTATGAGTCCTGCAAAGATTTGCTTTTCCAAAATGAAGCACCTCACATTTATCTAAATAAAACTCCATCTGCCATTCCTTACTCCATTGGCTCATCTGATTAAGAGGAGACCGTGAGGTCTGCAGATGCTGAAGATCAGAGTTGAGAATGTGGTGCTGGAAAAGCACAGCAGGTCAGGCAACACCCAAGGAGCAAGATAGTAGACGTTTTGGGCTGGAGCCCTTCATCAGGAATGAGGCTGGTAGCCTCGATGGTGAAGAGATAGATGGGAGGGGGATGCTGTTGTGGGGCAAGTTGCTGAGAGTGCAATGGGTGGATGGAGGTGGGAGTAAGAGTGTTAGGTTGGAGAGGATGCAGAGCTGATAGGCGGGAAAGAGGATTGACAGGTGGAAAGGAAGATTGACAGATCATGAGGGCGGTACTGAGCTGTAAGATTGGAACTGGGGTAAGGGGAGGAGGGGAAAAGAGGAAACTGGTGAAGTTCACATTGATGCCAAGGGTTGAAGTATTCCGAGGCAGAAGACCAAGCGTTCTTCCTCTAGACGTCAGGACTGAGGGAGTGGCGATAGAGGACGCCCAGGATATGCATGTTCTCAGCAGACTGGGAGGGGGAAATTGAAATGTTTGGCAACAGGGCTGTGGGTTGATTTTCAGGTGCCCTGGAGATGTTTTGTAAAGCACGCCGTGAGAAGGCATCCAGTCTGCTCATCATTGAGGACACTAGACACCTTCTCACAGAGCACTTTAGAGGATCTCTGCAGACACCTGCAGCAATCAATCCCACCACCCTGTTGGGCAGGATTCGAACCTGGGTGGGTAAGCTACAATGGATTTCTAACCCATCGCCTAAACCACTCGACAACAACTACATACTTACAGAGGTTACAGAGCTAAGGAGGATTGTAGGGACTGTAAGAGGTTTCACAGGTTAATAGTGTAGTGGGGACTGGAGGAAAATGCCAAAATAGGGAATGTTTAAGATTGAAGGTTTCTGCAGAAAAACTTTACAGGGTGAATGCAGGATTCTTGACAGTGTGGAGAAACAGAAAAAGCCTGGCGTCAACGTGTAGAGATCTTTCAATGTAGCCACCCAAGTTGTAAGGAGAAAGTGAGGATTGCAGATGCAGTACATCAAAGCTTAAAAATGTGTTGCTGGAAAAGTGCAGCAGGTCAGGCAGCATCAAAGGAGAAGGAGAATCGACGTTTTGGGCATAAGCACTTCTTCAGGAATGAGGAGGGTGTGCCAAGCAGGCTAAGATAAAAGGTAAGGAGGAGGGACTTGGGGAGGGGGTTGGGGAATGAGATAGGTGGAAGGAGTTTAAAGTGAGGGTGATAGGCCGGAGAGAGGAAGGGGCGGAGAGGACGGGAAGAAGATTGCAGGTCAAGAAGGCGGTGCTGAGTCTGAGGTTTGGGACTGAGAAAAGGTGGGGGGAGGGGAAATGAAGCTGGAGAAATCTGCATTCATCCCTTGTGGTTGGAGGGTTCCTAGGCGGAAGATGAGGCGCTCTTCCTCCAGACGTCGTGTTGCCATGGTCTGATGAAGGAGGAGGCCAAGGACCTGCATGTCCTTGGCAAAGTGGGAGGTAGAGTTAAAGTGTTCAGCCACGGGGCAGTTGGGTTGGTAGGTGCGGATGTCCCAGAAGTGCTCTCTGAAACGTTCCGCAAGTAGGCGGCCTGTCTCCCCAATGTATAGCAGGCCACATTGGGTGCATCGGATGCAGCAAATGATGTGTGGGGAAGTGCAGGTGAATTTCTGATGGATATTGATGGATCCCTTGGTGCCAGGGAGGGAAGTGAGGAGGGAGATGTGGGCTTTGCATTTTTTGCGTTTGCAGGGGAAGGTGCCGGGAGTGGAGGTTGGGTTGGTGGTGGGTGAATATCTGATGAGGGAGTCGCAGAGGGAGTTGTCTTTCCGGAACGCTGGTAGGGGAGGGGAGGGAAATATATCCCTGGTGGTGCGGTACGTTTGGCGGTGGCGGAAATGACGAAGGATGATATGATGTATCTGGAGGTTGGTGGGGTGGTAGGTGAGGACCAGTGGGGTTCTGTGCTGGTGGCGATTGGAGGGGCGGGGTTCAAGGGCGGATGAGCGGGAAGTGGAGGAGATGCGGTGGAGAGCATTGTCAACCATGTCTGAGGGGAAATTGCGGCCTTTGAAGAAGGAGGCCATCTGGGTTGTTCGGTATTGGAATTGGTCTTCCTGGGAGCAGATGCGGTGAAGGCGAAGGAATTGGGAATATGGTATGGCGTTTTTACAGGGGGCAGGGTGGGAAGAGGTGTAATCTATGTAGCTGTGGGAGTCAGTCGGTTTATAGTATACGTCCGTGTTGAGTCGGTCGTCGGAGATGGAGATGGGTAAGAAAGGCAATAATGGGTAAGAGATGGAGAGGTCTAGGAAGGGGAGGGAGGAGTCTGAGACGGTCCAGGTAAATTTGAGGTCGGGGTCGAAGGTGTTAGTAAAGTGGATGAACTGTTGAACCTCCTCGTGGGAGCACGAGGTAGCGCCGATAAAGTCATCAATGTAGCAGAGGAAAAGGTGGGGGGTGGTGCCTGTGTAGCTGCGGAAGATAGACTGCACCACATATCGTCAGCGGTGTAAAGGTCGGTGTGCAAACTACGACCGCGCCTCCCTTGTCTGCCGGTTTGTTAGTGAGGGTGGGTTGGAATGGAGGGAGTGGAGGGCTGCGCGTTCCGAGGGTGAGAGGTTGGACTGGGTGAGAGCAGTGGACAGGTTGAGGCAGTTAATGTCGCAGCGACAGTTGACTATGAAGAGATCAAGGGCAGGTAAGAGGCCAGCACGGGGTATCCAGATGGATGGGGTTTGTTGGAGGCGGGAGAAGGGGTCGTCAGTGGGTAGGCAAGAATCCTGGTTGAAGAAGTAGGCGCGGAAGCGAAGGTGGCGCAAGAATTGTTCGATGTCTCGCCGCATGTTGAACTCGTTAATCCAAGAGCGTAGGGGAATGAAGGTGAGGCCTCTGCTGAGAACTGATCTTTCATCCTCAGAGAGGAACGTGCAGCTCTCCACCCCCTCCGTTCCAACCCCAAACTCACTATCAAACCAGTCCTCCCTCCCCTTCCTCGACCTCTACATCTCTATCTCCGACGACCGACTCAACACGGACATTTAGTATAAACCAACTGACTCCCACAGCTACCTAGATTACACCTCTTCCCACCCTGCCCCCTGTAAAAACGCCATCCCATATTCCCAATTCCTTTGCCTTCGCCGCATCTGCTTCCAGGAGGACCAATTCCAATACCGAACAACCCAGATGGCATCCTTCTTCAAAGGCCGCAATTTCCCCTCAGACGTGGATATATTTCCCTCCCCACCCCTATCAGCATTCCGGACAGACAACTCCCTCTGCGACTCCCTCGTCAGATCCACACCCCCGACCAACCAAACCTCCACTCCCGGCACCTTCCCCTGCAACCGCAAAAAATGCAAAACTTGCGCCCACACCTCCCCCCTCAATTCCCTCCAAGGCTCCAAGGGATCCTTCAATATCCATCAGAAATTCACGTGCACCTCCACACGCATCATTTACTGCATCCGCTCCAACCGATATGGCCTCCTATACATTGGGGAGACAGGCCATCTACTTGTGGGACGTTTCAGAGAACACCTCTGGGACACCAACCAACCCAACCGCCCCGTGGCTCAACACTTTAACTCTCCCTCCCACTCTGCCAAGGACATGCAGGTCCTTGGCCTCCTTCATCGCCAGACCATGGCAACACGACGCCTGGAGGAAGAGCGCCTTCTCTTCCGCCAAGGAACCCTCCAACCACAAGGGATCAATGCAGATTTCTCCAGCTTCATTTCCCCTTTTCTCAGTCCCAAACCTCAGACTCAGCACTGCCTTCTTGACCTGCAAACTTCTTCCCGACCTCTCCGCCCCCACCCCTTCTCCTGCCTATCACCCTCACCTTAACCTCCTTCCACCTCTTTCTCAAAGCCCCTCCCCCAAGTCCCTCCTCGCTACCTTTTATCTTAGCTTGCTTGGCACACCCTCCTCATTCCTGAAGAAGGGTTTATGCCCGAAACGTCGATTCTCCTTTGATGCTGCCTGACCTGCTGCGCTTTTCCAGCAACACATTTTTGAACCCAAGTTGTAAGAGTTGTTCAGAACGCCAATGATGTGTTGGCTTTCGTTAGCCGGGGGCCTTGAGTTTAAGAGGTTATGCTGCAGCTCGATACAGCCTGTGGTTATACCACAATTGGAAAATTGTATTCATTCCGGTTGCCTCATTACAGGAAACATGTGGAAGCTTTGGAGAGAATGCGGAGGAGATTTATCAGGATGCTGGACGGGAGGTCTAATGAAGAAAGGTTGGGGGACCCAGGTCTTTTCTCAGTGGAATGAAAAAGGATGAGAATTGACTTGTTAGAGGTGTGAGAGATAATGAGAGGCATAAATAGGGTGGGTGGCCCGAGATTTTTCCCATTGCAAAAATGGCTATACCTAGGAGGCAAAATTGTAAGGTAATTGGAGGAAGGTAGAGGGGAGATGTCAGAGGTAGCATCTTTACACAGAGTGAGGTGGTGAGTGGAATGTATTGCCAGTGTTAGTGGTAGGGTCAGATACATTAGGGACATTTAACTAATTTTTGGATATGCAAATGGATTTCTCAAAATGAATTTCTCAAAATGGAGACCTGTAACCAGTGGTGTTCCACAGGGATCCGTGCTGGAACCACTGTTGCTTGTGATACATATCAATGATTTGGAAGAAGGTATCGGTTCCTTGATGAGCAAGTTTGAAGATGACACTAAGATTGGTGGAGTAGCAGACAGTGAAGGGGACTGTCAGATAATAGAACAGAATATACATTGATTGGAGAGGCGGGCAGAGAGATGGCAGATGGAGTTCAATCCGGGCAAATGCGACGTGATGCATTTCGGAAGATCCAATTCAAACGTGGATTATACAGTAAATGGAAAAGTCCTGGGCAAAATTGACGTACGGAGAGATTTGGGTATTCAGGTCCATTGTTCCTTGAAGGTGGTAGCGCAGGTCAGTAAAGTGGTCAAGGCGGCATATGGCATGCTTTCTTTAATTGTATGGGGTACTGCGTACAAGAGTTGGCAGGTCATGTTACAGATGTATAGGAATTTAGTTCAGCCACATTTACAATATTATGTACAGTTCTGGTTGTTTCATTACCAAAAGGATGGGCATGCTTTGGAGACGGTGCAGAGGAAGTTCACCAGGATGTTGTCTGGTGTAGAGGGCACTAGCAATGAGGAGAAATTGAATAGATTCGGATTATCTTCATTAGAAAGACGAAGGTTGACTGGGGTCTGTTTGATGTCTGAAAAATCATGGGATGCATAGACAAGGTGAATAGCAATTTTTTTTTTCCCCTAGAGTGCAGAACTCCATTACAAGGGGTCACGAGTTCAGAGTGAGAGGAGGAAGTTTTGGGGCAGATATGCGTGGAAAGATCTTTACGCAGAGGGTGGGGAAGGGCCTCGAACACTTTGCTAATGGAGGAGGTACATACGGGAATGATAATGTCACTTAAGGTGTATCTAGACTGATGCATGAATGAGCAGGGGGCAAAGGGATACAGATGCTCAGAAAATAGGTGATGGGTTTAAACAGAGGAACTGGATCAGCGCAGGCTTAGAGGGCTGAAGAGCCTGCTCCTGTGCTTTGATTTTCTTTGTTCTTTGAATGGCCTGCAGGTTAGATTGATCTTAGAGTTGGCACAAGCTTGGCACAACACTGAGGGCTGAAGGGCCTTTACTGCGCTGTACTGTTCTGTGTTCTAAATAGGGATGGTTACAATGGCAGGAAGAGGTTTTGGGAGGCTGGAGAGGATGCGATCTGAATGAATAGATACATTAGGAAGTTTTGCTTGGATTGTCGGAGGTCTGTTCTGGGGCAGACGACCCAGACGGAAAGGGTTGTGGTGAATGGAGGTGATTTCACAGGGAGGGAGGACCACAGGGCCACAGGAGGTTACAGAAATGTGGAGAGCTGTACGGCCTTCAGGGGCTCATGGTGATGGGGAGGTTGGGAGGGATGGAGCAGTTTACAGGGAGAAAAAAGTTTGTAGGATGGAGCGGTTTACACAGACAGGGAGGGCTTTCGGTGAATGAAGCAGATGACAGAGATAAAGTGGGTTGTATAGACTGGAGGACCAAAGAGAGATATGGAGGGTAGTCGTGACTGAAGATGTTTATAGATATCGGAAGGTTTCTTTCTGTGGATTATTTCGATATGGAGGGTGTGGAGTCTGACATTTTCCAGAAGGACAGTAATTTTGCTTTGAGACATTTTCACAGATAAGGGATCATTAGTAACCTTCTCCAAGAATGGTCAAAGTGGGAAGGGTTGTAGGGGAGAATAACATTTCCACAGATAGCGGTGTGAGAGGTGGAGAAGGCTGTGAAGATGAGTAAATAGATGGAGATACAGGAGAGCTTTCATTGATAGGTTGGGTGTTAGCGGCAGGATCATGTTACACAGATAGTGAGTCTTGTCGAAACTGGATTGGGAGAGTCATAGGCTTTCAGTGGATTCTACAGATAGGGAGTGCTGCAGGGACCTGAGAGGATTGTCGAGACTCCAGCGAGTGATCGTGTCTTTAGGAATGGAAGAGGTTACGTAGATACGGAAACATTGAAGACAATGTGTGACCTCCTCTTTTTCTTGAACAGTGCCTCAATATCCCCCATCAGCCAGGGATCCCTAACCCTGCCAACTTTTCCCTTCACTCTAACAGAGACATATTGGATTCTTGAAATCAAACTTTTAAAGGCCTCCCATTTGTCAGTCATTCCATTTCCTCCAAACAGAATCACCCAGTTGATGGGAGCATGATGTGGAAGAGCCGGTGTTGGACTGGCGTGGGCAATGCTAAAAACCACACAACACCAGCTTACAGTCCAGCAGGTTTACTTGGAGGCACTAGGTTTCGGAGCACTGCTCCTTCATCAGGTGGTTGTGGAGCACAATCATAAGGCACAGAATTTATAGCAACAGGAATGCAGTGTCATGGAATTAATATCAAACACATTTAGTTTAAGCTTTTCACCTTTTAGAATGATTACCTGCACTTGGAAAGATAGTGCTTCGAAATAAACTTGTTGGACTATAATCTGGTGTTGTGTGATTTTTAAATTACCCAATCGAACTCTGCTCAATTCTGCCAATTAGCCCCAAAATTAGCCCTGCTCCAGTTTCGCACCTTAATCTGTGGAGCTGCCTGATCTTTTTACATAACTATGTTAAAACGAAGACAGTTGTGATCACTGGAACCAAAGTGCGCTCTGATTGACACTTCAGTCATTTGCCTGACCTGGTTTCTGAGGGGAGGTCCTGTGTTGCACCCGCCTTAGTAGAGTGGGGCCCTCTCCATATTGATCTAGAAAACTTTCTTGGTCACATTTGACAAATTCCGCCCCATACAGGACTTTTAATCTCTGGGTGGTCCAGTAAATCCAGGGGAAGTTAAAATTTCCAACCAATACTATTCTATTAATTCTATAGGTACCTGCAATCTCTCTTCACATCTGCTCCTCTCGTACCCGCTGGCTGTTTGGGGGTGCACAACACCATCCAGCAGACTGACTATCCGCTTTTTGTTTCTAACTTCTCAGCATATGACCTCATTTGATGACCCCTTAAGTGTATCCTCTCTAAGCACTGTTGTTATATCCTCCCTTATCAATAGGGCAGCTGCCGGTCCTCACGTACTTGTCCTTCTGTCACGCCTGTAGCTTCTGTATCCTGGAACACTGAGCTGCCAGTCCTGCCCTTCTCTCAGCGATTATTCTGTTATGGTTATAATATCCCAATCCCCAGAGCCAATCCATGCTCTGAGCTCATCTGCCTTTCCAGCCAGGCCTCATGCGTTGAAATAAATGCCCTTTAAACAAAAAGTCTTGTCCCTCCCATGACTGTGCCCCAGGACATCCTGGATAGGAAACTTGCTCTCGATGGCTAATGCATTTTTCGCTTGAATGGTCGATGGTACCTCTCCTTCTCAGAGTCCAAACCCCCTACCAATCTCGATTAAATTCTCCCCACGCAACATGAGCAAATTTCCCCCAGAGATATTGGCGCCCCTCTGGTTCAAGTCAAACCCATCCCCCTTGTTCAGGTCATCTCTACCCCAGAAGAAATTCCAATGATTGAAGAACTGAAAACCCTTCCCCTTCCACCAGCTCCTCAGCCACACATCCATCCAGCCGATTTTTCTATTTCTATCCTCATTGGCACGTGGCACTAGGGGTAATCTGGAGATCTCAACCCTTTAGATCCTGCTTTTGAACTTTTTTCCGCACTCTCTGTAAATATTTCACAGAATCCCATCTCTTTGACTAACTGTGTCATGTGTACCGACGTGCACAATGACCTCTGGGTATTTACCCTTTCACTTCAGAATGTTCCGTAACCGCTCAGAGACACCCATTACCTGGTACCCGGGAGGCAGCACAGCATCCTGGGGTCTCTTCTGCAGTCACACAGTCTCCTGTCTGTCCCCCTCACAACTGGGTCTATCAGTATCACGATCATGAGAGATTATCTGGCAAACAGAGACTGGGAGGACAACCTGCAGCTGAGTCTATATTTGGAAAGTGGGGGAATGTTAAAGTAATGCAGTGAGAATTCAGGGCCAGTGTGTTCCTGATGAGGGAATAGTAAAGGCCGCATGCCCAGCAAATACTAATTAAGTGATATCGTGAGTTTGATAAAGAAAATACAGTGCAATAAACTCTGGTGAAACCATTAGAAAGTATAAGGAGTGCAAGGGGGTTCTTGAAAAATGAAGGACAAACAATGGTCATTAAATATCCTTGGTAGATAGTGTTAAAAAGCCACAAGGGATTTTAAAGTATAGTTAGAATGAGAGAATTACTTGGGAAAGATTGGGGTCTGTTAGAAACTAAATGTACAATCTATGAATGGAGCCATTGGAAGGAGGTGAGGTCTTCAATGAATCCTTCCCATCTGTATTCACAGAGGAGAAAGACATTGTCGCCAGGGATTTCAGTTGGGATGGCAAGGTTCTCAAAACATGTTAAGATCAATAAGGCAGAAGTATTGAATTTTTTCACATGCATAAAGTTGGAGAAATCCATACTGTCCAATGAAATATATCCCAGGCTGCTATGGGAGGTAAGAGAGGAGATTGATGGGGCCCTGGTGGATATATTTAATATTTTGCTGGCCACTGGTGAAGTGCTGAATGACTGAAGGATAGCTAATGTGGATCCTTTGTTCATGAAGGGCAGCAGGGATAGGCCAGGTAATTACAGAGCAGATAGTCTGACAGCAGGGGCAGGGAAATTATTGGAAACAATTCTGAGAGACAGAATGAATCAACACTTGGAAAGGCAGAAATTGATTAGGGATACTCATCACGGATTTGGTAGAGTAAGACCCTCTTCCAAATTAAGCTGAGCTTTTTGTTTGAAATTATGATTGAGGATTTTGATGAGGGCAGTGCAGAAGATGTGGGCTGCATGGAGTTCAATAAGGCGCTTGACAAGGTCCCGAATGGAACGCTGGTCCAACAGACCAATGGGATCCAAGGCAATTTGGCAACCTGGATCCACAACGGTGGAGGGTTGATTTTGTGTTTGAATTTATTTCACCAGTGGGTGTGCCGCTGGGATCTGCAGCAACCATTGCTGTTTATTGTAGAACATAGAACAGCGCAGCACAGAACAGACCCTTCGGCTCACGATGTTGTGCCGAGACTTAATCTGAATGCAAAATTTAGTAACTTAACCTACGGACCCCTCAACTCACTGTTATCCATGTACATGTCCAGCAGTTGCTTAAATGTCCACAATGACTATGCTTCCACCACCAAAGCTGTGGTGGTTACACAACTCTCTGCATAAAGAACCTACCTCTGATGTCTCCTTTATACCTTCCTCCTAATATCTTCAAACTATGACTTCTCGTACTAGTCAATCATGCCCTGGGGAAAAAGTCTCTGGCTATTCACTCTATGTATTCGTCTCATTATTTTGTACAGTATTATGTGCATTAATGAGTTGGATGTGAAAGCAGAAGGTATCACTAGTAGGTTTGCAGATGACATGAAAGGTGAGGCTGTTATCCACAGTAAGGTGGATTGTCTCAGGCTATAGTCTGAATGTTGAGGTTGGGACAGAATTTCAAGAGAGTCATTTAAATCGACAAGGCAGGCAAGAGCACAGCAGGCAATGAGGGAAAACTGATCAATTAAAATGCATTTATTTCAAACTTAGAGGCCTAACAGTTAAGGCAGATGAACTCAGTGCACGGATGGGAACTTGGGACTGGGATACCATAGTATGACAGAAACACAGCTGAGAGAGGGGCAGGACTGGGAGCTCAATGTTCCAGGCGACAGGTTCTACTGGAAGGAAAGAACAGGAGGTGCGAGAGGAGGGAGAGTGACGGTTTTGATCACTGAAACATCTCTACAGCACTTAGAGAGGATAGTCCTGGGGATCGACCAGTAAAGCGATAATAGTGCAACTGAGAAATGAGAATGGGTCATCAGTTTGATATGACTGTATTACAGACCCTCAACAGTCAGCGAGAATTTGAGCAGAAAATATGTCAGGAGATCTCAGATATCTGTAAAAATGATAGGGTTGTAATGGTCGGGGATTTTAACTTTCCAAACCAAGACTCGGACTGCGAGAGTGTTCAGAGCTTGAACGGATGGGATTTTTTAGTCATGTTCAAGAAAACTGTCTCAGTTAGAATGTAAATAGTCGGACTGCAGGAAGGGGTAAAACCTGACCTCCCCTTGGGAGGCAAGGAAGGGAAAGGGACTGAGTTATTAGTGGGGCAACACTTTTGCAAATTGATCACAATTCTATTAGTTTGAAAATAGCAATGGAAAATGACAAGCCTAGTCCACAAGTTAAAGATCAAAACTGGCCTTGCCCCAGTCCAGAATGTATGAGTCAAGAGCTTTCAACAATTGATTGTGGACGCTAGTTTCAGGTAAAGGGACGTCAGGCAGGTGGGAAACTTTCAAAAGAGGAATAAAATGAGACTTCAGAGCCAGCATATTCCTGTTAGTCTGAATGACAATGCTGACACAATGGGGAAACATTGGATAATGGGGGCATTGAGACTCTGCTCAACAAAATGGGGGCACATGTCACATTTTGCCAGCTGGATTAAGGGAATCCATTGAAGAACATTGCGAGTGGAAATCAGGAGAGTCCAAAGGGGACTACAGAAAGCTTTGGCAGTTCAGACTGAGGAAAATCCAAAGAGATTCGACATGTATATGAACAACAGAAGATTAACTAGGGGCAGAATGTGGCTCCTTGAACACGAATGGGGCCATCCAAGTGTGCAACCACAGATACTAAACGAAAATTTCACATTTGAACTTACTGTGGAGGAAGACTGGTGAAGTCAGGGAAAAAAACAGTGATGTCTTCAAAAGACTCCAGATAACAGGAGGTACTGGAGATTTTAAAATGCATATAAGGGGGACAAGTCCCTGGGAACTAATGAAGTATATCTCAGGATATTGTGGGAAGCTCAGGAAAAAATGGCGGGGTCCCATAAAGAGATTTTTCTATCACTGATAGCCAGAGGTTATCAGTGTCTCCAGGGAGTCTGGAGGGTGGCTAATGTAGTGCCAGTGTTTAGGAAAGGCTACGAGGCAAAGCCTAGGACATCAACACCAATTAGCTTGATGTCAGTGGTGCATACGTTGTTGGAAGCGATTCCACAGGACAGGGGTTTTCTCCATTTCCAAAGGCAAGGATCAATTACGGATAGTCAGCACAGCTTTGGAACGCTGCGTAGAATTCTGACCATCCTGATTTAGGAAGCATTTCCTGAAACTGCAAATGGTGCAAGGATTGACCAAGCTGTTACTGATACTGAGGGTTTGACAGAAACGGAGAGGCTGGATAAGCTTGAAAGCAACATGGGGGTGGGGGGATGAGATAGTTTTGGCAGATAAGGTAAAGGAGAATGCAAAGAGTTTTCTCGGCACACACGTACAAAAAAGCAACTCAAGAGATACTAGGGCCCCTCAAAGATAAGTGAGGTCATCCAAGTGTGGAACCACAGGAGATGGGCGAGAGGCTAAATGAGCATTTCATGTCAGAACGTACTGTGGACAAAAACTAGGAAACAAAAGGAAGAAACCGTGATGGCTTGTAAAGAGTCCCCATTACAGAAGAAGTGGTGCTGGAGGTCTAAGAACACAAAGGTAGAGTAAGCCCTAGATCCTGAACAAGTGTATCCCAGAACATTGTGGCAAGGTTCTGGCAGGGTCCCGAGCAGGGATATTTGGGTCATTGGCTTTCGCATTTCCACTGGGAGTAGGTGGCTGAGGGGTGACCTTATAAAGGTTTAGAAACCATGAGGAGTACAGGTAAGTTGATTAACCAACGTCTTTACGCCAGGGTAGTGGAGTCCATAACTAGATGGGATTGAACTGCAGAAGAAGGTATTAGCAATTCTGGAAAGTGTAAAAATAGGTAAGTCCCCTGCGCTGGATCAGAATTATCCTTGGTTCTCTGGTCAGCCAGGAAGGAGATTGCCAAGCCTTTGACTTTGATCTTTATGACATCATTGTCTACAGGAATAGGGCCAGAAAGCTAGAGGACAGCAAATGTTGTTCCCTTGTCCAAGAAGGGAAGTAGAGACAATCCTGGGTAATTGTAGAGCTGTGAGCCTTACTCCAATTCTGGGTAAAGTGTTGGAAAGGCTTGTAAAAGAATCTCGCATTTATAATCATCTGGAGATTAACACATTGATGAGGCATAGTCAGCACTGTTTTGTGAAGGGTAGGTCATTCCTCACAAATTTTATTGACGTATTTGAGAAGGTGACCAAACAGGTAGATGTCGGTAAAGCAGATCTTAATAGTGCAGCTGAACAGAGAGATCACTGTGTTCATGTACATGGATCGTTGAAAGTTGCCACACAGGTTGATAGAGTTGTTAACAAGGTATTCAGCATGTGAGCTTTTATTGGAATTGAGATTCAGAACCATGAGATAATTCTACAGTTGTGCAAACTCTGGTATGGCCACATTTGGTGCGTTGCCTATGGTCCAGGTCACTGCATTACAGGAAGGATGTGAAAGATTTGGAAAGGGTTCAGAGGAGACTTACTAAGATTTTACCGAGTCTGGAGTGAAGGTCTTATGAGGAAGGCTGAGGGACTTGAATCTGTTCCTGCTCGCGAGAAGACGTTTGAGGCCAATTAATTGAGAAATATAAGATAATCAGAGAGTACATGGATTGGACAGTGAGAGCCTTTTCATTCGGATGGCGATGCCTAGCGCAAAGGGAGTCAGCTTTAAATTGAAGTAGATACTAATATTAATAAATAGATATGGGACAGATGCCAGAGGTAGGTTCTTTACTCAGAATAGTCGGGGCATGGAATGCATTGCCTGCAACAGTAGTGGACTCACCAACTTTAAGGTCATTTAAATGGTCATTGGATAGGCATATGGACAAGAATGGACCAGTGTTGGCTACTTGGGCTTCAGATTGGTTCCACAGAACAGCGCAACATCGAGAGTCGAAAGGCCAGTACTGCACTGTCATGTTCTGTGTTCTAGAGGGCATAAATATGAGATGGGAGAGGAAAGACTTCGGTGGGATGAGAGGAGAACATTTTTCACACAGAGAATGGTGCAGGCATGGAATGAGCTTCCAGGGGAAGTAGTTGAGAAAAGTACAATAACAACATGTAAAAGACATTTGGGCAGGTACATGGAGAGGAGAAGGTTTTTAGGGATATGGCTCAAGTGCAGGGAAACACAACTCGTTCGGGTACTCTGGTCAGCAAGGACTAGTTGGATTGAAAGAACTGTTTCCGTGCTGATGGGCTCTGTCTCCAGTTAATGGAGGAGGAGACGACTGAGATAAGCCATGTTATAGACACTGAAGCAAATTACAAGGGTAGGGATGGTCGTCTGGAATGCAGTACATTTCAAATATGTGGAGGGACTATCGGAAAGGGAGGAGGTTACATAGACAGGAACTGTTATAGGTGTAATAAATTATTGAAGACACTGGTGCACAAGACATGCCACAGATACAGTGTTGCAGAGTAGTGAGTCTTAGTACAACAGAACTTACAGTAGAGGTGGGGATTGAGCCTGGGGTGTGTCAAAATGTGCTCCCCTCCAGCACTGAATCTTAATCATGTCTTGTTATCCCATGTTTGGAGTCCTCTCATTGCTCTCTGCTCTGTGCACTGTGAGTGACCTTACCTCAGTGCAGGATTTATTGAAGGCTACAGATCGCCCTTCCCTTTGCCTCTCTAGCTGACCAAATATCTTCAATGAGGTGATGGATGGGACACCCAGCAACTGGAAAGCTCACTGAGTCAGGAACTTCCTGAGTACCTACAGGAGGTAGAGAAATAGACAGAATGGAAAATTAGATATATGCACTGAGGGGTACACATGGAGAATGTGTGACTAAATCACACAGAGATCTGGAAAATTCCAGGCTCCATCCCTGGCCTGAACTGCTGCATCTCTCTGGAGTGGAGAATTGTGTTGGCCCATCTTCATGTGGTCTGCACGACATACCCAGAACAAAGTGTTTGCCTCTCAATTACCCACTGAAATGGCCGATCAAGCTACTCAGCTCAAGGGCAGCTAGGGCTGGGCAAGAAATGCTGGTCAGCCAGAGACGCCGACATCCCCCGAGTGAATAAAAACAATCCCATTGCACTGGGTTCCTTCTGGAACCATGCTGGGACCAGTGTCCCGGCCAATCATGTCAGTAGGTTTATGAACAGGGATTTAAACTGACAGAGAGGACGCAGGGACAGGGTTCAGGTGAAAGGAGCTTTCCAAATCCAAAGAGAAAAGGTGAAGCATTGGAACAGCATGGAAATGTGAGAGAAGACAAGCAGAAAGGAACAGGAAGGGACAGAGTTTAAATAGAACTGTATATCAGTGAATATGTTTGTGAGGGAGATTGTGGGAAAAAAATAAATAATGTTTTGTTTGGAATGGACAAAGTCTATGCAATAAGGTAGAAGGGTTTGTGACACAGATGAAAGAGATTTAGGCACCAGGATGAGGTGGTCACAGGGCGAACAAAAAGTGGAACATAAATATTCAATGGTTCACAACCTTGTGGAAATTCAGGCAAAATGGACAACGCTAACAATAATGGATTACAAAGATATTACAGAGAAAACATTTGGTCTCAGATCATGAAGTAGAGTCAGTCTGAATGTAAATTCTGGCTACTACTTGCCAAGGACACAAGCAGCAGAACAAGTTTAGACCACCTAACAACATTTCTTTGCTCATCACTGCATTAAGCAGGAATTCATTGGAATTTTTAAATAAGGCATTATGGTAATTTTGGGATATTTCAATATTCGCATAATCTGGGACAGTCACACTGACAAGAGTGATATTGGAAGAGGAGTTCGGAGAATTTTTTTTGTGTTTCTTTGTATAACTCATTGTGCAACTGGCTAGGGATGTAACTATCTCAGATTGACCATTGTGCGATGAAACTTAGTGAATGAGTAATGTCACCTGGAGAGATCCTCTGGGAAATTGTAATAAAGTGCAGTTTAAAGAAATATAAAGTTTTCAAGTGAATCACAGAAAGGAAAAGGTACAACTGGAAAAAAAAATCGCTGATTACCTGAGTTTGAGAGGAGAACTGACCAAGGTAAACAGGCGAAACAAACTGAAATATGTGTCTGTAAATGAACAGTGGAAAACATTTGAAGGAACAGTGTAAATCACTTGATAAAAGGACATTCCATTGAAACAGACAAAACCTCAGAAAGAAATCCCCACCCGGCCCTCACTCAGGAGAAAATGGATCAAATTTGATTATCAGGCTTAGAAGATCACCGAAAGTTCTGAAAATCTTTCTGAAAGTTCTGAGATTGCTATAACATTAAGTTTTAAAGGGATTTCAAAGGATCTGCTAGCAGGAGAAGGGCAGTGGGAAGGGGAATCATTGTCAGGGTTTAATGTCATGATAGGAACAAGGAGAGGTGAAGGTGCTGGAGGTAGTGAGAATGTTACAGAGAGTGTCCAGGGCCTGAACGGTGTTACAAAACCAGGACGAATTGCTGCAGCTGGAGGTGTTAACAGAGGTAGGGAGGGACATATATATTTTTATTTATTCATTGATGGGCTGTGGGTATCACTACCTCGACCAGCATTCTTTGCCGCCACTGATAATCGTCCAGAGGATAGTTCAGAGTCAGCCATATTGTTGTTGGCCTAGAACCACATGTAGGCCACACTAGGTTAGAATGTTAGTGTCCTTCCCTAAAGGGTGTAAGTGAACCCGATGAGTTAATCTGACGGATCAACAATGCTTTTATGGTGGCCTCACCAATGTATTGTACAGCCACAACATGACAGCCTAACTCCAACTCTCAATGCTCTGCCCAATGAAATTAAGCATCCCAAAGGCCTGCTTCACCAGCCTGTCTACCTGTGACACCACTTTCAATGAACTGTGTACCTGCATCCCTGGGTCACTGACTGACAATACGACCCAGGGCCCGAATATTAACTGTGCAATTCCCACCCTGGTTTGTTTCACCAAAATGGAACACTTCACATTTATATAATTAATCTCCATCTGCTATTCTTCAGCCCACTATCCCAGCAGTACTGTTCATCCTGTTGTATCACAGATAACCTTCTTCACTGTCCACTTTACCACCAATTTCAGCGTCACCCAAAAAAACCTACTTACAAGGAAACCAATATTCCCATCCAAACCATTTATCCAAATGACAAACAACAGGGGACCCACTACACTGCTGGTCACATGCCTCCAGTCAGCAAAACAACACGTCTGCCACCACCCTCTGTCTCCTACCATCAAGCCAATTTTGTATCCAATGGACTAGCTCCTCCTGAGTGCCATATCCATTTGCATTGATCTGAGCTTATTACTAAGTTCACTATATGGAAGGTAGAACACAGAACAGTACAGCACAAGACCCTTTGGCCATGATGTCATGCCAACTTTTTAACTGACTGTAAGTTCAAACTAAGTACGTACCATTCATTCTACGATCATTCATGTGCCTATCCAAGAGTCTAGTAAATGTAACTAATGTATCTAATTTTACTATCACAGCTGGCAGTGCATTCCACCCAACTGCCACTCTGTGTAAAAAAACCTACCTCTGACATCTCCCCTTAACTATCCTCCAATCACCTTAAAATTATGCCACCTCATAATAGCCATTTATGCCATGCGAGAAAGAAGTATTGGACTATTCACTGTCTATGCCTCTCACCATTTTGTTCATCTCAATCAAGTTGCCCCCCACCCTTCTTCACACCAATGAGAAAAGCCTTAGATCCTTTAACCTTTCTTCGGAAGACATGTCCTCCAGTACAGGCAGCATCCTGGTAAATCTCCTCTTTACCCTCTCTAAAGCTTTCACATCCTTCCTGTAATGAGGGAACCTGAACTGAACACAATATTCCAAGTGGGGTCGAACCAGGTCTCAATCAAGCTGCAGCATAACCTCACGGCTTTAAAACTCAATCCCCCAGCTAATGAAAGTCAACACAAAATATTCCTTCTTCAACAGCCCTATCAGCTTGGGTGGCAACCTTGAGGGGTCTATGGACATGGAACCCAAGATCCCTCTGTTCCTCCACATTGCCAAGGTTCCCGCCTTTAACCCTAGAACCTAAAATCAAGTTCAACCTTCATAAAAGAATCACTTCACATTTTTCCACACTGAACTCCATATGCCACTTCTCAGCCCAGCTGTGCATCCTGTCAATATTCCGTTGCAACCTACAACCGACCTGCACACTATCCACCACTCCACCAGTCTTCATGACATTGGCAAACTGACTAACCCTCTCTTCCACATTCACATCCAAGTCATTTATAAAAATCACAAACAGCAGAGTTCCCAGAACCGATCCCTGCAGAACACCACTGGTCACACAGCTACATGCTGAATGCTTCCCATCTTTCATCACCCTCTGTCTTTTGTGAGCCAGGAATTCTGTATCCAGACAGACAGGTTTCCCTGTATCCCATGCCTCCATAATTTCTGAATGAGCCATAAACGTGTTTTGTCACATTCTCGAAGTATTGAATAAGATTTGTGAGGTATGACCTGCCCCTTACAAAGCCATGCTATCTCTAATCAAAGTATGAATCATAAATCTCTCAGAGTCCTCCTCAATAATCTGCACACCAAAGACATCAGACTGACAGGTCTGTAATTCCCAAGATTATCCCTATTACCTTTCCTGAACAAGGGAATAACATTTCCCTGCCTCCAATCATCTGGTACAACTCCAGTGGACAGTGAGGGTGCAAAGGTCATCGCCAAAGGTGCAACAATCTCTTCCCTCGCTTCCTGTAGTAACTTTGGACATATCCCTTCGGGTGCAGCAGATTTATCTATTCTTATGTTTTACAAAATTCTCAGCACATGATCCTTTTAACATAACCTGTAAACATATATCAGTCCTTTTCATGCTGTCCTCACAAATGGCAAGGTCCCTCTCAGTCGTAAGTACTGAGGCATAGTATTTATTAAGGGCCTCCCCTACCTCTTTCGAGTCCAGACACAGTTTCCCTCCACTATCCCTGATCGGCCCTACCCTCACGCTCACCATCCTCTTGTTCCTCACATAAATGGAGAATTCCTTAAGGTTTTCCTTAATCCTTCCCAACAAACCTTTTTCATGCCCCCTTAGACCTGTCCTAAGTACATTCTTCAGTTCCTTCCTGGTACCTTCAGAGAATCCCTACAGTGTGGAATCAGGTGATTTGGCCCAACAACTCCATACCAACCCTCCAAAGAGTATCCCACCCAGACCCATTCCCCCACCATATTACTCTACATTTTCCGTGACTAAAATGCCAAACCGACACATCCTTGAACACTACGGGTAATTTAGCACGGCTGAGTCACCTAACCTGTACATCTTAGGGATGTCGGTGGATAGTGGAGCACCGGGAGGAAACACACGCAGTCGATGGGAGAACATGCAAACTCTACATACAGTCGCCGGGGGCTGGAATTAAAATCAGGTCCCTGGTGCTATGAAGCAGCAGTGTTAACCACTGAGACACCATGCTGCCCCATGCAACCCTCTAGAGTTCTATTTGATTCTTGCTTTCTCAACCTTAAGTCAGCTTCCTTCTTCCTCTTGACGAGATGTTCTACATCCTTTGGAACCTTGTCAAATGCTTTGCTGAAGTACATGTGGACATCATTGACTGTTCTGCCTACATCTATTACTTGGCAATCTCCTCATTCCTGATGAAGGGCTCTGGCCTGAAATGTCGATTTTCCTGCTCCTCGGATGCTGCCTGATCTGCTGTACTTTTCCAGCAACACCCTCTCAACTCTGATCTCCAGCATCTGTAGACCTCACTGTCTCCACCTCCTCGAAGATTCCATCTGATTTGTGAAACACTGTTATCTCTAATCAGCCCTTGCCCTTCCGAATATACGTAGCTCCTTTCACTGAGAAGCTCCTTCAACAACTTAGCTAATACTGGGCTGTAATTTACTCGCTTATCCCTGCAGCCCTGAAGTGATGGAACAGCATTGTTCTCCCTCCAGTCTTTCAGTACCTCATTGTTTCTGTTGATAATGTAAATATTTCTGTTAGGGACACTGCAATCTCTTCCCTAGCTTCCCACAATGTTCCAGGATCGACCTAATGAGCTACTGAGGGTTGATCGACTTTTATTTGTTTTAAGATTTCAGCACTTTCTCTTCTTTGGTGAGGATTCTTTCCAAGACATCACTATTTATTTCCCCAAGTTCCCGAGCTTCCATGTCTTTCGCCACAGTAAATACTGACAAGATTATTTTGTCTAATATCTCACCCATCTCCTCTGGTTCCACACATGAGTGACTTCATTGATATTTTAAGGGCCCTATTGTCTACCAAGTAACTCTTTAGCCCTTCTTGAATCTTGTACAAAGGCTTCTGAAAATTCAAACAATCCATATCCTCCGTACCACCACACATCTCCTACACCCTTATCTACTCTGCCATTTATATTCACACCAACAAATAAAATCCAACAGGCTCAATAACAAATTATCTGTATAAAATGTGTTTCTAAGGGTCCAGTTATTGCATATTGACACATCCTTTCTAACACATTTCAGCATGCTCCTGACTTAGATTAGATTACTTACAGTGTGGAAACAGGCCCTTCGGCCCAACAAGTTCACACCAACACGCCGAAGCGCAACCCACCCAGACCCATTCTCGTACATTTACCCTGAACCTAACACTAGGTGGAATTTAGCATGACCAATTCACCTGAGCTGCACATTTTTGGATTAAGGAAGGAAACCGGAACACCAGGAGGAAACCCACGCAGACACGGGGAGAATGTGCAAACTCCACACAGTCAGTCGCCTGAGGTGGGAATTGAACACGGGTATCTGGCGCTGTGAGGCAGCAGTGCTAACCACCGTGCCGCCCATACTGTCAGGCTAACAGTAGTTGGTTTCAGACTGGCAACAAAAAGGGTTGTGGGAGTTCTTTTTTATCAGTATGAAAAAGGTAGCTTACATGTACAAGTAATAGAGAAGGCAAATCAAATGCTGGTATTTATTACAAAGGGAATGGCGTCTAAAAAGAGGGAGATCCATGGTAAGGTACAATCAGAGCACACCTAGAATATTATGAGCAGTATGAGTGCCCTAAGGAACGACATTGTCACATTGGAGGCAGTCCAGAGAAGGGTCACTCGGCTGATCCTGAGAATGGAGGGATTTCCTCTTGAGAAGAGGTGAAGAAGATTGAGGTTGAACCCATTGACGTTCAGAAAAAAAGAGAGAGAAATTTAATGAAACATTCATGATTCTGGGGGGCTTTTACAGGTTAGATGCTGGGAAGTTAGAAAACAGAACGGTAGAGCACAGTGGCGTCGGCCACCATGGCTGTGCTGTCCATGATGTTATTCTAAACTAGTCCCATCTGCCTGCACATGGTCCATATCCCTCTATTCTCTTCCTGTTCATGTTTCTGTCCAGATGCCACTTCAATGCTTTGCTCATATTTCTGCTTCTCCGACCTCCCTCAGTGACTTCCACTCTATATGTTAAAAATGTGCCTCACACATCTTGTTTAAACTTTCTCTTTCTCACCTTAAACCTAGGTGCGCTACTATTTGAAACTTACATATTGGAAAAGAGATTCTGACTATCCACATGATCTGTCCCTGTCATAATTTTATTTTCCTGTACCTGGGCGTCTGTCAGCTTCTGATACTCTCACAAAACAATCCAACTTTGTTTAATTTCCTCTTATACCAAACACTCCCTTCAAAAGCCTAACACAGGCAATGTGCTGATAAATCCCTTTTTCACCCTCTCCAAAGGCTCCCCATCATTCCTATTGTGTGGAGATGAGAATTGTACACAGTACTCCAAATGTGGCCAAACAAACATTTTATACAATTACAACATCACATGCAAACCACTATACCCAACGTTGTGACCGATGAAGGCCAGGGTTCCATTTGCTTTCTTTCCCATCTGAAACACTTCTTTTGCCATTTTCAGGGAGTTACTGACTTGCACCAAGATCCTTCTGTATATCAATGTCCCTCAGTATCCTAACTTTCTTTTTGACTTTGACATCATCTCACACTTGTCCAGATTAAACTTAATTTGCCATTTCTCTGCACATCGTTCCAACTGATCTGTAACCTCCTGCAACCTTGGATCTCCTTGCTCATTAAACCCAACTCCACCAATTTTCATGTCATCCATAACAATTATCTTTGTTACTTCCTTTCGTTTCATAGGTGTCGGAATCTGTAACCAGAGGGCATAAAATCCCAGGAAGGGTTCACCCATTGAAGATAGAGATGAGGAGGAATGTCTTCATTCAGAGGGTAGTGACTCTGTGAGAATTCTTGACTACAGGGGGCTGTCAAGGCTGCATTATTGAGAATATTTACAGCAGAGATGGTCGGATTTTAATGAATCAGGGAAACAAGGGTTTTGTGGAAGGGGCAGGAAAGTAGAGTTGAAGAGAATCAGATCAGCCATGATCTGATTGAAGGGCAGAACACACTCAATGGACCTAATGGTCTAATTCTGCTCCTACCTTTCTGAAACACTGTATCTACATTATAACAATTTGGGTCTCTGCTCACAAAACTCCTTTATGATGGCATTATTGGATATTTATTATTACACAGCATTTGATCTACAATAGACAATTTTGTTGATGGCTCCTTGATATGAAGTTATAGAAAACGATCTCGTATACAATCCAGGATTCCATCCATTACAGCCCTGATACTCATTAGTTATCCAGTTGGGATGGAGACCATTGTCACACACTTGCCCTTGCTACAAGTACATTCAGTGTCCTGACTGTAACCATATTGACATTACCATCACTGTCTGGTGCCTATGAAAGAATTCCTGCTAACGGTTGCTGCCCCACTCAAATAAGACTCCAAAATTTGATCTTCAGGTCCACAATAATGCATTAACCTCATCCTTTCTTCACAATTTGTTGGTTTGTTGTCTCTCCTGCGTTGACCCCAACAACCCTTTAATGTTCCCTTCCCAGACATGGTCATTCTGCAGCTACATCTCCGGAATGACAGTTCCATCATATCTGTTCACTGTCATTCCATCTGCCTTATGGCGAATACAGGGAATCATTCCTCAGTAGTGGGGAGGTTGAAAGGAGGGGGAGAGGTTACGGAAATAGGGAGGCTTACAGGGACTCGAGGATGTTAGAGTTAAACAGAGTTACATCTGGTCAAGAATGTTCATGGTACAAAGCGGTTTGGGGATTGGAGGAATTTACAGAGATAGAGGGAGCTGGATTAGATTCTGGAGATAGGGATAGGGGTAGATGTAGGCAGAGGCAGGCAGACGGAGAGGCACAGACAGGGAGTGTTTCCTGGAGCAGAGCATTGTACATGCTGAGAGAGAAATGGAAGGTTGTAGTGACTGAAGATGATTACAGATATAAGGTGGCTTCTAGGTTCTGGAGGCTACAGAGATAGGAAGGCAATGGAGAATGCCAGGTTGCTGGGTTGGAGATTTTTTCACAGCTGAGGAGGGTTGCACAAACTGAATCTGGTTCCTGTGGTCGGGCAGGATAGCCGGACGGTGGAGCGGGGGGATGGAAGAAGTGGGTAAAGTTTAAATAGATTAAGATCGAAGAATTGGAGAACGATAAGGAGGTTACAGATTTTTCACAGATAAGGAAGAGTTGTAGGAGCTGGAGAAGTTTACCCAGATGGGGACGGACATAGAGTTAAAGGCAAAACACATTGACATTGAGGGTGGCATTGGTAGGAGGAGCTTACAGGGATAGACGGGACTGTCAGGGTTTACAGGAATGAAGGAATTTAGTATCTACTGGAGAGGTTTAGGTGTTAGAGATTGGAGAACCTGACAGAGACAGAGAGCATTGTGTGAACAGGAGGAGATTCCAAACAGAGGAAGGATTATTGGGACTGGAGGATATTACAGAGATCATGAATACACCGTGGGCCAGATGTGATGCCTGGGACCTCCTGTGCTGTCTCGGTGGGAACCAGTACAGCAGAGGTGAGAGCAGGACCCTCACAAGATGTTGGGAATGAAGCCTACAATGTTGCTGTACCTTACCCAGCAGGGTATCTGTGTCCTGTCTTCCGGGTCTGAATATAGAAGACCACTAATCCCCTCTGTGCTGTTTACTGTGAATGATTTTACCGGCTGCAGGATTTACTGAAGACTCCAGATCTCCCTCCCCATCTCTCTCTGGCTGACCAAGCATCTTCAATGAGGTGATGGACGAGACAGGAGTAAGGAACATCCTGATTGCCTGTATGAGACAGAGAAGTAGACAGAATGGGCAATTAGACTGATGCAGTGAGGGTAACTCATGTATCGTAGCATTGTGTCCAGCAGGGATCATGAAAATCCGAGTCTCCATCCCTAGCCTGTGCTGTTGCATATCTCTGTATTGCAGGATTCTGTTGGTTCGGGATCTGGAGAGCGAGAGTCGCTGACAGAGGCAGCAATTAGACCCACAGTGTGAGGAATACCACATGGAGAGACACTGAGTGATATGACCCGAGTGCTGGAAGATTTCAGGATGAAACCATGGTGTCAGAAGAAGTTGTTCTGATGTAGTGGTCACTGCTACCAGTACTCAGGGAGGAGTCAGCTATTGTAATGTGGTGGTACGGTGCTGGGGCCAGTGCACTGGTCAATCATATGACCAGGATTATGCAGAGTGCTTTGAACTGACACAGATGAGGAGGGACAGGGCTCAGCTGAAAGGAAATTCCCAAGTCCATAGAGGAAGGTTGGAATATTGAAACATGGGGCTGTGGATGAGGATAAACAGGAAGAATAATGAAGAGACTGAGTTTAACTAAAATTGTACATCAGCAGATAGGTTTGTGACAGGAAATTGTGGTAAAAAAATAAATTACTGGTTCTTAATTTGAATGCATGAAGCATTTTCAACAAGGGATAGGCACGTGTGACTGTGATTTCTGTGCAATCGCCAACACGGAGGCATGGTCACAGGGTGAACAAAAAGCTGGGGCATGAATATTCACGGAATATTGTGGAAAGCCAGGCAAATGGGAAGCTGGATGGGGAACGCTCGTTGTTCGGGATAACATTGGGATTACCAAGGAAATACGTGGCCTCAGATTATGAGGGAGTATGAATCCAAATTGTGGGTAATAATGGTCAGAGTACAGAAGTGGAAGGGCAGTGTAAAGGCCCTTTACAGAATCACTTTGATAGACACTGCATTAACAGGGAATTGTTGGAATTTGTAGCAAAGAAACTGGGATGTTTGTGAGGGGATTCAATCTTCCTATCTCACCATCTCATTGGCAGTATTGCACAGACGAGGCTGACTCTCTCTGTAGGTAGCTGTACATACCGATGTGCCCTTCCACAGACTCTGTTCCGTTTGGGGCAGAAGGTGGCCGTGTGTGGGGCGTTGGTGTGACAGTGTGCTCCTTGTGCTGTTTTCTCCTGGATTCCCCTTTCTCCCCACGGTAAGTCTCAGGAGCTCGACATCTTCCCAATGCTCCTCCCCCACTTCGGGTGGTCTGGGCCCAGTAATTCCCAGGATTTACCAAACTTCATTAAGCAATGCTAAGAAGAAAAAAGAAAGCTTACCAATGCTTTAGAAATATGGAGGTATTTGTCAAAGGGATCACGAGGGGTCTACTAGCAGGAGGAGTGGACAAGGAAGAGGAAACATTGTCAGGGTTTAATGTGATGATAGGAACAGGGAGAATTGACGATGCTGAAGGAGGTGAGAGTGTTACAGATAGGCACAAGGTCCTGAACAATGTTACAAAGCCAGGACGAATTGCTGCAGCAGATGTATGCAGCGGTAGGGATGGAAGTATGTATTTTTATTTATTCATTCATGGTCTGAGGGTGTCACTGGTTGGACTAGCGTACATTAACCCACTGCTAAATGCCCAGAGGGTAGCTCAGAGTCCGCCATATTGTGGGTCTGGAGTCACATGTGAGGCAGACCAGGTTAGAATGTCAGAAGTCCCACCCTATAGGACATAAGTGAACCAGGTGAAATTTTCCACATAATCAACAATGTTTTTATGGTGGCCACACTAATATCTTGTACAGACACACCATGACATCCCAACTCCTAGTCTCAGTGCTCTACCCAACGAAGGTAACCATCCCAAACGCCTGCTTCACCAGCCTGTCTACCTGTGATGCCACTTTCAAAGAACTGTGTACCTGCATCCCTGACAATACTCCCCAGGGCCCGAATATTAACTACAAATCTAGTCCTGGTTTGACTTCGCAAAATGCAACAGCATGCTTTTCTCCACCTGCTATTCCTAACCTCACTGGCCCAGCAGTACTATTGATAATACCAGCAGTACTTTCAGATTACCCTCGTCACTGTCCACGTTCCCACCAATTTCAGTGTCACTCACAAACATGCTAACCATGACTCCTTTATTATCATCCAAACCGTTTATATATATGATGCATAACAGTGACCCAGCACCGAACCCCATGGCACACCGTTGGTCACAGGCCTGCAGTTTGAGCAGTAACTCTCGCTGAACATGCTCTGTCTGCACCCCCCACCGCCAATCCTATTTTGTATCCAGTTGGTGAGCGCTCCCTGGTTACGTGTGATCTAAACATATTAACCAGTCTGCCATGCAGAATCTTATCAAGGCCTTGCTAAAGTTCATGGAGACATCATCCACTGACTCTGCCTTGATCTATTATTTGTCTGTCTCCATAAACACTCAGGTTTGTGAGACTTCATCGTCCACACACAAAGCCATGCTGATTATCACTAATCATTCCTTGCCTTTCCCGACAAGGTCTTGGGGATTTATCCACCTTTAAGAATTCCAAGATATCCAGCACCATCTCCTCTGTAATATGGAGGTTTTGCAACATGTCACCATTTAGTTCCCAACATTCTGTATCTTCCATGTCCTCCTCACAGTAAACACTGATGCAAAACACTTGTTTAGAATCTCTCCCATCTCCTGCAGCTCCACATGCAGCCTGCCTTGCTGATCTCCCTAGGTACCCTTTTATCATTTATGTATTTGTTTAAAAAAACCCCTTTGGATGCTCTCCTTAACCCTATTTGCCAAAGCTATCCCATGTACCCTGTTCGCCCTCATTATTTCCCGCTTTAGTATACTCCAAATGCCTTTCTATGGTTTCACACTAACTCTCCTGTCTATACCTGAGATATGCATACTTCTTTTTCTTAACTGAAACTTCAATTTCTCTCCTCATCCAGCATTCCGTACACCTACTGGCCTTTCCTTTCACCGTAACAGGAATATGTCTCCTGTATCTGGGTTGCTGTTCACATTTTTGAAGGCTTCCCAATTCCCAATGATAAAAGTTTCATTCGCTCAAAATGGAAACTCCCCAATCCCTGCATCTCCAGAAACTGTCACTTGAAAGAAATGACAAAATAAAGAACTTTCCAAGGGTAAGCCTTGACGAGGTGAGCTCTGGTCATTGACGTAGAACTGAAGGTCACCACAATGCACCGAGAGTGCTTTTTACCAGAGCAGCACAAAGTCAGTGTCAGGCACACAGACAGAACGGGAAAATAGATTCACATCTGAACTCCGATCTCCCAGCCTGGCAATCTGAAGCTGTGAGGAGAAAGTGGGGACGGCAGATGCTGGAGATCAGAGCTGAAAATGTGTTGCTGGAAAAGCGCAGCAGGCCAGGCAGCATCCAAGGAACAGGAGAATCGACATTTCGGGCATAAGCCCTTCTTCAGGAATGAAGCTGTGCACAGCAATTCTGTAGAATTATGCAGATATCAGGAGTATTGCTGTGGCTAAAAGAGGTTTCAGTAATTTGGAGGTAAGATAATAATACAGCAGGTTACAGAGCTGAGGAGGATTGTCAGGTCTTGAAGAGGTTTCCCAGTTTACGAGTGTTGGAGGAAGTTACCAAAGTAGGGAGGGTTTAAGATTGAAGGATTCCGCAGACAACCTTTACAGGGATAAAGGCAGGATTCATGACATTATGCAGAAACAGAACAATCTTGGGGTCCACGCCCATTGATCCCTCAAAGCTGCTACTCAAGTTGATAGCCTTGTTCAGAAGCTGTATGGTGTGTTGGCTTTCATTAGCAGGGGAATTGAGTTTAAGAGCTATGAGGTTATGCTGCAGCTCAATCGAGCCCTGGTTAGAAAGCCCTTGGTATATTGTAGTCAGTTCTGGTTGCCTCATTATGAGAAAGACGTGGAAGCTTTACGGAGGGTGCAGAGGACATTTATCAGGATGCTGCCTGGACTGGAGGGGAGGCCATGTGAAGAAAGGTTGAGGGAGTTAGTGCTTTTCTCATTGAAATGAAAAAGGATGAGAGGTGACTTGATAGAGGTAAACGAGATCATTTGAGGCCTAGATAGAGAGAATAACCAGAGATTTTCCATTACACAAGTGGAAGTAACGAGGGGGCATAAATTGTCGGTGATTGGTGGAAGGTTTATAGGAGATGTCAGAGGTGGGTTCTTTACACATATTGTAAGAGGTGCGTAGAATGCACTGCCAACAATGGTAGTAGAGTCCGATATATTAGAGACATTAAAGCAACTCTTAGATAGGCACATGGCTGATAGTAAAATGTAGGGTCTGTAGGATAAAAGGTCAGCACAACATTGAGGTCTGAAGGGCCTGTGCTGTGCTGTACTGTTCTACGATCTAAATAGGGAGGGTTACAATGGCACAAAGAGGTTTCAGAAAGCTGGAGAGGATGGGATCTCAGTTAAGAGACACAAATAGGAAGGTTTGCTAGGATTGTCAGGAGGTAACACAGACAGCAATGGTCTGATCTGGAGCAGACGACCCAGACTGGGAGGGGTGTGAGGACTGGAGGTAGCTTCAAAGGGAATGAGAACCATAGAGCCACAGGGTGTTACAGAAATATGGAGAGCTGTAGGGCCTGAAGGAGTTCATGGAGATGGGGAGGTTGGGAGGTATGGAATGGTTAACTGGGGTGTAGGATGGGGTGGTTTACACAGACAGCAGTGAATGGAACAGGTTATGGAAACCAAGACGGTTTTATAGATTAGAAGAACAAACAGATATATGGAGGGCAGTCGTGACTGAAGATGTTTATTTTTATTGAAAGGCTTTGGTTCTGCAGGTTATTTAGATATAGAGGGTGTGAAATCTGACATTTTTACAAGGTGATAAGGACAGCAATTTTATTTGGAGACAGTTTCACAGATAAGGGAGCATTAGTAACCTCCTCCAGTTTGGTCAAAGTGGGAAGGGTTGTAGGGGAGTGTGACGTTTACACAGATAGGGGTGTAAAAGCTGGAGAAGGACATGGAGTTGAGTAGATGGATGGAGAGACCGGGGGAGCTAGCATTGACAGGGTGGGAGATAGCCACGGGAGGAGGTTACACAGATTGTGAATCTTTTCGGAATTGGATCAGGAGAGTAACAGGCATTGCAGTGAGTTCTATCGATCGGAAATGCTGCAGGGACCTGAGCGGATTGTAGGGTCCCCACAGATTGATCGAGTCTTTTGGACTCGAGAAAAAAATACAGATAGCTTCAACCCAATGTATGCTGTTTTCTTTTTTACTGAACAGAGCTTCAATATCCTTCATCAGCCAGGGATCCCTGAAATTAACAGCTCTTCCCTTCACTGTAACAGGGACATATTAGCCCTGGATTCTGGAGCTCACAATTTTAAAAGCCTCCCATTTGCCAGTCATTCCTTTTTCCTTCAAACAGACTCACCCAGTTGATGGTAGCATCATGTGGAGGACCCGGTGTTGGACTGGGTTGGACAAAGTTAAAAATAACAAAATACCAGCTTACAGTCCAACAGGTTAATTAGGAGGCACTAGGTTTCAGAGCACTGCTTCTTCATCAGGTGGTTATGGAGCACAATCATAAGGCACAGAATTTATAGCAACAGGATAGCAGTGTCCTGGAATTTAATATCAAACAAATTTAGTTTAAGCCTTTCATCTTTTAGGCTGTTCACAGCGCTTCGAAAGCTGGTGCTTTGAAATAAACCTGTTGCACTATAACCTGGTGCTGTCTGATTTTTAATTCACCCAATCGACCTCTGTGCGATCCTGCCTAATGGGCCTGCTCCAGTTTCACACCTTAATTTGTGGAGCTGCCTGATCTTTTTCCATAAAAATGTTAAAACGAAGACAGTTGTGGTCACTGGACCCAAAGTGCTCTCTGACTGACACTTCAGTCCCTTGCACAACCTCGATTTCTGAGGGGAGGTCCAGTGTTGCACCTGCCTGAGTAGAGTTAGGCCTTGTTAGAGTTACATCTTGATTTAGGAAACTTTCTTGGATACATTTGACAAATTGCAGTCTGAGCCAAACCTTTTTAATCCCTTCCTGAGTAACACGAACAAATGTCCCCCCTGCCCCTCCCCCGAATACTGGCGCACCTCTGGTTCAAGTCAAACCCGTCCTCTTGTATAGGTCACCTCTTCCCGAAAAGAGATCTCAATGATCCAAACCTTGCCCCCTCCCCCAGCTCCTCAGCAACACATCTATCTGGCCTACCTTTCTCTGTCTATCCTCAATGGAGCAGGTGGCACTGGGAATAATCTGGAGATCACTTCCCTTGAGGTCATCCTTTTTAACCTCTTACCTAACGTCCGATACTCATTTCACAGGACCCCATCCCTTTGTCTACCTCTGTCATGTGGGCCGATGTGCACAATGACATCTGGCTGTTCACCCTCCCCTTCAGAATGTTCAGTAACCGCTCAGAGACATCCTTGTACCTTGGTCCCGGGAGGCAGCACACCACCCTGGGGTCTCTTCTGCAGCCACACAGTCTCCTGTGTGTCCCCCTCACAAGTGAGTCTCCCATCAGTATTGCGATCATTAGAAAGGATCTGGCAAACAGAGACAGGGAGGAACTCCCTGCAGTTGGGTCTATATTTGGAAAGTGGGAGTATGTTAAAATGATACAGTGAGAATTCAGGGTCAGTGTGTTCCTGACGAGGGAATAGTAAAGACAGAAAGTCCACCGATTACTGATCAAGCGACATCGTGAGTTTGATAAAGAAATCACAGTGCAATAAAACCAGGCGAAGCCATTACGGACTGCAAGGGGGTCCTTAGAAATAAGGGACACACAATGACCATAAAATATCCTTGTCAGATACTATTAAGGATAAGTCACAAGGTATTTTATCAGTATGTTTAGAATAAGAGGATTACTGAGCAAATAGTGAGGCCTGTTAGAAACCAAAGAGACAATGTGTGCATGGAGCCAGAGGAAGTAGGTGAGATCTCCAATGAATAATTCTCATCTGTATGCACACAGGAGAAAGACATTGGAATTTTAATTGGGATGGTGAGGTTCGAGCACATGTTAAGATCAATACGGAGGAGGTATTAAATGTTTTCACAGGCATAAAACTGGAGAAATCCCCAGTGCCCAATAAAATGTATCCCAAGATGCTATAGGAGGTAAGGGAGGAGGTTGCTGGGGCCCTGGTGGATATATTTAATAGTTTGCTAGCCACATGTGAAGTGCCGAATGACTGTAGGATCGCTAATGTAGTTCCTTTGTTCAAGAAGAGCAGCAGGGATAGGCCAGATAATCACAGAGCAGATAGTCTGACAGCAGGAGGAGGGAAATTATTGGAAACAATTCTGAGGATGAATCAACACTTACAAAGGTAAGGATCATCTTGGCTCAATCCTCACGGATTTGGGATAGGAAGATACTGTCAGAAATTCAGTGGAGATTTTGAAATGCGTCTAAAGGTATTGATGAGGGCAGTGCAGATGATGTGGTTTACATGGAATCGAATAAGGCCTTTGACAAGTTCACACATGGCAGGCTAGTCCAAAAGTAAAGAGCCATTGGGTTTCAAGGCAAGTTGTTAAATTGGATCCACAATTGTTGGACAGACTGCTTCGTGTTTAAAATTCCTCCACTAGTGGGTGTACCACAGGGATCTGTGCACTAACTATTTGCTGTTTATGATGTGCATTAACAACTCGGATGTGAAAGCAGAATAAACCATTAGTCGGCTCGCAAATGACATGAAAGGGGAGATTTTGTCCACAGTGAGGCGGATGATCTCAGTCGACGGTCTGATATCTTTCCGATGATAATTTGAGCAGAGTTTAGCAGTGATCGAAGTGAGATAATACCCTGTGGGAGGAATGATAAGCGACTGATAGACATAATGAATGGTGGGTCCTTGTGGAGTACTGAGGAACACGGGGACTTTGGTGGACAAGTACATAGATCCCTGAAGGTGTCAGCACAGGGAGACAGGGTGAGGAATGGACCTGACCTGGGGGTGGAATGAGGACCAACATTCTGGTGGGGCAAATTACTAGAGCGGCTTGAGAGTATATAAACTAGTTTGGCAGGTTGTTGGACCTTAAACTGTCATAATGACAGATAGAAGATTGAGCCTGGTACACAAGTTAAAGAGAGTAATTTCAACAGACAAGGCAGGCAAGAACATAGCAGGGAATAGGGAACAACTGATGATTAAACTGCATTTATTTCAATGCAAGGGGCCTGACAAGCTAAGGAAGATGAAAGCAGTGGATGCATGGGAATATGGGACTGGGAGATTATAGTTATCATCTGTGCTACTGTCTGTGTGGAGCTTGTACATTCTCCCTGTGTCTGCGTGGGTTTCCTCCTGGTGCTGTCGTTTCCTCCCACAGTCCAAAGATGTGTAGGTTAGGTGAATTGGCCATGCTGAATTGCCCGTAGTGTTAGGTGAAGGTGTAAATGTAGGGGAATGGGTCTGGGTGGGTTGCTCTTCAGAGGGTCAGTGTGGACTTTTTGGACCAAAGGGCCTGCTTCCACACTGTAAATAAACTAATCTAATCAAATCATTACAGAAACACTGCTGAGGGACAGACAGGACCAACAACTCATTGTTTCAAGGTAGAGAGACTACAGGGGGCATAGAAGGGTTGGCAAGAGAGGAAGGACGCGTGGTGGTGGGTTTTGATTGCATGAAACATCACAGGAATACTTAGAGAGGACATCCCTATGGGATCGGCCACTGTGTTAGTGGAACTGTGAAATAAGAATGGGTCATCACTTTGATACGAGCGAACTGACCCTAAATAATCTGTGGCAGACTGAGGAACAAATATGTCGGGAGATCTCCTGTCTGTATCTGACATATGCTTACTTCTCTTTCTGAACTAAAACCACAAATTTTCTAATCATCCAGCATTCCCTACACCTTACCAGCCTTTTCTTTCACCCTTACAGGAATACAATATACTGTCTCTGGACTGCCGTTATCTCATTTTCGAAGGCTTCCCAATTTCCAATGGTAAAGGTTTCATTCTCTCAAGATGGAAACTCCCCAATTACTGCATCGTGCGGAACTGCCACTTGAAAATAATGAAAAAAAAAATTCCAAACAAAGGCATTGATGTGGTGAGCTCTGGTCAGTCACGTAGATCTGGAAGTCACCATATTCACGAAGAGAGCTTTCTACCTGAGCATCACCAGGTCAGTGTCAGGCACACAGACAGAATGGACAAATAGATTCATATCTGAGCTCACATCTCCCAGCCTGGGAATCTGAAACTGTGCACAGCCATTATGGTAATTATCTGCATGAATAGGACAGCGAGATCAGCCCAATATTCCGAACAAAAAGAGTTAGTCATTCAAATTGTAATATCCTTTAGATTCCACAGCCCATTCTCGGTCCCATCCTGCAGGTTCTATGAATCCCTCTAGCCTCCTGCAGGATCTCTTCCTACAACTGTACCATCCTCCAGGTTATGCAGCCCTTCCTAACTCTGTAACATAACCCGGACTCGACAACCCTTCCTTCCTCTGCAATGTTCCCCAGAGAGGACTGGGGGGTGATGGGGGTTACAGAGACAGTGAATGAGATCAGGTTGGGAGGGTGTTGCAGATATTAGGAATACTGCTGTGGTAAAGAAAAAGAGGCTTCAGGACTTTTGAGGGTTGATGCTAATAAAGGAGGTTACAGAGCAAAGGAGGATTGTCGGGACTCGAAGAGTTTTCACTGTTTGCGAGAGTTGTAGGGATCAGAGAAAGTTACCAAGATAGGGAGGATTTAAGATTACAGGATTCCACAGACAACCTTTACAGGGTGAAAGGCAGGATTCTTGACAGTGTGGAGGAACAGAAGAATCTTGAACTCCACGACCATAGATCCCTCAATGTTATCACTCAAGTTGATTGCCTTGTTCAGAAGTGTATGGCGTGTTGGCTTTCAATAGCAGGGAGATTGAGTTGAAGTTCCACGAAGAAAATGCTGCAGCTCTATCGAGCCATGGTTAGAGAACATTTGGTATATCGTGTTCAATTCTGGTTGCCTCATTATCAGAAAGATGTGGAAGCTTTAGAGAGGGTGCAGAGGAGATTTATCAGGAGTGGAGGTCGAATGAAGAAAGGTTGAGGGAATTAGGGCTTTTCTCGTTGGAATGAAAAAGGATGAGAAGTGACTCGATAGAAGTGAACAAGATGATTTGAGGCCTCGATAGAGAGGATAACCAGATACTTTTCCCATTGCCCAAATGGCTATAACGAGGGGACATAAATGGAAGGTGATTGGAGAAAGCTTTACGGGAAGTGAGAGGGATTTTTTTTACGCATAGAGTGGCAGATGCATGGAATGCACCGCCAACATTTGTAGTGGAGTCCAATACATTAGGGACATTTAAGCAACACTTAGATAGGCACATAGATGATAGTAAAATGGAGGGCCTGTAGTTTAGTTTAATCTGAGAGTAGGATAAAAAGTCAGTGCAACGTCGAGGGCCGAAGGGGTTGCACTGTGCTGTATTGCTCTATGTTCTAAATAAGGAGGCTCACAATGGCACAAAGAGGTTTCAAAAAGCTGGAGAGATGGGATATGAATGAACACACCCAAAAGGAAGGTGTGCTAGGATTGTCAGGAGGTAACAGAGACAGCAATGGTCTGACCTGGAGCAGATGACCCAGACTGGGAGTGGTGTGGGGACTGAAGGTGGTTTCACAGCGAGGGAGGACCAGAGAGCCACAGGGTGTTACAGAAATGTGGAGAGCTGTAGGGTCTACAGGAATTCATGGAGATGGGGAGGTGGGGAGGGATGCAGCAGTTACAGGCAAAAGGATGTTGGTAGGATGGGGTGGTTTGCACAGACAGGAGTGTTTTAGGTGAATGGAGCAGATTACAGAAATTTTGACAGTTGTATAGATTAGAAAAAGAAACAGATATGTGGAGGGTAGTCGTGACTGAAGATGTTTATAGTTATTGAAAGGCTTAGGTTCCGAAGGTTATTTAGGTATAGAGGGGGTGGTGTCTCACAATTTTACCAGGAGATAAGGACATCCATTTTGGTTGGAGACAGTTTCAGACATAAGGGAGCATTAGTAACGTCCTGCAGTTTGGTCAAAGTGGGAAAGTTTGTAAGGGAAGGTGAAATTTACACAGATAGGAATGTAAGAGATGGAGAAGGTTATGGAGATGAGTAGATGATGGACAGACTGGAAGACCTGACATTGACAGGATGGGTGATAGGCAACGGAGGATGTTACACAGATAGTGAGTAGTTTCGGAACTGGATCAGGCATTGCAGCGAGTTCGACAGATCAGGAGTGCTGCAGGGACCTGAGAGGATTGTACCGTCTCCACAGATTGATCATGTCTTTAGGACTGGAAGAAAATACGAATAGCTTAAACTCTATGTATGTTGTTTTCTTTTTCCTGAACAAAGCCTCAATATCCCTCATCAGCCAGGTATCCCTGAGCCTGCCAGATTTTCCCTTCACTCTAACAGGGACATATTGGCCCTGGATTCTTGACATCACTCTTTTAAAAGCTTCTCGTTTGCCAGTCATTCATTTTCCTTCAAACAGACTTGCCCAATTCATGGTAGTCATAATGTGGAGGAACTGGTGTTGGACTGGGGTGTACAAAGCTAAAAATCACATAATACTAGCTTACAGTCCAGCGGGTTTATCTGGAGGCACTAGGTTTCGGAGCGGTACTTCATCAGGGGGTTGTGGAGCACAATCATGAGGCTCAGAATTTATAGCAACATGAGAGCAGTGTCATGGAATGTAATATCACACACATATAGTTTAAGCCTTTCATTTTTTAGGATGATCACCTGAGCTTTGAAAGCTAGTGCTTCAAAATAAACCAGTTGGACTATAATCTGGTGTTGTGTGATTTTTAATTCCCCCAATCTACCTCTGCTCGATCCTGCTAATGGCCCCAAATCTGGCCCTGCTCCAATTTCACACGATAATCTGTGGACCTGTCTGATCTTTATCCATAACAATGTTAAAATGAAGACAGTTGTGATCACTGGACCCAAAGGATAGGCCAGGTAATTACAGAGCAGATAGTCTGACAGCAGGGGGAGGGAAATTATTGGGAACAATTCTGAGGGACAGTTTGAATCAAAAACTGGAAAGGCAGGAAACAATTAGTGATAGTCAGCATGGATTTGGTAAAGGAAGATCCTGTCTGATGAATTGAGCTGAGTTTTCTTTGAAATTACGATTGAAAATGTTTATGTGGTCCGTGCAGATGTTGTGGGTTCCAGGGAGTTCATTAAGGCCTTTGACAAGGTCCCACGTGGAAGGCTGGTCCAAAAGGGAAGAGCCACTGGGATCCAAGGCAAGTTGGCAAATTGAATCCAAAACTGGTGGAGGATTGTTTCTGTGATGAGAAGCCTTTCACCAGCGGATGTACCACAGGAATCTGTGCAGGAAGCATCGCTGTTTATTATGTACATTAATGAGTTTGATATGATAGCAGAAGGTTTACAGATGAAATGAAAGGTGAGGGTATTGTCCATAGTGAGAGGGATGGTCTCAGGCTACAGTCTGAAGGTTGAGGTTGGGACAGAATTTCAAAGAGTCATTTCAATCGATAAGGCAGGTAAGAGCACAGCAGGCAATGAGGGAAAACCGATCAATTAAACTGCACTTACTTTGATGTAAAAGGCCTGACAGATAAGGCAGATGAGTGCATGGCATGGATGGGAACATGGGACTGAAATATCACAGGTATTACAGAGTAACAGTTGAGGGAGGGACAGGACCGGCAGCTCAATGTTCCAGGGACAGATGCTAGAGGAAGGACAGAACAGGAAACAAAAGTGGAGGGAGAATGGAGTTCTAGATTAGTAAAAAAAATCACTGCAGCACTTAGAGAGGGTATGCCTGGGGATTGTCCAGTAAAATTCTCTTAGTGGAACTGAGAAATAAGAATGAGTCATCACTTTGATATGACTGTATTACAGGCCCCCAATACTCAACGGGAAATAGAGCAGCAAATGTATCAGGAGATCTCAGATATCTAAGAATAATAGGTTTGTAAAGGTCGGGGATTTTAACTTTCCATACCCAGACTGGGACTGCGATATTGTATACAGCTTGGGATGGGAGGAATTCGTTCAGTATGTTCAAGAAAACTGTCTCAGGCAGTATGGAAATGGCCTGACTGCAGAAAGGGATAAAGCTCGACCTCCCCTTGGGAAAATAAAATAGAGAAAGAGACTGAAGTGTTTGAAGGGGAGCACTTTGACAAAATCAGCACACTTCTATCAGAATGAACATAAATGTCATGTCAGAACTTAACGTGGAGAAACTCTGGGGAAGTCAGGGAAATAAACAGTGATGTCTTCAAAAGAGTTCACATCGGCGAACAGGAGGTGCTGAAGGTTTTAAAACGCATAAAATGTAGACAACTCTCTCGGAACTGATCAGGTGTATCCCATTACATTGGGGGGGGGTGGGTAGGGAAGAAATTGTGGGGTACCTTAGAGAGATATTTCGATCAAAGACAGCTACAGGTAATGATCTGGGAATCTGGAGGGTGACTAATGTTGTGCCAGTATTTACGAAGGGCTGCGAGAGAAACCCAGGGACCTAAAGACCAATTAGCTTGATGTCAGTGGTGCAAATGTTGTTGAAAGCGATTCTGCGGTGTAGGAGTTACAGGCATTTGGAAAGGCAAGCATTGATTAGGGATCATCAGCACAGCTTTGTGCGTACAAAGTAGTGTCTCGCAAAATTGACTGAGTTTGTCGAAGAGGTGATTAAGAAGATAGCTGAAGACAGAGCAGGAGACATTGTCTATCCTGACTTTGTCAAGGCCTTAGACAGGGTTGAGCAGGGTACACTGGTTAGTAAGGTTAGATCACATGGGATCAGGGAGAGTGAGACAAACAAACACAAAATGGGCTTGACAGTAGGAGACAGAGGGGAGTGGGAGAGGTTTGTTGTGTGGACTCGGGGCCTCTGACCAGCAGTGTGCCATAAGGATTGGTGCTGGGGCCACATGTGCATTATTTACAGAAACGAGATCATAGGAATCATTGTTAGTAAGCAAAGTAAGTGTTACAGTGGGGAGTGAAGACAGTTATCGAAGAGGCTCTTGACCAACTGGATAAGTGGGTCAAGGAATGAAACATGGATTTTAATTAATGGATTTTGTTAAGACAAAATCGTGAAACTGCAGGATGGGACCAAGTTAAAATGGGTTGTGGAACCTGAAGAATGTTCTGGTTTGAATGATGGATTTTATTTTTGATTAGACCACTGTCCAATTTTAATGACCTAATTTTGTAGACGTTTATCAGAATGGCTGAACACAGCTTCAGGTTCCCAGACTGGGACATGTGAGCTCAGATGTGAATCTATTTGCCCATTCTGTCTGTGTGCCTGACACTGATCTGGTGCTGCTCATGTGCCCTCCAGATCTGCATGACTGACCAGAGCTCACCTCAACAAAGCCTTCGATTGAAATGATTTTTTTTTTCATTACATTTCAGCGGCATGCAGGAGACACAGGAAAATTGGAGAGTTTCACAATTAAACATATTGCTAAGCGCTGTGTAGATGATGTAGGTTCCTTGGAGTTCACCATGGCCTTTGACAAGGTGAACATGGAAGGCTGGTCCAGAAGGGAAGAGCCCATGGCATCCAGGCAAGTTGGCATATTGGATCCACAATTGGTGGAGGGTTGGTTTTGTGTATGAAATTCTTTCACCAGTGGGTGTACCACAGCGATCTGTGCAGGATCCATTGCTGTTTGTTATGTACATTAAAACCTTGGATGTGTAAGCAGAAGGTAACTTTCGTAAGTTTGCAGATGACATGAAAGGTAAGGGTTTGTCCACAGTGAGGGGGATGGTCTCAGGCTACACTCTGAAGATTGAGGACAGAATTTCAAGAGAGTCATTTAAATAGACAAGATAGGCAAGAGCACAGCAGGAAATGAGGGAAAACTGATTAATTAAACTACTTTATTTCAACGTAACAGGCCTAACAGGCAAGGCAAATCAACTTGGTGCTTGTACATGGGACTGGGACACCATCGGTATGACAGCTGAGGGAGGGACAGGACTGGCAACTTAATGCGCCAGGGTACATATTCTACAGGATGGAGAGAACAGGAGGTGAGAGAGGAGGGGGATTGGAGTTTTTGATCAGTGAAACATCACTGCAGCACTTAGAGAGGATATTCCTGGGGATCGCCCAGTGATGCTGTAATGATGGAAATGAAAAATGAGAATTGGTCATCACTTTGATATGACTGCACTGCAAGCCCTCAATAGTCAGCGGGAAATTGAGAAGCAAATATGTCGGGAGATCTCCGACATCTGTAAGAATGATAGGGTTGTAATGGTCGGGGACTTTAACTTTGCAAATTTACACTGGGACTGCCAGAGTGTTTGGAGCTTGGATGGGAGGGATTTGTTAGGCATGTTCAAGAAAACTGTCCCAGTCAGAATGTCAATGGTCAGACTACAGGAAGGGGTAGAACCTGACCTTCGCTTGGGAAACAATGGAGGGAAATGGACTGAGGTGTTCGTGGGGAAACACTTTGGCAAAGTCACAACAATCGTATTAGTTTGAAATAGCGATGGAAAAGAACATGGCTGGTTCACAAGTGAATGATCAAAACTGGCTTTGCCTGAATCCAGAAGGTACGAGTCAAGAGCATTTAACAATTGATTGTGGAGGATATTTACAGGTAAAGGGACGTCAGGCAGATGGGAAGGTTTCAAAAGAGTGATAAAATGAGAGAGTTCAGGGCCAGCATATTCCTGTTCGTGTGAAGGATAATGCAAGTAAGAAACGCTGGAGACTGGAGATATTGAGGTTGTCATCAAGAGAAACGGAGCACGTGTCACATATAGCCAGCTGGGTTAAAGGAATTCATTCAAGGACATTGCAGTGGAGTAATACACTTAAGCGAGCAATCAGGAGGGCCCAAAGGGGACCACAGAAAGCTCTGGCAGATCAACCGAGGAAAATACAAGTATATTAACAACAGAAGATTAAATTCGGATGGAATATGGTTCCTTAATGATCAATGGGGCCAACCAAGTGTGGAACCAGAGGAGATGGTTGAAATTCGAAATGAATTTTTCACATTTCAACTTACTGTGGAGAAGGACTGGGAAAGTCAGGGAAATAAATAGTGATGTCTTCAAAAGATTCCACATTACAGAACAGGAGGTACTGGAGGTTTTAAAATGCATAAAAGGTAGACAAAGCCCTGGGAACTAATCAAGTCTGTCCCTGGATATTGTGGGAAGAAATGGTGGGGTCGCATAAAGAGATATTTCTATCACTGACAGCCATGTCTGATGAGCTGGAAGCCTGGAGAGTGGCTAATGTTGTGCCAGTGCTTAGGAAAGGCTGTGATGGAAAGCCAGGGACATAAACACCAATTAACTTGATGTCAGTGTTGCATACGTTGTTGGAAGAGATTCTGCTGGATAGGAGTTACATGCATTTGCAAAGGCAAGAATTGATTTGCGATAATCAGGACAGCTTTGGAAAGCTATGTAGAATTCTGATCATCCTGCTTTCAGAAGCATTTCCTGAAACTGTGAATGGAGCAAAGATTGAAGAAGATACTACTGATACTGGAGGGTGTGACAGAATTGGAGAGGCTGGATAAGCTGGAAAGCAACATGGGGGGGGATGAGATAGATTTGGCAGATAAGGTTAAGGAGAATGCAAAGAATTTTCTACAGCACACACATAGAAAAATAATTGGAGAGGCATTCGGGCTCCTCAAATATCAGTGAGGACATGCAAGTGTAGAACCACAAGAGATGGGCGATATCCTAAATGAACGTTTCATGTCAGAACGTCCTTTGGACAAAGACTAAGAAACAAAGGGAAAGAAACAGTGATGGCATGTAAAGAGTCCCTCTCACAGAAGAGGTGGTGCTGGAGGTCTTAGAACGTAAAGATAGAGAAAGACATACGTCCTGAACAAGTGTATCCCAGAACATTGTGATAAAGTAGTGGCAGGGACACGAACAGAAATATTTATATCATTGTCTTTCGCATTTCCATTGGGCGTAGGTGGCTGACTGGTGACCTTATAAAGATTTATAAAACCATGAGGGGTACAGGTAAGTTGATTAGCCAACGTCTTTACTCCAGGGTAGTGGAGTCCATTACTAGATGGGATTGAACTGCAGAAGGAGAATGTGTTAGCAATTCTGAAAAGTGTAAAAAGAATGTCCCCTGGGCCAGATGGGATTTATGCTCATTCTCTGGAAAGCCAGGAAGGAGATTTCCGAGCCTTTCGCTTTGACCTTTATGTCGTCATTGTTTACAGGAACAGTGTCAGAAGGCTGGAGAACAACAAATGTTGTCCAATTGACCAAGAAGGGGAATAGAGACAATCCTGGGTAATTATAGACGGGTAAAGTGTTGGAAAGGCTTGTAAAAGCTAGCATTTATAATCATCTGGAGGTGAATAAGTTGATGAGGGATAGTCAGCACGGTTTTGTGAAGGGTAGGTCATGCCTCGCAACCCTTATTGACTTATTTGAAAAGGTGACCAAACAGGTGGATGGAGGTAAAGCAGAACCTGCTAGTGCAGATGAACAGAGAGATCACTGTGTCCATGTACATGGATCGGTGAAAGTTGCCACCCAGGTTGATAGGGTTGTTAATAAGGTATTCAGCGTGTGAGCTTTTATTGGTACAGGGACTGAGTTTTGGAATCATGAGATAATGCTGCAGCTGTCCCAATCTCTGATGCGGCCACAATTGGAGCGTTGCTTATGGTTCAGATCACCACATTAGAGGAAGAATATGAAAGATTTGGAAAGGGTTCAGAGGAGATTTACTAAGATGTGATCTGGTACGGAGGGGAGGTGTTATGAGGAAGGCTGAGGGACTTGAATCCGGTATTGTTTGAGAGAAGACATTTGAGGCCAATTAATTGAGACATACAAGATAATCAGAGGGTTAGATGGGTTGGAGAGTGAGAGCCTTTTCCCTCAGATGGCGATGCCTAGCACGAGGGGAGATAGCTTTAAGTTGAGGTCGATATTAATATTATTAATATTATTATGAATTAATAGATGTAGGACAGATGCCAGAGGTAGGTTCTTTACTCAGAATAGTCGGGGCATGGAATGCATGGCCTGCAACAGTGGTCGACTCGCCAACTTTAAGGGCATTTAAACGGTCGTTGGACAGGCATATGGTTGAGAATCGAATAGGGAAGATTAGATGGGCTTCAGATTGGTTCCACAGGTTGACACAACAACGAGAGCCAAAGGGCCGGTACTGCGCTGCCATGTTCTATGTTCTGTGTTCTCGAGGGCAATAGTATCAGATGGGAGAGGAAAAACTGAAAAGGGTTTGGTGGAGAACATTTTCCACGCAGAGGATGGTGCATTTATGGAATGAGCTTCCAGGGGAAGTGGTAGGAAAAGTACAATAACAACATGTAAAAGACATTTGGGCAGGTATATGGGGAGAAGCTTTGAAGGGATATGGTTCAAACGTAGGGAAACACGACTCTTTCAGGGACTTGATTAGCAAGGGCTAGTTGGATCGAAGGAACCGTTTCCGTGCTGCTTGGCTCTCTCTCCAGTTAATGGAGGAGGAGACGACCGAGATAAGGAATGTTGTAGACACTGAAGCAAGTTACAGCAATAGGGATGGTAGTCTGGAATTCAGTACATTTCAAATATGTCGAGGAACTTTCGGGAGGAAGGAGGTTACAGGGACAGGAACTGTTATCGGAGTTACAAATTATTGAAGACAATGGTCCACAAGCCATGCCATAGGTACAGTGTTGCAGAGTAGTGAGTCTCAGTACAACAGAACCTACAGTAGGGGCGGTGATTGAGCCTGGGGTGTGTCGTAATTTGCTCCCCTTCCAGCACTGTGTCTATACCACATCTTGTGAGCCGATGTTTGGAGCCCTCTCATTGCTCTCTGCTCTGTGCATCGTTAGTGATCTTACCTCACTGCAGGATTTATTGAAGGCTCCAGATCTCCCTGCACATTGTCTCTCTGGCTGACCATTTTCAATATGGTGGTGGATGAGACACACAGCAGCTGAGAAGTCTACTGAGTCGGGAACTTCCTGAGAATCTACATGAGACAGAGAAATAGACAGAATGGGAATTCACACTGTTATAGTGAAGGTTACACATGGAGAATGGCACTAAGTCCGACAGAGATCTGGAAAATCCCAGGCTCCACCCCTGGCCTGTGCTGCTGTGTCCCTCTGGAGTGGAGAATTCTGTTGGCTCAGGATGTGGAGTAGCTGCAAGAGTGAGAGATACTGACAGAGGCAGTAATTTGACCCACACAGTGAGGGATAGCACATGGAGAGAGACTGAGTGATATCACCAGAGTGCTGGAAGATGTCAGGATCAAACAATTTTGTCAGAAGAACAGGTTTTGCTTCATCATGCACTGGTATAACTGGTCAGGAATGAGCAATCTCTGAGCAGGTGAAGTGATAGCCGAGTGGTTTTATTGCTAGAGTGGGTATCCAAAACCTCAGTTAATGTTCAGTGGAGGCACGTTTGAATCTCACTATCAGAAATGGGGGAGTTTTAAATCAATATTTTTTTTAAATTGCAATTAACCATCCATGAATAAGTATGAAACCATTGCTGATGTCCAAAATAACCTTTGTTCATCAAAAAGACAATTGTCCTTCAGAAAAGGACATCTGCCAGCCTCATGTGGTCTGCACGACATACCCAGAGCAAAGTGTTTGCCTCTCAATGACCCTCTGAAATGGCCGAGCAAGTTACTTAGAAAAGGGCAGCTAGGGCTGGACAAGAAAGGCTGGTCAGCCACAGACATCCACATCCCATGAGTAAATGAAAACAATCCCATTTCACTGGGCCTAAATGGAACCATGAATTGAGCGGAGTCCTGGCCAATCATGTTGGTCGGTTTATGGACAGAGCTTTAAGCTGACATGAGGGGTGCAGGGACAGGCTTCAAGTGAAAAGAGCTTTCCAAATCCAAACAGAAAAGGTGAAGCATTAGAACAGCATGGGGATATGGCTGAAGATAAGCAGAAAGGAACAGCAAGGGAGAGAGTTTAACTAAAACTGTAAATCAGTGAATAGGTTTGTGACAGGAGATTGTAGGAAAGAGTAAATTATGTTTTATTTTGGAATAGACAAAACATCTTCAATAAGGTAGATGGATTTGTGACACAGACATAAATTGGATTTAGACAACAGAGAGACATGGTTACAGGATGAACAAATGATGGAACATAAATAGTCAATGGTTCACAACCTTGTGGAGTCTAAGAATGGGAAAGCAGGGTTAGGTAACGCTGACAGAAATGGATAACAAAGGAATTACAGAGAAAGCATTTGGCCTCAGATCATGAAGTAGAGTCAGTCTGAATGTAAATTCTGGTTACTACTTGCCAAGGACACAAGCAGCAGAACAGTTTTAGCCACTGACCAGCATTCCATTCCTCATCACTGAATTAAACATCACTTCACCAATGGAAATTTTAACAAAGGCATTGTGATAATTTTGGGAAACTTCAATATTCACATAATCTGGGATAATCACACTGACAAGAGTGATATTCGAAGAGGAGTTAAGAGAATTTTTTTTTCAGTGTTTCTTTGAATAACGCATTGTGCAACTGGCGAGGGACGCAACTATATCAGACCGAGTGTTTTCTGATTAAACTTTGCGAATGAGTACTGTCACACTGAGACATCCTCCCGGAAATTGGGATAATGTGACAGTTAATTAATTATAAAGTTTTAACGTGAATCACAGAATGGACAAGATAAAACGAGAAACAAAATAGCCCATTTACATGAGTTTGTGAGGAAAACTGACCAAGGGTTAACAGGATGAACAAACTGAAATGTGTGTCTGTAAGCAAACAGTTGAAAACACTTGAAGAACAGTGTAAAACACTCAGTAAAAGGACGTTCCATTGAAACAGTCAAAGTCTCAGCAAGAAATTCCCACCTGTTGCTCACTCAGGACAAAATGGATCTTATTAGATTATGAGGCTTAGAAGATCACCAAAAAGTAACTAACAATTATAAAGTGAGAGAGTGTTTATGCAGTAAGTGTTAGAGGGGTTGCAAAGGGCCTGCTAGCAGGAGGAGGGCAGCGGGAAGGGGAATCATTGTCAGGAGTTAATGACACGATAGGAACAGGGAGAGGTGAAGGTGCTGGAGGTGGTGAGAGTGTTACAGAATGTGGTCAGGGCCTGGACAGTGTTACAAAGCCAGTATGGATTGCTGCAGCTGGAGGGGTTTGCATAGGTTGGGAGAGACATATGTATTTTAATTTATTTATTCATGGGATGTGGGTGCCACTGCCTGGACTAGCGTTCTTTGCCCTCACGGTTAATTATCCAGAGGGCAGCTCAGTGTCAGCCATATTGCTGTGGGTCTGGAGTCACTGTCGGCCAGACCAGGTTAGAATGTCAGATGTCTTTGCCTAAAGGAGGTAAGTGAACCAGATGAGTATTTTCTGACTGATCAGTAATGCTTTTATGGTGGCCTCACCAACGTCCACCGCAACATGACATCCCAACTCCTACTCTCAATGCTCAAACCAATGCATCCCAAATGCCTACTTCACCAGCATCTCTACTTGTGACACCCCTTCCAAAGAACTGTGGCCACTGATTGACAACACGACCAAGGGCCCGAACATTAACTGGACAAGTCTCACCCTGGCTTGTTTTACCAAAATGGAACACTTTGCATGTATCTAATTAAACTCTATTTGTTATTCTTCAGCCACTATCCCAGCAGTACTGTTCATCCTGTTTTATCAGAGTTAACCTTCTTCACTGTCCAGTATATCACGAATTTTAGTGCCAACCACAAGCGTACTTATCAGGAAAACAATATTCTCAGCCAAACCATTTATCCAAGTGACAAACAACAGTGGACCCACTACACCGCTGATCACATTCCTCCAGTCAGAGAAACAAAATGTCTCCCATCACCCTCTTTCTCCTATCATGAAGTAAATTCTATATCCAGTTGACTAGCTCATTGTGGATGTCATATCCTTTTACCTTGATCGGAAGGTATTACACAGTTTACCATACGGAACTTAGAACACAGAACAGTACAGCACAAGGCCATTCGGCCCTCAATGTTATGCCGACCTTTTATTCTCCTCTAAGATCAAACTAACCTACGTACATTTCATTTTACTATCATCCATGTGCCTTTCCAAGAGTCTATTGAAGGTCCCTAATGTATCTATCTCCACTACCACCGCTGCAATGCATTTGACGCACACACAACTCTGTGAAGAACCAAACTCTGAAATCTCCCCTTAACCTTTTTTCCAATCACCTTAATATTATCCTCTCTTGTGATAGTCATTTCTGCCATGGGAAAAGAAATCTTTTACTGTTCACTCTCTCTGTACCTCTCATTATCTTGTTCACCTCTACCACGCCACCCATCACCCTTCCTCACTCAAATGAGAAAAGCCTTAGCTCCCTCAACCTTTCTTCATAAGACATGCTCTCCAGTCCAGGCAGTATGCTGGTAAATCCCCTCTTTACTCTCTCCAAAGCTTCCACATCTTTCTTGTAATGAGAGGACCAGAACTGAACACAATATCTAAGTGTGGTCTAAGCAGAGCTCTATAGAGCTGCAGCATAGCCTCACGGCTCTGAAACTCAATCCCCCAGCTAATGAAAACCAACACAACGTATTACTTCTTAACAACCATACCAGCTTGGGTGGCAACTGTGAGGGATCTATGGACGTGAAACCAAACATCCCTCTGTTAGTCTACACTGCCAATAATACTGCTTTTAACCCAGTATTCTGAATTCAACTTCGACCTTCCAAAATGATTCACTTCACACTTTTGCAGGTTAAACTAAGTCTGCCACTTCTCAGTCCAGCTCCGCATTCTGTCAATGCCCCACTGCAACCAGCAACAGTCATCCACAGTATCCACCACTCCATCAACCTTTGCGTCATCGGCAAAATTACTGACCCACTCTTCCACATCCACATCCAAGTCATTCATAAAAATCACAGGGCAGAGTTCCCACAATCTATCCCTGCAGAACCCGACTGGTCACCGAACTCCAGGCTGAATGCTGTCCAACTATCATCACCCTCTGTCTTCTATGGACCAGGAAATCTCGATCCAGACAGATAGGTTTCCCTGTATCCCATGCCTCCATACTTTCTGAATGCTTAGAGGTAATGAGGTAATGTATGAAAGGATGGAGGAGTGTTGTGGGGACTGCAGAAGGTTCAGTGATAACATGTGATGGAGAGGCTGGAGGGCAGATCAGTAAGGGCTAGATCCTACAGACAGAGTGCACTGTAGCTGCTGGATAAGATGACAGACAGAAGGACTTTTGTGGTGTTTTGGGGATAGTGGACATAACACTTAGTTTCAAAGTCATTTTAGAAAGAGATAAGGATAGTGCAGAAGTGAAGGTGCCAAATTTGGGGAAGCCCCCAAATCATTAGAATATTACTGTCACTGGGCATTATCACTATCACGAGACAGGATCTGGCAAACACAGACACGGAGGAACTATTTGCAGTTGGGTTCATATTCAGAAAGAGGAAGTATGTTAAAGTGATACAGGGAGAATTCAGGGCAAGTGTGTTCCCTGAAGGGTGAATAACATAGACAGTAACTCCAGCGAATGTGTGATGAAAACAGGTGAAGCCCTTAAATAGTATAAAGAGTGCAAGGGGTCCTTAAAAATGAGGGTCAAAGAATGGGCTTGAAATATCCTTGGGAGATACTGTTAAGAAAAGGCCACAAGTTATTTTATCAGTATCGTTCGAGGAAGAAGATTACCAGTTAAAGAATTGTGCCTGCTTGAAACAGGGGCAATCTGTGCATGGAGCCAGAGGAAGTAGGTGAGGTCTTCAATTAATACTTCCCATCTGTATTCACACAGGAGAAAGACATTGCAGCCGGGGATTTCAGTCGGGATGGTGAGGTTCTAGAACATGGTAAGATCAATGAGGAGGAGATATTAAATATTTTCACAGGCATAAAGGTGGAGAAATCTCCAGTACCCACTGAAATATATCCCAGGCTGCTATGGGATGTAAGGGAGGAGATTGTTGGGGCCCTGGTGGATATATTTAATACTTTGCTGGCCACAGGTGAACTGCTGAATGACGGGAGGATAGCTAATGTGTTTCCTTTCTTCAAGAAGGACAGCAGGGGTAGGCCAGGTAATTACAGAGCAGATAGTCTGACAGCAGGGGGAGGGAAATCATTGGGAACAATTCTGAGGATTGAAAAGGTAGGGATCAACTCGGCTGAGTCATCACGGATTTGGCAGAGGAAGATACTGTCTGAGGAATTCAGTTGTGTTTTTTTAAATGGTCTCTCAAAATATTGATGAGGGCAGTGCAGATGATGTGATTTACAAGGAATCCATTAAGGTCTTTGACAAGGTCCCAAATGGAAGGCTTGTTCAAAAGGTAAGAGCCATTGGGATTGAAGGCAAGTTGGTAAATTAGATGCATAATTGGTGGATAAACCTCTTCGTGTTTGATATTCTTTCACCACTAGGTGTACCACAGGGATCTGTGCAAAAACCATTGCTGGTTATTCTGTCAAATAATAACTTTGATGTGAAAGCAGAAGGAATCATGAGTAGGTTTGCCGATGACATGAAAGGTGAGAGTGTTGTTCACAATGAGGAGGATGGTCTCTAGCTACAGTCTGATGATGATTAGATGATAATCTGATCAAAGTTTAGTTCTGATCAATGTGAAGTCATACCCTATTGGAGGTATGATAAGCAAAGTACAGACATAATGAATGGTTGGTCCTTGCAGAGTACTGGGGAACACAGGTACCTGAGTGGACAAGTCCCTAGATCCTGTAGGTGTCAGCACAGTGAGACAGGGTGGGAAAGGCACCTGAACTGGGAGCAGGAGGCAGGGGGACATATCCTGATGGGGCGAATTGTTAGAGCTGCTTGAGAGAATACAAAATAGTCTGGCAGGGTGTTGGACCCTCAACAGTCGTAAGGCCAGAAAGAAGATTGAGGATGGTACACAAGATAAAGAGAGCAAATTCAACAGACAAGGCAGGCAAGAACACAGCGGGGAATGGGGGGAAACTGATGATTAAACTTCATTTATTTCAATGAAAGAGGCCTGACAGATGAACTCAGGACATGGATTTGGAAAATGGGACTGGGAGTTTATAGATATCACACAAACACAACTATGGGAGGGGCAGGACTGGCAGCCCATTGTTTCCAAGTACAGAGACTGCAGGAAGTATCGAAAGAGAGGCAAGAGAGGACGCGTGGTGGTGGGTTTTGATTGCATGTGTCACCACAACAGTACTTAGAGAGAGTATTCCTGTGGGATTATCCAGTGAAGCTATGTTAGTAGAACTGACAAATAACAATTGGTCATCACTCTGATACGATTGTTCTCCAGACCCCCAAATGTCCATGGCAGACTGAGGAACAAATATGTCGGGAGGTCTTAAATATCAATCATAATAATAGGGCTGCTATGGTCGGGCTTTTTAACTTTCCAAACCTAGACTGGAACTGTCAATATTCAGCATTTGCAAGGGAGGAATTTGGTAACTGCGTTCCAGAAAACTTTCAATCAATATGTAAATGAGCTGAAAACAGAAATGGGCAAAACCTGACTTCCCCTTGGGAAACAAGTTAGGGAAAGGGACTGAGGTGTTGGTGGGAAAGCATTTTGCCAAAGTGACCACCGTTCTAATAGTTTGAAAATAGTTCTGGAAAAGGACAGGCCTGGTCCACAAGTTCAAGTTATAAAATGGGGCCAGACCAATCTTGATCTTATTAGCCAGGAACTTTCAAAAGGTGATTGGGGAGTCTATTTACAGGGAAAGGGAAGTCGAGCAAGTGACAATATTTTAAAAGTGAGATAAATTGAGCGTTCAGCGCCAGCATGTACCTGTTTGTGTGCAGCTCAATGCTGACCGTATTTGGAAACACTGGCTGTGTATGGAAAGTCTGGTCAAGGAAAAGGGGGCACATGTCAGGTATAGCCAGCTGGATCAAGGGAATCCCTGAGGATCACAGGGGCTGTAGGAATACACTTTGGGTAGAAATCAGGAATGCAGAAAGGGTACATGAAATAGCGTCAGCAGAGATTGATAAGGAGTATCCAAAAGTGATTGTATAAAATATTAAACACAAACGAGTAACCCAGGCCAAAATTGGGGTCCTTAAAGATCAATAAGGTAATTCATGTGTGAAACTGCAGGATATTTACTAAGACCCGAAACAAATTTTTCACTCCAGAACTTACAATGGACAAAGACTGGGGAACTCAGGGAACAAGAGTAATATGTTCGACCACAATTGGAGTTCTCTGCAATTCCAGTCTCCATGCTATAGGAAGGATGTTGTGAAACTTGAAAGTGCTCAGAAAAGATTTAAAGATGTTGCCAGGGTTGTTGCTGAATAAGCTGGGATTATTTTCCCTGGAGCATCGGAGACTTAGGGGTGACCTGACAGAGGTTTATATAAACATGAGATGTATGGATTGGTTAAACATTCAAGGTCTTTTCCCAGGGGTTGGGGGGTCCAAAACTAGAGGGCATAGGTTTAAGGTGAGAGGGGAAAGGTTTAAAAGTGATTGACGGGACAGCGTTTTCATGCACATGGTGATGCGTGTGTATGAAATGAGCTGAGAGTGAAAGTAACAGAGACTGATACAATTGCAACATTTAAAAGGTATCTGGATGGGTAAATGGATAGTAAGGGTTTTGCGGTACATGGGCCAAATGCTGGTAAATGGGATGGATGTATTTAGATCTTCTGGTCAGCATGGATGAGTTGGACCGAAGGCTCTGTTTCCATGCTATTCATCTCTATGACTTGAAAAGAGTGCATGTTATAGAAAAGGTGGTGCTGGAGGTTTTAAAACACAAAGGTATGGAAAGCCCTCGAACCTGATTAAGTATATCACAGGATATTGTGTGATGCTAGGGAAGAAATTGTGGAGCCCAAGCAAAGACATTTGTACCATTGACAGCCATGTGTGATGTTCTGAAAGGCTGGAGGGTGGAATAGTGGACAGTGAAGGAGGTTTGCTAATGTCACAAAAGGATCTTGATAATATGGGTGAATGGGCTGAAAAACTGCAAATGGAATTCAATTTGAATAAATGCGAGGCAATACATTTGGTAAAACAAACAAGGGTAGAGCTTATACAATAAATGCTTGGGCCTCGGTCAGTGTTTTAGAGCAGAGGGACCTCCGGGTTCAGATACATAATTCTGGAAGTTTGCATCACAGGATGGATAAGACAGTGCTTAGTATGCTTGACTATTGCTCACTCAGTTGAGTGTAGCATTTGGGACGTCATTTTGAGATTGTACGGACATTGGTGAGACCTCTTCTGCAACACTTTGTCCAGTTCTTGTCGCCCAGTGAAAGGGAGGATATTATTAAGCTGCAGGGGGTTCGGAAGAGATTTACCAGGATGTTGCTGGGTATGGAAGGCTTGAGTTCTGGAAAAAAGACTACCAGCCAGAGTCTTTTTTCACTGGAGACTGGAGGATGAGATATGACCTGATTGAAGTTTAAGAAAAAGATGAGGGATATAGATAGAGTGAATGGCGGTTGCCTTTTCCCCAGTCGCAAGTGGAGGGGCCACATTTTTAAGTTGAGAGGAGGGATATGTTAAAAAAAGGACATGGGGGAAAATTGTTACACAGAAGTTGGTTTGAGTGTGGAAAGAACTTCCTGAGTAAGGGGAGGATGTGGATACAATTACAATGCTTAAAAGACATTAGGTTATGTACCGGAATAGAGAAGGCTTAGAGGGATATGAGCCAGCAACATGCAGCTGGGATGGGTTTAGTTTGAAATCATGTTTGGTACCAACTGAAGGGTCAGTTTCATTGCTGTTCAACAATGACAAGAATATGGTTTTATTCTATTATTTAAGAAAGGCTGCGATGGAAAGTCATGGAAGTAAACACCAATTAGCCACATATTAGTGGTGGAAGTGATTCTGCCAGACAGGACTTACATGCATCTAGAAAGGCAAGGATTGATGAAAGATAGTCAGCACAGCTTTGTGCATACTCACTAACTTGATTACTTTTGTTGAACTTCTGACCATACATGGTCTACACCAATGTCAGCAGGGCCTTTGACAGGTTTTCGATTGATATACTGGTTCACAACGTTAGATCACATGGGATCAGGGAGAGCTCACAAACTGGATACAAAATTGGCTTGACAGTAGGAGACAGAGGGTGGTGGGAGAGGGTTGTTGTTCAGACTGGAGGCTTGTGACCAGCAGTGTGTTAGAAGGTTTGGGGCTGGGTCCACTGATGTACATCATCTACATAAACGATTTGATTGAGAATATAGGAGTCATTGTTTGTAATTTTATGGATGAACAAATTAATTGTGTAGTGGGCAGTGAATACGGTTATCAAAGGGGATCTCGACCAACTGGGGCAGTGGACCAAGGAATGAAAGATTGAGTTGAATTCAGATGTTGGATTTTGTTAAGACAAACCAGGGATGACTAACGTAGTTAATGGCAGGGCCCTGGGCAATGTTGTCGAACAGAGAGAGACCAAGGGATGCAGTTACATTGTTCCTTGGAAGTGGCATCACAGGTGGACAGCTTGGAGAAAGGAGCATTGGTACACCTGCCCCCATTGGCCAGCACTTTGATATATGAGTTAGAGATATTTGTAACATTGTCCTAAATATTTCCCTTGGGCAGAGGAGGCTATGGGGTGAACTTTTCAAGGTTTACAAAATCTTGCGGGCCCTGAGTAAGGTGAAAAGCCAAGGGTAGGTGAGTCCAAAACTAGAGGGTATAAACAGGAGGTGAGAGAGCAAGGATTTAAAGAGGGAGCTGAGGGGCAACATTATCCACAGAGGATGGTGCATAGACGGAATGAACTGCCAGGGCCACATGGAGAAACAAGAACAATTACAACATGGAAAAGACATTTGGACAGGTACATGGAGAGGGGAACGTTTGAAGGGATACGGGCCAAACACAGGCTGAAGCGATTTGTTCAGTTTGGTAAACCTGGTCAGCACGGACTAGTCAGACCAAATGTTATGTTTCCATGCTGCATGCCTCTGTCTCCAGTTATTGGAGGAGGAGACTACAGAGATAAGGCATGTTGTAGACACTGAAGCAAGTTACAGAGACAGGGATGGTAGGCTGGAATGCAGCACATTTCAAATATGTGGAGGGACGAATGAAGGGAAGGGAGGAGGTTACAGGGACTGGAACTGATGTAGGAATTACACACTTTTGCAGACACTAGTCAAGGAGACAGTTATGGCGAGGGAGCACAGACCAGAAAGATCCCAGGCAGCAGTCCCACCCTCTCGTAGGAGGCCTGCTTTCCTCTTTGTTATACTGATGCTCACTAAGACAGCACAGACCTGGATCGATAACTGTGACACTCCTGATGCTGACCCAGTACAAAGTAAGTTAAAGTGATTGAGCCTGGGGTGTGTCTGTACTGTGCTCCCCCTCCAGCGCTGTATCTGTGTCATGTCTTGTTAGCCAATGTTTGGAGCCCTCTCATTGCTCTCTGCTCTGTGCATGTGAGTGATCTTACCTCACTGCAGGATTTGTTGAAGGCTCCAGATCTCCCTGCACTTTGAAAATGCTTGGTCAGCCAGAGAGACAATGAGGTGATGGACGAAACACTGGGAAGGCTACTAAGTCAGGAACTTCCTGAGTACCTACAGGAAACTGAGAGATAGACAGACTGGGAAATTAAATATATGCAGGGAGGGTTATACAGGGAGAATGATACTGTATCCCACAAGGATCTTTAAAATACCAGTCTCCATCCTTGGCATGTGCTGCAGTGTCCCTCTGGAGTGGAGAATTCTGTTGGCTCAGGATGTGGAGTAGCTGCAAGAGTGAGAAACACTGACAGAGGTAGCAATCAGACCCACACAGTGAGCGAGACCACATGGAGAGATAATGAGTGATATGACCAGAGCAATCAGACCCACACAGTGCGGGAGACCACATGGAGAGATAATGAGTGATATCACCAGAGTTCAGGATGATTTCAGGATCAAACAAATATGTAGGAAAAACGGGCTTAGCTTCATGATGCACTTCATGATGTACTCAGGGATGAGCAACTGGTGAGCAGGTGAATTGCTGGCTTAGTAGTATTATTGCGAGAGCATGTATGCCAAACCTCAGCGAATGTTCTATGGAGGCAGGTTTAAATCCCACCATCAGAAATGCAGAAATTTGAAATCAATAACTAAAAGCAAATGTAATTAATAGTCGATAAATACATATGAAACCATTGCTGATGTAGCAAAAAAAAATGCCAAACACTTGTCCTTTCAAGAAGGACACCTACCTATACTCACGTGGTCTGCACGACATACCCACAGCAAAGTGTTTGCCTCTCAATGACCCTCTGAAATGACCAAGCATGTTACTCAGCTCAAGGGCAGCTAGAGTTGGGCAAGAAAGGCTGGTCAGCCAGAGACACCCACATCCCATACCTGATTTAAAAAGATAATCCATTGGCATGGTCCCACTGGAACTGTACTGTGACCAGTGTCCTGACCAGTCATGTCAATAGGTTTATGGACAGGACTTCAAACTGACAGAGAAGATGCAGGGACAGGGTTCAGGTGAAAGGAGCTTTCCAAATCCACAGAGGAAAGGTGAAGTATGGGAGCAGCATGGGAATGTGACTGAAGACAAGCAGAAAGTAACAGGATGGGACAGAGTTTAACTAAAATTGTACATCAGGAAATCGGCTTGTGACAGGAAATTGTGGGAAAGAGTAAATTATGTTTTTTTTTGAATGGGTAATGTCTCTTCAATAAGGTAGATTGATTTGTGACACAGAGATAAAAGATTTATACACCAGTGTGACGTGGTTACAGGGTGAACAAAAGGTGGACATAAATATTCAATGGTTCACAACCTTGCGGAAACTCAGGCAAAATGGGAATGCTAACAATAATAGATAACAAAGGCATTACAGAGAAAGCACTTGGCATCAGATCATGAAGTAGAGTCAGTCTGAATGTAAGTTCTGGCTACTACTTGCCAAGGACACAAGCAGCAGAACAGTTTTAGCCACCGAACAGGATTCCATTGCTCATCACTGTATTAAACAGGAACTCATTGGAATTTGTTTAACAAACACATTGTGATAATTTTGGGAAACATCAATATTCACAAAATGTGGGACAGTCACACATTTGGGAGAGGAGTTCAGAGAATTAGTTTTCAGTGTTTCTTTGAATAACAAATTGTGCAACTGGCTAGGGATTTAACTATCTCAGAGGGACCATTGTGTGATGAAACTTCGTGAATGAGTAATGTCACCTGGAGAGATCCTCTGCGAAACTGTGATAAATGCAGTTTAAAGAAATCTAAAGTTTTAAAGTGAATCACAGAAAGGACAAGCTACAACTAGAAATAAAAATAGCCGATTAGATGAGAACTGACCAAGGTAAATTGACGAAACCAACTGAAATATGTGCCTGCAAATGAACAGTGGAAAACATTTGAAGCAACAATGTAAAACACTCAATAAAAGGACATTCCATTCAAACAGACAAAACCTCAGCAAGGAATTCCCACCCATCCCTCACTCAGGACAAAATGGATCATATTAGATTATGAGGCTGAGAAGATTACCAAAAAGCACTTAAAATGCTGAAGTCAGTGTGTGTTTTAGGAGTAAGTTTTAAAGGGATTGCAAAAGGGTCTGCTAGCAGAAGGAGGGCAGTGGGAAGGGGAATCATTGTCAGGGTTTAATGTCACAAAAGGAACAGGGAGAAGTGAAGGTGCTGGAGGTGGTAAGAGTGTTATAGAGAGTGGTCAGGGCCTGAACAGTGTTACAAAGCCAGTACGTATTGATGCAGATGGAGGTGTTTGCAGAAGTAGGGAGGGACATATGTATTTTTATTTATTCATTCATAGGATGTGGATGTCTTGCTAACTACCCAGACGACAGCTCAGAGTCAGCCATACTGCAATGGGTCTGGAGTCACATGTTAGCCAGACCAGGTTAGAACATCAGTTGTTCTACACAAAAGGAGGTCAGTGAACCCGATGAGTTCATCCGACTGATCAACAATGCTTTTATGGTGGCCTGACCAATGTCTTGTACAGACACAAGATGATGTCCCAACTCCTACTCTTAATGCTCTCCCCAATGAAGGTAACCATCCCAAACACCTGCTTCACCAACCTGTGACACTACTTTCAAAGAACTGTGTACCTACATCCCTGGGTCACTGACTGACAACACTACCCAGGGCCCGAATATTAACTGTACAAGTCCCACCCTGGTTTGTTTCACCAAAAAGGCACACTTCACATTTGTTTAATTAAACTCCATCTGCTATTCTTCAGCGCACTATCCCAGCAGTACTGTTCATCCTGTTGTATAACAGATAACGTTCATCACTTTCCAGTTTAGAAAAAAACTTCAGTGTCACCCAAAACCTTACTAACCAATATTCCCATCCAAACCATTTATACAAATAACAAACAACAGTGGACCCACTTAACCGCTGGTCACATGTCTCCAGTTAGAAAAACAGCATGTCCCCCATCACCGTCTGTCTCCTACCATCAAGCCCAATTTTCTGTCCAGTTGACTAGCTCCTCCTTTTACACTGATCTGAGCTTATTACCCAGTTTACCATACGACATGTATATCACAGAACAGTACAGAACAAGACCCTTCGGCCGTGATGATATTCCAATCTTTTACCCGACTCTAAGATTTTAAAAAAAGTGGCAGATAGAGTTTAATGCAGATAAATGCAAGGTGCTGCATTTTGGGAAAGCAAATCTTAGCAGGACTTATACACTTAATGGTGAGCTCCTCGGGAGTGTTGCTAAACAAAGAGACCTTGGAGTGCAGGTTAATAGCTCCTTGAACCTGCAGGAGTCGCAGGTAGATAGGATAGTGAAGAAGGCGTTTGGTGTGCTTTCCTTTATTAGTCAAGAATATTGAATACAGGAGTTGGGAGGTCATGTTGCGACTTTACAGCACATTGGTTAGGCCACTGTTGGAATACTGCGTGCAATTTTGGTCTACTTACTATCGGAAAGATGTTGGGAAACTTGAAAGAGTTCAGAAAAGATTTGCAAGGATGTTGCCAGGGTTGGAGAATTTGAGCTCTAGGGAGAGGCTGAACAGGCTGGGGCTGTTTTCCCTGGAGCGTCGGAGGCTGAGGGGTGACATTATAGAGGTTTACATAATTATGAGGGGCATGGATAGGGTAAATAGACAAAGTATTTTCCCTGGGGTTGGGGAGTCCAAAACAAGAGGGCATAGGTTTAGGGTGAGAGGGGAAAGATATAAAAGAGACCTAACGGGCAACTTTTTCACACAGAGGGTGGTACATGTATGGAATGAGTTGCCAGAGGAAGTGTTGGAGGCTGGTACAATTACAACATTTAAGAGGCGTTTGGATGGGTATATGAATAGGATGGGTTTGGAGGGATATGAATGGGTGCTGGCAGGTGGGACTAGATTGGGTTGGGATATCGGGTCAGCATGGACGGGTTGGGCCGAAGGGTCTGTTTCCTGCTGTACATCTCCATGACTCTAACTTCCATACCCTTCATTTTATTATCATCCATGTGCCTATCCAGAAGTATATTAAATATCCCTAATGCATTTAATTTTATTGCCACCGCTGGCAGTGCATTCCACCCAGCCACCACTCTATATGTAACGAACCTACCTCTGAAATCTCCCCTTAAGCATCCGCTAATCACCCGAAAATTATACCCCTTGTAATAGCTATTTATGTCAGGGTAGAAAATCTCTCTACTCACTCTATGACTTTCGTCACCTTGTTCACTTCTGCCAAGTCACCCCTCATCCTTCTTAACTCCAATGAGAAAAGCCTTAGCTCCCTCAACCTTTCTTCATAAGACATGCCCTCCAGTCCAGGTAGTATCCTCGTGAATATCCTCTTTACCCTCTCTAAAGCTTCCACATCCTTCCTGTAATGAAGGGACCAGAACGGAACACAATATTCTAACCAGGGCTCTGTACAGCTGCAGCATAACCTCAAAAACCTTTTGACAGCATAAAACTCAATCCCCAAACTAATGAAATCCCGCACAAAAAATTCCTTCTTAACAAGCGTATCAGCTTGGGTGGCTACTTTGAGGGATCTAGGTACTTGGAACCCAGGATCCCTCTGTTCCTCCACACTGCCAAAGCCTTTAACCATGTATTCTGCATTCAAATTCAATCTTCAACATGAATGACTTCACACTGTTCCAGATTGAACTCTATCTGTCATTTCTCAGCCCAGCTCTGCATCCTGTCAATGTCCCGTTGCGACCTACAACAGACCTCCACACTATCTACCACTCCACCAACCTTCGTATCATTGGCAAGCTTACTAACCAACTCTTCCACTCACACATCCACGTTATTCATAAAATCACAAAGAGCAGAGGTCCTGTAACCACTCTCTGCAGAAAACCACTGGTCACTGAGCTCCAGGATGAATTCTTTCTATCTATCATCACCTTTTGTCTTCTGTGGGCCAGTAATCCCGTATCCAGACAGATAGGTTTCCCTGTATCCCAGGCCTCCGTACTTTATGAATGAGCCAGAATGGTGTTTTGTCACGTTCTCAAAAGATTCAATAAGATTTGTAAGGCATGTCCTGCCCCTTACAAAACCATGCTGACTATCTCTAATTAAACTCTGGTTTCCCAAAGAATAATAAATCCTGTCTCCCAGAATCCTCTCCAATAGTCTGCAAACCACAGACAGAAGACTGACAGGTGTGCAATTCCCAGGATTACCCCTATTCCGTTTCCTGAACAAGGGAATAATATTTTCCTGCCTCCATTCATCTGGTCTGACTCCAGTGGACAGTGAGGGTGCAAAGGTCATCATCAGGTGCGCAGCAATCCACTCCCTCGCTTCGTGTAGTAACTTTGGACGCATCCAGTCTGATTCAGTGACTTATCTATCCTTATCTTTTACAAAATTCTCAGCACATCCTCCTTCGTAACATCCACCTGTTCACGTGCATCAGCCTGTTTCACGCTGTCCTAACAAACGACAAGACCCTTTTCAGCAGCGAATACTGAGACAAAGTATTCATTAAGGACCTCCCCTACGTCCTGTGACTCCAGGCACAAGTTCCTTCCACTATCCCAGATTGGCCTTATCCTCACGCTGAACATCCTCTTGTTCCTCGCATCAGTGGATAATGCCTTACGATTTTCCTTAATCCTTCCTAACAAAGCTTTTTCATGCCCCCTTCTAGTTGCTCTAATTCCATTCCTCGGTTTCTTCCTGGTACCTTCAGAGAATCCCTACAGTGTGGAAACAGGCCATTTTGCCCAACAGCTCCATATCAACCCTCCAAACAGTATCCAACCCAGCCCCATTCCCCCACCCTATTACTCTCCATTCGCCCTGACTAATGCGCCAAACCTACACATCCCTGAACACTATGGGTAATTTAGCATGGCTGAGTCACCGAACATACATATCCTGGACTGTGGGGGGAAACCGGAACACCTGGAGGAAACCCACGCAGACACAGGGAGAATATGCAAACTACACACAGACAGTCGCCTGAGGCTGGAATCAAAATGGAATCCGTGGTGCTATGAGGTAGCAGTGCTAACCATTGAGACACCGTGCTGCTCCATGTTCCCCTCTAGAAACCTGTCTGACTCTTGTTTCCTCAATCTTAAGTAAACTTCCTTCTTCCTCTTGACTAGATGCCAAAGTCCATGTGGACAACTTTGACTGCTCTTCCTTCATCTATCTTTGACCACCTCCTCAAGAGTCAATCCGGTTTGTGCAACATGTTTTTCCACTCACAAAGCCCTGCTGACCATCTCTAATCAGCCCTTGCCTTTGTAAATGTAAGGAGCTCCTTTATCTCAAAATCTCCTCCAACAACTTCCCCATCACTGGGCTCACTGGGCTGTAATTTCCTGGCTTTTCCCTGCAGTCCTTAAGCGATGGAACAGCATTAGCTGCCCTCCAGTCTTCCAACACCTCACTGTGTCTGTTGATAATATAAATATCTCTGTTAGGGACACTGTAATCCTGGGAATGGAGGGATTTTCTAATGAGAAGAGGTGGAGTAGGTTGAGGTTGAACCCATTGAAGTTTAGATAATGAGAGAGAAATAGAATGAACCGTCCAAGATTCTGAGGGGGTCTGGTCGGGCAGATGCTGGGAAGTTAGTAAATAGAACAGTAGAGGACAGCAGCATGCCCTTCGGCCCACCACGTCTATGCTGTCCAAGATACTATTCTAACTCATACCATCTGCCTGCACATGGGTCCATATCCTTCTATTCTCTGCCTGTTCATGTTTCTGTTAAATCCCACTTCAAAACTTTACTCACATTTCTGCTTCTACGACCTCCCTCTGTAACATCCACTCTACATAAAAAAAACTTGTCTCACACATCTCATTTAAACTTCCTCTTTCTCACCTTAAACCTATGCACTCGAGTGTTTGAAACTTACACATTTGAAAAGAGATTCTGACTATCTACATTATTTTTCCCTGTTCCAAATGTTATATTCCTGTACCTGGTCACCTGTCAGCCTCTGATGCTCTCACAAAACAATCCAACTCTGTTTAATTTCCACTTACACCTCACACACCCTTCAAAACCCTAACACAGGCAACATGCTGATAAACCGCTTTTGCACCCCCTCCAAAGGCTCCCCATCCTTCCGATTGTGCGGAGATGAGACCTGCGCACAGTACTCCAAATGTGGCCAAACAAACGTTTTATAGAATCACAGCATCAGATGCAATCCACTCTCCTCAACATTGTGACTGATGAAGGCTAGTACTCCATTTGCTTTCTTTCCCATCTGAAACACTTCTGTTGACATTTTCTGAGAGTTACTGACTTGCACCAAGATCCTTCTGTATATCAATATCCCTCAGTATGCTAACGTTCTTATTGAATTGGACATCATCTCACACTTGTCCAGATTAAACTCAATGTGCCATTTCTGTCTATCTCTCCAACTGTTCCGTAACCTCCTGCAGATGTTAATGAATCCGCGAAACAAGTGTTTTGTGGAAAAGGCAGGAAAGTAGAGTTGAACAGTATCAGATCAGCCGTGATCTGATTGACGGACAAAGCATACTCAATGGGCCAAATGGCCTCATTCCCCTCCTAAATCTCATGGTCTGAGCACAAACTCAATATATATAACTCTTGCATAATATTATGGGTCTCAGCTCACAAAACTCCTTTATAATGGGATTATTGGATTTTTATTAGTACACAGTATTTGATCTACAAATATGATATGATGTTATTGAAAACCATCTCACATACAATCCAGGATTCTATCTGTTACAGTACTGACAGCCATTGCTGTATCAGTCGGCATGGAGACCACTGTCACACAGAGTTACTGTACTGCCCTTGCCATAAGTACATTCAGTGTCCTGACGGTAACCATATTGACATTCCCATCACTGTCTGGTGCTTACAAAATAATTCCTGCTAACGGTTGCTGCTGTTTGCTTATTCTCAGCTCCACTTTTGATATTCAGATCCACATGACTGTCTCATTAATACATTAACCTCATCCTTCCTTCACAAGTTGTTGGCTTTTTGCCTAGTCTGCCTATTGGGACTAGATTGGGTTGGGATATCTGCTCAGCATGAATGGGTTGGGCCAAAGGGTTGGTTTCCATGCTGCACATCTCTCTGACTCTATAACTCTATCCCAACAACCCTTCAGTATTCACCTGCCAGTGATGGTCATTCTGCAGCTACATCGTCGGAATGACAGTTCCACCATATCTGTTCACTGTCATTCCATCTTCCTTATGGCGAATACATGGAGTCATTCCTCAGTAGTGGGGGGTTGACCAGATGGGCAGAGGTTACAGAGATAGGGAGGCTTACGGGGGCTCGAGGATGTTAGAGTTAAACAGAGTTACATCTGGTCAAGAATGTCAGAGGGACAAAGGGGTTTGGGGATTGGAGGAATTTACAGAGATAGAGGGAGCTGGATTAGATTCTGGAGATAGGGATAGGGATGGATGTAGGGAGAGGCAGGCAGTCTGAGAGACACAGATGGGGAGTGTTTCCGGGAGAAGTGTACTGTGTATACTAACAGACATATGGAAGATTGTAGTGACTGAAGACGTTTACAGTTGTGAGAAGGCTTCTCGGTTCTGAAGGTTACAGAGATCGGAAGGCAATGGAGAATGCCAGATTGCTGGGATGGAGACAGTTACACCGATGGGGAGGGTCGCACAAACTGAAAGAGGTTCCTGTGGTCGCGAGGGGTATGGTGTCAGGAACGAGGATGAAATTTAACAAGATAAGGATCAATGAATTGGAGAAGGATAAGGAGATTACAAATTTTTCACAGCCAAGGAAGGGTGGTAGGAGCTGGAGAAGATTACATAGCTAGGGACCGATGGAGAGGTTAAAGACAAATACATTGACATGGAGGGTGGTATTGGTGGGAGGATCTTACAGGGAGAGACAGGGCTGTCAGGGTTTACAGGGATGAAGGAATTTTGTATCTACTGCAGAAGTTTAGGAATTAGGGTGTTAGGGATTGGAGAACCTGACAGAGAGAGAGAATGGTGTGGACTAGAGGAGGTTCCAGACAGAGGAAGGATTATCGGGACTGAAGAATATTACAGAGATCACTAACACAGCATGGGTCAGGATTGATGTCTGTGATCCCCTGTGCTGTCGCATTGAAGACCAGTACAGCAGAGGTGAAAGCAAGACCCTCACAAGATGGTGGAAAAAAAGTCTAGAATGTTGCTGTTCCTTGCCTAGATCTGTGTCTATGTCCTGTCTTCCAGGTCTGAATATAGACGTCTACTACCTCCACCCTGTACTGTTTACTGTGAGTGATCTTAGGGGCTGCAGGATTTACTGAAGGCGCCAGATCTCCCTCTCCATCCCTCTCTGGCTGACCAACCAGCTTCAATGAGGTGATGGATGAGACAGGAGTTAGGAACATCCTGATTAACTGCATGAGACAGAAATAGACAGAATGGGAAATTAGACTGATGAAATGAGGATAATTCATGCAGAGTGGCACAGAGTCAAGCAGAGATCTCGAGAATCCCAGTCTCCATCCCTTGCCCGTGCTGCTGCTTCTCTCTGGAGTGGACAGTTCTGTTGACTCAGGACCTCAGACCATCTGTAAGAGGGAGAAATGCTGACAAAGCAGCAAATAGACCGACACAGCGAGGGATACCACATGGAGAGATACTGAGTGATATCACATTATTAGACACTGCATGAACAGGGAATTGTTTGGATTTGTAACAAAGGCACTTGGATAATTGTGAGGGGATTCAACCTTCCTATCTCATCATCTCTTTGGCGGTGGGTCACAGACGAGGCTGACTCTCTCCCACTCTTGGGCGGTGCGGGTCCTGAGTTGGCTGTACAGACCGATGTTGCCTTTCACAGATTCTGTTACACTTGGGGCAGAAGATGGCCATAGGAAGGGGGTGGGTGGGGCGTTGGTGTGGCAGCACGCTCCTTGTGCTGTTTTCTCCTGGATTCCTATTTTTATCCACAGCAAGTCTCGAGGTGCTCGACACCTTCCCAATGCTCCTTCCCCACTTCGGACGGTCTTGGCCCAGGACTTAACGGATTTGATTAAGAGATGAAAAAAAACCTATCAATTCTGAAGAAGCCAACGTTTAGAAATGTGGACACACTTGTTAAAGAGATCGCTAGGGAGTCTCCGAGCAGGAGGAGTGCAGTAGGAAGAGGAAACGTCAGCGTTTAATCAGATGATCAGAACAGGAGAATTGAATGTGCTGGAGGTGGTGAGAGTGTTACAGAGAGGGGAAAAGGCCTGAACAATGTTACAAAGCCAGTATGAAATGCTGCAGCTAGAGCTGTTTGCAGAGGTAGGGATGGACATCTGTATTTTCATTGATTCATTCATGGCCTGAGGATGTCACCGGATGGACCAGCATACATTACCCATTCCTAATTGCCCAGAGGCAGCTCAGAGTCAGCCATATTTCTGCGGGACTGGAGTCACATGTGAGCCAGACCAGGCAAGAATGCCAGATGTCCCTCTCTAATGGACGTGAACAAGTTGATTTTTACCAGATAATCAACAATGCTTATACGGTGGCCTCACTAATATCCTGTACAGACACACCATGACATCCCAACCCCTACTCTCAATGCTCTGCTCAATGAAGGGTAACCATCTCAAACACCTGTTTCATTAGCCTGTCTACCTGTGACGCTACTTTCAAAAAACTGTGTACCTGCGTCCCTGGGTCACTGATTGACAACAGTACCCAGGGCCCGAACATTAATTGTACAAGTCCAGCCTGGTCTGCTTTACCACAATACAACATCTTGCATTTCTCCACCTGTTATTCCTAACCTCACTGGTCCAGTGGTACTGTTGATCCCATTGTAATCTTCAATAACCCTCTTCACTGTCCACATTATCACCAATTTCATTCTCACTCACAAACTTGCTAACTGTGGCTCCTGTATTATCATCCAAACTGTTTATATAAATGATGCACAACAGTGACCCAGCGACGAACCCCATGACACACCGTTGGTCACAGGCCTGCAGTTTGAGCAGCAACCCTCTATGAACATGCTCTGTCTCCTACCGTCAATCTGCTTTGTGTCTAGTTAGTGAGCGCTCCCTTGTTATGTGTGATCTAAACTTACTATCCAGTCTGCCATGCAAAACCTTGTCAAAGGCCTTGATAAAGTTCATGTGGACATCGTGTCCTGCTCTGCTTTGATCTGTCACTTGTCTATCTCCACACTCACATTTGAGGCATGATTTCCCGTGCATAAAGGCATGCTGACGATCGTTAATCTGTCCTTACCTTTCCAAAGGCATGATGATCATTTCCCTCAGAATCTCCTCTAACAACTTACCACCCCTGCATCAGTCTCACTGGTCTGTAGTGGCTGTTGATGATGCAAATATCTCTGGGAGGGGCCCTGCAATTTTCTCCCTCGCTTCTCACAAGGCGCTGGGATACATCTGATCATGTCCCAAGGTTTTATCTAACTTATTGCATTTTAAGGCATCCAGCACCTCCTGATCTCCAATGTGAACTCTTTTTAAGACATCCCTATGTATTTTCCTAAGTTCCCGAGCTTCCATGTCTTTCTCCGAGGTAAATCCAAACACAAAATATTTGTTCAGTATCTCACCCATCAGCAGTGATTCCACACAGACAGTCTCATTGACCTTTCAGGGGCCCTATTCTCTCCCGAGCTAATTTTTAGCCCTGGTTGAAACTTGTCAAAATGCTTCTGAAATTTCAAATATCCCTCTACCGCAACTAGCCTCCCCCACCCTTATCTATTCTGCCATTTAAGGTCACACCTAAATATAGAATCCAACAGATTAAAAAATGTTCCCCTTTTATAAAATCATACATCTACCATTGTTTCTAGTATCTAGTTATCATTTCTTGTCATATTCTTTATAGCACATTCCAGCACGCTCCCGACTTACTCTCAGGCTAACACCGTTTGGTTTCAGACTGACTGCACAAAGGATTTTGGGAATCCTTGTGAATCAATCTGAAGCAGGTAGCTTACAGGATCAGCATGTCAAAGAGAAAGCAAATCAAATGTTGTCAATTATTACAAAGGGAATGGAGTCTAAAAATAGGGAGGTCTTGCATAAACGATGCAAAGTACAAGTAAGACCACGCCTAGATTATACTGAATTGTATGCATGCCTTAAGGAAAGACATTCTTGTGTCAGAGGCAGACCAGGGAAGGTTCACTCGGCTGATCCTGGAGATGGCGGGATTTTCCAATGAGAAGAATAGAGTAGATTGCCCTTGAAACTATTGGAGTTTTGAAGAATGGGAGAGAAATTGAATGAAACATCCAGGATTCGAAGGGGCTTTGACAGGATAGATGTCGTTAAGTTAGAAAATCGAACAGTACAGCAGAGTAATAGGCCCTTCGGGCCACCATGGCTGTGCTGACCATGATGCTATTCTAAACTAATCCCATCTCCCTGCACATGGGCGATTTCTCTCTATTCACTGCTTGTTCATGTTTCTGTCTAAATGCCCTTCAAATGTTTGCTCTCGTTGCCACCTCTCCCACCTCTGGAGCAGCTTCTAGCCTCTCAGTAAAGACAACTGGCTTCATTCACCTCACTTTAAACTTCTCACTCTCACTTTAAACCGAGGCGCCTTAGTATATGATATTTCGACATTGGAAGAAGGATTCCAACTATCCACACTATTCACGCCTCTCCTAATGCTATATACCTGTACCAGGTCACCCCTCTGTCTCCGATACTCATGCAAAACAATCCAACTGCGTCCAACCTCCTTACAGTAAACACATTCTCATCCAGGCAATATTCTGCCAACCCTCTGTTGCAACCTGCCCAAAACCTCCACATCCTTCCTGTGATGTGTCGATAAGAACAACACGGAACCTTCCAAACATGGCCGAATGCAGTTTCATTCAGTCACAACATGACATGCAAACGTTCTGTACTCGATACTGTGCCCAATAGAGGTAAACATATCATACCCCTCCTCTACCACCACATCCTGTTGTGTTGTTATTTTTAGGGAGCTATGGATTTGCTTCCAATGTCTCTCTGTTTATCAATGTTTCCAACTAGACAATTAGCGTACTTCTCTCTTCCATTTGACTTCATAAATGCATCACTTCACACCTGTCCCGATGAAATTCAATATGCCACATCTGATGCTTTAAAAACTCGAGGACAGAGAGAGAAATTGACCTGACGGGAAAATCTCTTCACAATCTTCGATCACCTTTTTATTGTCCCTTTTATCCAACAACTTACGTAACACCACCGTCAGAAACACAGGTCTATCGTTCCCAGGATTCTCCATGTCACCCTTTCTTAACAAAGGCTCAACGTGAGCCACTCCCCATTCTATCGGCGCCTCACTCATAGTAACAACTTATACAATTATTTCTAAGGAAGGTTCAACAGTTTCTTACCCTAAGTTCCCACAAAGTCCCGGGATACATGAGATCAGATTCCAGAGAAATATCCATCTTCATATTTTCCAAATCCTCCAGCACTTGCCGTTTTCAATGGAAACTACTTTATAAACATCAATATTTAGTTGCAGCGTCCATTTTGTTCTCCACGGTATAAACTGACGAGAAGTGAACATTATATATCTGTCCATCTGCTGGGGTTGAAAACAAAGGTGAGCTCTTTCATCTTCAAGTGGTCCTATTTCGTCTCTAGTTCTTAATGAACTTGTGGAATCTCTTTCGATTATATCCTTAACTTTATGTGCTAAGGCGATCTGACATTCTCGCTTGACCTTTATGATGTCCTCTTTAAGAATGCCCCTCCCCTCCTTATATTGTTCAACATATTCAATTGAAATCGTATGTTTATATGGAAATTGTGACATTTTAAAAAGAAGAAATTCATATGACAAAAACCTTAATTCCTGCGATCAACCTTATCCTAATAGAATACCTACAATGTTAAAACAGGCCATTCGGCCCAGGAAGAACCCACGAATCCTGCGACGGACATCACACCCAAAATCACACCTCTCCCCAATTCCTGTAACTCTGCATTCCACATGGCCAAAGAAGGTCAGCGACATATCTTTCGTCTGGGGAGAAAATCCAGGCAGAAGCGGAGAGGATGTGGAATCTCCAAACACAGTGCCATCCAAAGTAGAAATTGCCCCATATTGAGCAGTTTGTCATACTGCACCTTGCCAAAAGTCTTTTGGAAATTCCAGTTGGTCACCTCTACAGGGTAGACTTCGTCTAACTTGCTCATTACCTCCTCAAAGATTTCTAATATATTTGTCAGACATTATTTCCCCTTGAGAACCTGTGCTGATGTTTCAAGTACTCGATAAACCCAACCTTCCAATGACATTTGACAATGAATTTTATACAAAGCTGATTTATTTGATTGTTATCCAGAATGTTAAAACTTTGCGTTCAGATCTGAATGTGATGAACAACAAGGTAAAATTGCTGTTGAGATATGTAAACTCTGCACTTTCTCAGCAGGGTCTATGAGTGAGTGAATTCCTTCCCTTAGTGGGATCCCTCTTTTGTCTCAGCAGAGTCGATGAGTGAGTTAACTGTTTTTCTCACATGGAGCAAGTAAATGCTTTCTGCCCACTGCAAACTTGCTGGTGTACTGAGAGTTGAGATGATCGCTTGAACCTATTCTGAGAATAACTACACTTGAAACATCTCTCACATTGGGAAAATGTCGATGGGGCATCAGTTCTACAGTGACTATTAAGCACATCCCACAGATTATATATTTGATAGGTCTCTCTTCAATGTGAAGACGTTAATGATAAACTGTCCGCTGGAACTTTTAGAGTGATTCACCCTGCTTACACCTCATGAACATCATTAACTGTTCCACGTCTCCGCTCTTCTACAGCTCAAACTCTCAAGCAGTCGTTTGGATTAAACGGTGGTAACACACTTCCATCCATCCTCTCAAATCCCCTCTCTGCTCTGGCCTAACTCTCTCTGCCTCTATTCAAGGGTACACTTGCATTCTGTTCAGTGTTTCATTGTTCCTTACCTGAATGACATTTTTACTACTGCCCATTTTCCCAAACGTGCAGTGCGGCCTTCGCAGCTTTATCTGTCCACACGGGCTCCCACATGGTGGAAGGGCAGGGATTGCGGATTATTCACCCAAAAACGTAATCCTGATATATTTCAACAACTCGACTGCACGGGGGAGTATTGACAACAAGGCTTGTTCACCAATAACCGGGCAGCTAAATTCCAATGTTTTCATCACTTCTGCAAATTTCTTGACTGTCTTCGGTCTATCTATCACTGTCATGTCCTCCAGCCCACTCAAGAGCAATTAGTGCTGTTCAATAAATGTCAACCCAGCCGGCGAACACGACATCCAAGATTTTGTTTTAAAATGCAATCACAGATATCTGCATTCCCCTGGAATTCCAACCTCCAGAGTATGTTCGATTTGAACTGTTCCAAGTTTGGTGCCTAAACCTCATTTACCAAGGTCATAAATTGGGACAGCTCTTCACTACATAAATCGCACAATGCTATAGGAAAGGAATTAGTCAACAACGGAAGAAGAAAAGCTGTAATCTTTGTTGAAATGAAGGGCAATTAATTGATTTCAATACTACATCGTGCCTTTCACATAATGGAAACTTCAAAGTTTTTCCTCTGGAGGGAGTTTAAACAAATTTTGATCCCAGTCACATTATGAGATATTGGGAAGCTGGCAAAGTGTTATATCAAAGAAGTGATCAAAGAAATGGGTTTCAAGTCGTATTTTAAAACAGAAAACAAAGTTTGCATCACGAACCTCGGACGACTGAATTTGCTATACCAGAGTTTATCATTTTCTGTCAGTCAGAAAAAGCACTCCCTTTCTTGATGGCTCCATAACTCAGAGATAAGTGCATTGGTCTTATAAACCAGTGGTCGTGTATTCGAATCTCGTTGGGCCCTTTTTGAACTTGTTTATAACCGTTGTAGCAAACATTCACAGCCGCATTCTCCATGTTGCCTGGATTTTTTTCTGAGGGAACGTCATAAAGTGATTTTCCCCACAGACCAGGCCTCATCTGCTTGAGTTTCGAAATCCCCATCTGTGTTTCTACTTCTAGGAACATGAGGATGACAAGCTTCTCATGCACAGAATGCTCTAGTTTTGCCGGAAGAACAACGTGACAAGTAGAAGCAATAAAGTAACGGTGAAATAGTGGGGGAGGAAAACATACAGCGAAGTGGCTGAATGCTTCCATTCCTTATGTAGAGGCAGGAATCTGCTGGAATCCAAATGAAACAGGTTGTAGGCTGGAAGAGCACAGCTCGCCAGGCTACCTCAACAGGTGGAGAATTCAACGATTAGCATGTACCAATTATTCACGACTGTGCCAGTCCTCGAAGGACAGTCGCCTGCCTGTTTACTCCTTGTGTAAACAGAATCGGGCTTTAAAGCCTGAAGTGAAGAAAGAAGAGGCAAACAGTTCAATTCCCCATTTTCTGAGTGTTGGCCTCTCCTAAGGCCTTTGTCACTCTCACAAGATGTGTCTGTATATTTCCCTCTTCGGATGAAAATGCGGTTCAGTTCTCCCGCAGATCATGAACAAATTTAATGGTATCTGACTTCAGTCTCATTCGCTGCTTCATTTGAGATTAAACCTTTGCAGGGAACGTCTCTTTGAGATGAACACTTCAGATGTCAGGCTGCAGGCAACTGGAAACTGGAAATGAGAATGGTTGGATGTTTGATGGACTGGCATAAACATAATGCATTATTTTGTGCTGCAAAAGCTCGGTGTCACGAATAGTTGTTTGGAAGAAGGATCTCATCGCAGGAAAAAAAAGTTATGCTGTTAAGAGAAGATGTAATTGCACCTGCCGTCCGAAATGCCAACTAGTGGTTACAATTCAGCACTATCGCCGCCTTGGTTTGGGTTCATTGCCTGGTCAGGGAATGAGGATTATTGTTCCTGATAAGGACAAAAACAAAAGCAAAACATCTTTGACAGGAAACGCTTTATACACGCGTCCGCATGTGCTTTGAAATATTGCTGCAGGGCCGCAAGGTGGCTCACTGGTTAACACTGCTGCATCACAGAGCCAGAGACATGGTTTGACTCCAAGTGTGTCGACTATCAGTAAGATGCTTTATTCAGGAACAAATGAAGAGTAATAAGGTTAGGAATTGTTCTGTGAGGCTTAATCGCTGGAGGATCGGTGTGAAGTTGTTGCATTAAATGGCCAGTTTCTTAACTGTAGGCATTCTATGATACCTTACTGTGTTGTTTTAGCACATGTTCAGAGAGGGGAGAAAAGTGAGGAAGAACAGTCATTTCCCAGTCAGTGATTGTTCCATTGTGTAACAACCAACAGATTCACCTGTAACTGAACTAGCTCCCATCTTCCCTACACTGGTAATGGCAGTGTACACCATTCGAGCGGGTTTTCATGTGTTGTATTGGAACATCATACTTTCTCAAGATGGACTTCCCTGGGATATAAAGAGATGATAAAAGTCATGGATGGTGATGACTGGAATAAAAAGACGTCAGGAAGAATGGACAGCGTCTACTGGGAAACAAAAAAAAACGGAAAGGAAGCCAAAGAAGTACTCGGGGATAACGCCATTAGAAAAGTCAAGGCGGGGTTTCATGGGGGTGGAACAGACGAATAGATCATGTGGCGTGAAACCAGGTAAAACTGAGTCGCGTCCATATGTAAGTTTTCCAGATTATGTGAATTTGGTGAGAGGAAACAGGAGGGAAAATCCTTCATTCAGATGGATCTATAACTAGACTTTCGAGCTTCAAAACCAGCGATGAATGATAAGGAAAATTTTGGAGCACGGTTTTTTTTTCTGTCCACAGTAATTGAACTCGAAAATGATTATTTTTGAGGAAAAACGTATCAGTCGCTGATTCTAAAATATTTGTAAAAATTCGTGCAGAAACATAATGAGTAAATTTCACCGGGACAAGGTGTCAGGGTGGTCAGGTCGGGTAAGCGTTGGTGCACTCTTTCTAATTGGTTAACGTTAATTGGAAAGAAACCACATAACACCTGCAACTAAGTACGACGAAGTATAGAAAGTGCTGGTTGTGAAGAAAGGTTTAGCAGCTTGTTCTAGGTGAACTTTCATAAATTGTAAAAGAACTGAACTGTTTATGTTAGCTCAGTATTAAAGGGAAATCGGTAATCTCAGTCCACTGCATAACTGTTTTATGACATAAAGTGATGCCAACAGTGTGGGAGCAATTCTCGCGTTTTCTCAGCTTACCATCAGAATCCTGATCTCCCCACTTAACGAATCCTTTATACATGGCGACAAACAAAGCGAAATTATGCTATAGTAGGTTGGAACTGAGCTGCCAATAGAATGCACCATTTTTTTTTTCATCTGTTGCCTTGGACATTTGGCTGCAGTCACAGAGAAGGAAGTGAGACCATTTGTTGCTCACCCATCTCCCCCCAAAATATCCAGTGACAAGACTCGAAAAATGTTCCTGTTTGAATCCTATAATCTTTAAAGCAGTACTTCAAACATCTTTATCATTTCGGTTCCAGTTTTTCCGACAACATTGTCCAATGAGATAAATCTAAAAATTTTTGAATTGTTTTAATGGCCTGTGCGAGGTTGCAGCAAAATCAGTAACATGAAACGAACTAAACATCCTTTCCAGAATTTAACACAGCACAGGATCAGCGATATGGGAAACGTTATGGGCTTCAAACGTCACCTCTGTATCTCTATTGAGAGATGGATCTTCATTCCAGGAGTATTTCTGCTGGCTGTAAGTAACTGAAATATTTCCCAAGGACAGAACATTCCACAAAATCATTTTTTTAAGAACAAATGCCGTTTTAATCAACGTTCTTTTGCAACCTTTAAATACATATGCACCCACACACAGACACACACACATGCATGCAATTGCATACATATTTTTATATACATGTATATATGTGCACATATATATATACATATATGTGAGTGTGTGTATGTGGATAATATTAGGAATGGATGGCAGGCCATTTGAATGTTCTTCCTGTAGAATGTGAGTGGTAAGGGTCTTCAATAATGTCCCAGATACCCAAATCTGTGGGAAGTGCACCCAACTCCAGCTCCTCGGCAACTGCGTTTGGGAACTGTAGCTGGATGTCAGATCATTTTGGAGTCTGAGTGGAATTGAGCGGAGTTATAGGGAGGCAGTAACACTTCAGGTACAAGAAGTAGATAATTGGAATACAGTCGGGAGACGAAACGCTAACAGGCAGACAGTGCAGGCATCTGCGGTGGCCGTGCCCCTCAGTAACAAGTAAAGCATATTTGTTACTTTTGGGCGGGATGACTTGCGAGGGGTAAACCATGGGGTACAGGTGTCTGGCACAATGTTTGCCCCTTTTTCTCAAAAGGGTGGGGGAGAGAGGAGGAGAGCATTTGTTATTGGGGACACCATATCGATGGGAAAATTTTGAGATTCTGTGGATATAGGGCAGACTCATGATTGGTGTGTTGTCTCCCAGCTACCAGAGTTTGTGATATCTCGCATCATGTTTTCAGGATCCTTAAGGGAGAGGGGGAGCAACCCCAAGTCATTGTCCACATATGTACCAACAACATCGGTAATAAAAGTGATGTGGATGTTTGGCAGAATTTCAGGAATCGAGGGTGACATCTTAAGTCAGGAACCAACAGAGTTGTTCTCTCTGATTTGCAGCCCATTCCACGTCGTAGTGAGGTGAAGAGTAGGGAGACAGCAGTTGAAAATGTTGTTGCAAGGATAGTGCAGGAGGGAGAGATTCCGGAACCTGGATAGTTGGGGCTCATACTGGATTCGATGTACCTTTACAAACAGGATGGTCTTCACCTGAACCAGAAGGGTACCAATATCCTGAGGGGATAATTTGCCAAAGCTCTTCATGAGGGTTTCAATGAATTCAGCAGCGGAGTGGGTACCTGAATTGGAGCTCCAATTTGCAGGTAGTTGTGAGTGGTTGTGTTATAAACAGCTTTTCAGGTTTACACGAGTGTACTGGCAAGGCTGAAGATGGCTTGAATTGTGTTCACTTCAACGCCATAAGCATCTGGGATAAGGTAGGTGTCATGGGTTGTTACCTGGGACTTCGATGCTGTGGCCATTTCAGAGACATGAACGGACGACTGAAGGGAATTGTTGTTCCTGGTACCTCAGTTTCGATTTTTCAGAAAGAACAGAAGGTTCGTTTCGGAGGGGGAGATGTGGCATTATTCGTCAAGGACAGGACTATGGTAGCAAAAAGGGTATTTGGTGAGGACGCTATTGAATCTCCTGAGGCAGAATGGACTGAGATTAGAATCAGGAAAGGAGAGGTAACCACAAAAATATTTTAGATATATGGAGGAAAAGATTGCAAAGATGGTTCTGGATTGGAACGAATGTGACAGATTTAGTTGTAATGGGGAGCTTCAACTTTCCAAATATTGATTGGAAATGTTATCATTTGAGTACCTCGGAGGGTCAGTTTTTGTCCAATGTGTGCAGGAAGGTTTTCTGACGTAGCATGTAGACAGGCCAACAAGATGCAAAGCCACATTGGATTTGGTTCTGGGTAATGAACTAAGCCAGCTGTTCGATTTGGAGGTAAGTTAGCACATTGTTGATATTGACCACAATTCGGTTATGTTTATTTAATGATGGAAATGCATAGGTATATATTGCAGAGCATGAGGTATCGCGGGGAGAAAGGCCATTATGATGCGATTAGGCAAGAGTTAGGATGCATCGAATGTGGAAAGTAACCGCAAGGGTTGTGCACACCTGAAATATGGAGCTTATTGAGGGAAATGCTACTGCATGTCCTTGGTAAGTATGTATGCGTCATGCAGGGAATATGAGGTCGACACAGGGAGCTGGGTTTACTGAAGAAGTTGAATCTCTTGACAAGTAGGAGAAGGAGGCGTACGTAACCATGAGATATGAAGGCTGAGTTAGGACGCTTGAGAATTAAAAGCTAACCAGGAAGGGCCTAAAGAGAGAGCTACTTCGAGCTAAGAGGAGGCACGAGAAATCTTTGTCTGGCAGGAACAATGAAAATCCTGAAGCTTTCAATTGGTAATTCAAGAATAAAACAATGTCTGGCACATGATTATGGCCTGCCAAGAACAGAAGTACGAAGTTGTTAGCAGAGTCCAAGGATAGCAGAGGCGCCTGAATGTTTTTTTTGTATCATGTCAAAAATGAAAAAGGCAATATTGTCGAAGTGAGTATTGAAATGCAAACTAATAGGATAAACGAAATTGACATTCATAAAGAGGAGTTGTTAGCAATTCTTGGAAGTCTAAAAATAGGTTTGTCCCCTGGACGTGATGGTATGTATCCGAGGATTCTCTGCGAATCGTGGGAGGAGATTGCAGAACTTTTGACTCTGAGTTTTATTTCATCAGTGTTTATGTTGTTAGTGCTAGAAGACCCGAGTTAAGCCAATATTGTTCCCTTCTTCACGAAGGGGAGTAGAGACAATGCTGGTAATTATAGAACAGTGATCCTTAGCTTCCTTGCAGGTAACGTTTCGGAAAAGATTATGAGAGATAGGATTTATGATCATCGAAAAAGGAATAAGTTGATTTGGGATAGTCAATACGATTTTGTGAATAGTAGGTTGTGCCTCACAAATAATATTGAGGTCTTTGAGAAGGTGAGCAAACAGGTGGATGAGAGTAAAGTGGTTGATGTGGTGGATATGGTTTTCAGTCAGGCACTGTCGGCTGTTGCATGAAATACAGAGTCATGGGATTGAGGATGGTTTAGCGGTTTGGATCAGAAATTGGCTCACTGAAAGAAGACAGAGTGTGGCAGTTCCTGGGAAATAATGGTCCTGGAGTTCAGTTACTGATGGTGTACCACGAGGTAACTTTTTGAGTCCATTGTTGTTTGCCATTTTTATAAATGACCTGGATTAGTGCATGGAATAATGAATTTGTAAGTTTACAGATGACACTAAGCTCGACGAAATTGTCAATAGTGCCAATATCTGCTGAAGGTTACAGAGGGACATGGATAATCTGCAGAGCTAACCTCAGAGGTGGCAAATGGAGTTTAATGTGGAAAAGTGTGAGATCATTTACGTTGGAAGGAGCAACAAGAGTAAAGAGTTCTTGGAAGTTTAGATGTGCAGAGCGATCTCAGTGCCCTTGTATATAAAACTCGGAAAGTTACCACTCACGTTGACAGGTTTATTTGCAAGGAGCACGGTGTGTTATTTTTTCTTGGGAGAGAGATTCAGTTTCAGAGCGAAATTATCACATTGCAGCTCCAGAAATTCACTGGTGTGGTCGCACTTGGAGAGTTGCGTGCAGTTCTGGTCGCCACATTATACGACGGATGTGAAAGCATTGGAAAGGGTGCAGAGGACATTTCCCAGGATGTTGCCTTCGATGGAGAGATGGTCTTACGAGGAAAGATTGAGGGACCTGAGGCGGTTTTTGAGAGCGATAAGAAGTTTGAGGGGTGAATTTAGAGAGACATAGAAGATGATCAGAGGTTGCCATAAGGTGGACAGTGAAGGCATTTTTCTTCAAATTGTAATTATGGCACAAGGGCACATCGATGTAAATTGAGGGTGATACATACCGAGGTAGGTTCCTTTATCAGAGCGTAGTAAGGGTACTGAACGCCTTGCCTTCAACAGTCGTAGATTCAAAAACTTTCAGGGCAATTAAATGGTCATTGTATAAACTTACAGGCTTATACTGGTAAAATACTAGTCAGATTTGTATCACAGGTCGGTGCAACGTTCGGGCCAAAATGAACTTTATTGCGGTGTAATATTTGGTGTTTGAACTGTTATTCAGCTTGAAGTAGCAATCATCCCTGGTCAGTAAAGCCAACACCTGGCGAGAACCAAATGTGCAACTTTGGCACCTTACGCATTTCCATTCTGTCATGCAAGTACAGCAAACTGACGAATTGCACCACTGGAGCTGTCGTGTACTGATGACCAATGGCTACTGAGCTTATCACTGGGCCCCTCAAACCAATTACTCCTTTTTTGCTGAAGATCTGAAATTAAACACAGCGCATATGAGGTTATACTGCTGATGGATCATCGATTATAGAGCATCAGGTTCCGGAAAATGACAGAGCAAAATGTGGTGAAAATAGGCAATATTGAATTCTGTGTACGTTTATGGTGGCTTCCTGCGTTGATCACAGGCAATGTTATGTCGCCGCTGTACTGGGATTTTCCTTCTATCGGTATGAATTCGTCAGAGAATTCAATTCACTGATACTTCAACCAGCATCCTTTGGAATGTTCATATGGCACAACGACCCACACTGTACAAAACGTCAACAGTCTTCTGCATTACTACATCCAAGAGCACGTGGCATGGTTTTTATAAATAGTGAAAATTGAATAATGTTATGCAAGGGCAAATTGAATTTTAGTTTAATTTGTAAAGTTGCAAGAATCCAGAGTAAGTTTCAAAATGTCAGAAATTCACGTTCATTACCTTGGCCAGACTTCCAGCCCAGCAAAGGAGAAATCTGTCCCTGAATCCCTAACATCCATGTAATTGCTTGCTTCATGTGTCCACTTGGAAACTGATGTGAAGGGATGTTCAGCCTGATAGAGATCTTGTGAGAATCCTCCACTGTCTGACCTAAAGCTGAAACAGGAGCTATTTATTCCAGCTTGGAGGGGAGCAAACTGGTCGTGAGACAAAAATATTCGTTGGTGTAGATTCACATTGTTCTCATTGTGATTGCTGAAAAACCTGAGCCAGAAAATACACAGGCAGGAAGGAGTAGAAGTAGGCCATTCTTAACACCGCTCCTGCCCCGCCACGCCATTCTGTATCATCATAGCTCACACAGCACTTTTATGTCTTTTTCCAGCTTATCCATATCATCGTGTTGCCTAGTGGCTAACACATACTTATCGATCTCTACCATAAATAGACATCGAAATTGTTCATCGCTGAGAGGAAAATGTTGCATTTCGAGACAGTTCGGTTTCTGCATGAATGTTATAGGTTTTGCAGATGAGAAGCCGAGTCTGGTCTGAACACCTTTCAAGCCATAAACTAAAACTCGACTCTGATGAGTTTTACAGCTGCAACCTTTGAATGGCAGTCTTAACAAAGACGTAGAAATTCAACGCGCTTTCCATTGCACCACAGAGTCGCGGCCATTCCCAGTTTTAAGCACAAAAGTTTGCCTCAGAACCGTTTCTTTCGGGACACCCATCTCAGGTCTGTCTGGTCTCGTGACACTTTCCAGTATCTGGTCCTTATCCACGTGTGCTCTGGATCTTCAAGTGTTCGGCTACGTACTGCTGAAATGTCCTCATGGCACTTAGCATTAGCACACGTTCAGATAAGGAATTTCAGATGAACAACACTCTATGGGTGAACGCATTCTTCCTAAATCTCCTCTAAACCGCTTGTCTCCTGCTTTTCATCTATGTGACCGGTTATTATTCCTTCCCGTAACAGCCTTATTCCTGTCATACAGATCTATCCTCTTCGTAATATGTGTATGTGAATCAGTTTCTCACTCAGCCTTCTCTGCGCTGAGTTACACAGCCCCAGCTTAGCTCGTCTACCTTCACAATGGGAATGGTCCAGCCCTTGGCATTATTTTCATCTCCTGTGAACTTCTCCTGGAATCAAATGGTTCCTGCAGTCTTGCGATTACAACGGGAAAAAATGTGTTCTTTGAAGAAAGGCCAAAATGTCTGAACAAAATCAGCAGCTCTTGTCCATCTATGATGAGAAAGGAGAGTTAACGTTTCGAGTCCAATGATTCGTGTTTGGAACAGAGATGTGCGGGTGGGTGAAGAATGTGTAAGAGGGCGGACTGGATCCAAAATGATTGAAGTCAATGTTGGGTCCTGAAGGCTGCATGGGTCTCTCAGTAGAAAATGAGTTGGTGATCTTCCAGCTTGCGCTGTGCCTTGAAGGAGAACTGCAGCAGACCAGAAACTGGAATGATGGTTTAGGTACACAATGCAATGTTGAAGTGACAGGACACTGGAAGACCGGGGTAATTTCTATTGATTCTGGAGAGAACTTAAGTGATTTCAGCTTTGTCACCGACTCGGTTTTCCTCTCTCCATTGTAGACAGATCACATTCTCAGCAGGAAATACAGTTGCCTGGATTGAATGAAGTGCAGACAAATCACTGGAAGATGTGTCTGGAATTTTCCACAGTGCGGAGAGCCATCGGAAACCAGCAGGAAATGTAGCTTACAACATAGAACATTACAGTGCTGTACAGGCACCTCGGCCCTCGATTTTACACTGATCTGTGAAAATAATGTATTTTCCATTGCAATGGAAAATTAACATTTATTTTGAAACCAATAAAAGCACAGGGAAACAAAGAAATAATAACCTGACTTTGCAGAGGGCAGGTGTTGCAGACAGAAAGAAAAACTATGCAAATTTAAACCGAAATAATAGCAGATTTACAAGGCCAGCAAACTACGATATCAACAGTCAAGAAATGAGAAAAAAACAACTCCATATCGGGAAAGGAACTATAATGTTTCAGGCCACTGACCTTGAAGTGTTGACAAGAAGAAGAGAATTAAACTTTGAAGGGAATGTGCGACAGCTATCAGGCGCCCATTACATAAGGCGACTTGCCAATGTATTACCTGGGACACGGGAAACCTGAATTTGATGGAACTCCACGCGTTACGTGCTGAAACTTTCTGGCCCAAGAGAAGGATAAACAGAAATTAAAGATGGAACAGCAAGCACATAAGGCTCAGCTTACTTGATGCAAATGGTCGCTCAGCCGTTGGAGGGAGGTGCTGTGTGAAAAGAGGTGCTGGCAGTGGTAAATCTGGCGGGTGCTTTTTTTGCAGTGCAATGAACCATTGAGTGGGGCTGTGCTCGCACAGACAGTCTCAATCGGCCCTGGAGGCTGGGCTGGGTGACTAATGGAGGAAGGCTGAGGTGGAAGTGGGCAGCCCCAAAGTTATAGGTAAGCCTCTTTGCTTTATGCTTGACAACGAATACTCGCCTATGCTGATCTCTACTACTAACCTAACGGTCCCACTTCTATATTGAGCACTGAGTTTGCTAAGCGTGAACTATATTTTCAGCACAACGATCATGCAAATAAGTTAATGCTTACATCTATGTTATTTGTGGAAGCTGCGCCTGTTATCTTTTTGGTAGATACAGAGGCAACATATTCAGTTCTTAAATCAAGGCAGTTCAGAGAGTCGACGCAAATAAAGATGAGTGAAAGCTTCCTGAACTCAATGGGTGCGTCAGGAGTCGTGACATGAGAGAGATTTACCGCACCCCTATTGTGTGAAACCAGTAATGGGGAAATATTCCAATTCTCATTTCTGTTACCGGAATTCTGTTCTTTGAATCTGATGGCTCGGGATCTCATAGTGAGACTGGGGTCGAACTTGCGCATTACCCCGACGGGCTTGCAAGTAATTCAAAAAGAAGATTTTACAGTGCATGCTGGAAAATACGAATCACAACTCCTGATGCATGTCAGAGAGTGATAGGTTCCATGAGCGATTCACTCACCCAGGAAGCAAGTTGCCATGTTAATCCCATTAACACCGATTTTCTTGCCGGAGATATGCTGCACTGCACAGCACACATACACCACGATGGTCCTGACAAACCATAAGAGAAGGATTGGTTCAGGAGATTGGTTAAACCAGATCAGTTGTTATGGTGCGAATTTTATTGGAATGGTCACAGATGTGCAGTCAGTTGAAACTTATCTTAAATATTTGTGACGGCAAGGAGACCTTGTTTTATGATGTGGAAGGCTCTTTTCCACACGGATCATTGGTGAAGGCATTCAACAACATATGTCACAGTTTGGGACCATGAGTACGACAGGCACAAAAAACGAAAGGTTGTATCTTCAGGGTCGGTGTGGGTATCTGCTTCGATGCAGATATAAGGACGAATCGGAAGAAACTAAATTGGCTAACTCAGACAGACAGGGCTGTCCAGGTAATCCCCGCCAGGAGGGTAGTCTGGCGTTTACCTATGGTAGATGTCTCGGACCCAAGATTAAGAAGGGTCCCAACTGATTTCAGGGCAAAAGGCAAACACGATGTGGGGCTCATACGAACCCATAAGAATAACCCCGAAGTCTGAGTATCGTCTTTGCAAAGCAAAAGAGCAGTTAAAACCTGAGGCTGTGCAAGGAATTACTCCAGTCTTTGAATCTCTCCTGAAGGCTGGAGTGATAATCCCCCGTGAATAATCACTGTTGAGAACGCCTTTTTTTCCGTTCAAAAAGACACACATTCCAGGTGAATCTGGGGAATGGAGGCTTGTTCATGACCTTCAGGTTATCAATAACGCTTTTGTTCCGCACACCACAAATGTTCCCAACCCCTAGAGTATTTGACTCAAATTAAACCGGACAGTAAATGGGTCTCTATTGTTTATTTAGCAAATGCCTTGTTTAGTGTCCCAGTACACCCCGAACGTCAATTCTGGTTCACTTTTCCATTCAAAGGCAAATAGCATACTTTCACGTGACTGTGAGTCCCCCACCATAATTAACAAGGCTATACACAGGAGTATGGAGACTCTTGTTATAACCGGGACGTCACCGCTTCTGCAGTATGTAGACGAATGCTTAATCGCAGCACCAACAGAGGAACAAAGTGAGAAAGGTACGCTTGTGATGCTCTGCAATCTAGTCTCGCAAAAGTACAATTTCTGGAACAACAGTAGAAGTTCTTAGTCTGAACAAGGAAAGGCCATTGGTCAAGACAGAGTTCACGCAATCCAGCAAAATCCAAAGCCACACATTAAGAAACAATTGCTATCCTTTTTGGTCATGCGATCCTACTGTAGAAGGTTTATCCCGCATTACGCAACCCTTTAGGTGTCCCAAAACGTCTTAGCACATGGCTAAGGTTTGTAGAGCCAGGGTCCGTTGCAGTGACCTCTGAGGCCTAGAGTGTCTTTGTTGAATTGAAATGGCATTCCAAACTACACCAACACTGGGATTCCAAATCAAAACAAGCCTTTTGTACAAATGGTGAATGAGAAGCGTGGCTACATGACATCTGTGCTGATGCAGAATTATGTGGGAAAAATTAGGCTGGTAGCTTATTTTTCGCCTAAACGTGGATCCCGTAACGGCAGGATTGCATAAATGCCTGCGTGTCGTGGCTGCAGCTGAAAAGGCTTTTGTAGCTTCCAGGGACATAGTCAGCTATGGTGCTATTAACCCGACTGGTCACACATGCAGTATCCTTACTGCTTTCCGAGCAAAACACAGCACACATGTCGGCAGCACGTTGGCTCATATACAATGGTTTGCTATTGGAGAAGCCTAACGTGACAATAAAGCGACATGCATGACTGTGTCGTTGTAATTAATGAAATTTGAAGCCCAAGACCAGACGTGCAGGATTCACCAATTTAATATCTGGATACGGCGATTTATTGTGGATAGGTCAGCATTCAAAAGCAAAGAGATAGGCCAGTGTGTAGCAACTACCCACGAGGTAGTCAAAGCCGGATCACTCCCTTCTCATCTGTCAGCGCAAGCAGCAGAGCTGATTGCCGAGATTAAGGCATGTAAATTGGACGAGGGAAGAACAGTGAATATTTACATCGACAGCAGATATGCATTCGGGGTTGTACACAATTTTGGAACCCTGTGGAAACACAGGGGCTTCTTGACCTCCACTGGAAAGCCAATCACATACCACGGCCTGATCTCTGACCTCCTGAAAGCGGTCCGATTGACTAAATCAATAACTGTACGTAAATGTGAAGCCCACAGGAAACATTATGATTCAATTTCTCAAGGCAATGAAAATGCAGACTCAGCGGCAAGACCGGCAGCCAAGCAGCCGCCAAGTGATCAGTTTGACATGTGTATGTCAAATATTTGTAATGCAAAGCAGACTTATGGGAGTTACAGTCGCAGGCCACACCGAAGGAGAAGCGTGAATGGACAAGGGCAAGGTGCAGAATGAGGGATGGGTGTGGTGTGACCCCAGTGGTAAACCCTGTCTACCGCGATCTTTATTCCCATTCTGTGCCAAAAGAGCACACGGTAAGGACCATGTGTCAAAAGTGGGGATGTACGACAATATTTCAGCACGCTGGTACAGAAAAGGATTTATTCATTACTCATAAAAATAATGCGAATAATGTGTTATCTGTGCCACTAATAATATGGGGAGGGGAATACAGATGAATCAGGCAGAACACCCCCAATCTCAAAGACGCTTTGAACATTTACAGATGGATTTTATAAAACTAACACCCAGCGAAGGGAAAAGGCATTGTCTGGTAATAGTTGATATGTTTTCTGAAGGGGTGGAAGTGCCCCCCACGTCTAAACAGGATGCCAGTGCAGTAGCCAAGGCTTTGCTAACTGAAATAATTCCGAGATGAGGCCTCCCTGAAAGGCTAAGCAGCGACAATGGAAAACCATTTATAAATATTGCCATACAGGTGGGAATAAAGGTGAGGCAACACTGTGCCTACCACCCAGCAAGCGGTGGGGCAGTGGAAATAGAGAATGCTACCATTAAAAATTAATTGACAAAATGTTGTGAGGAACGAGAGGTGACATGGACAAAGGCATTTCCAATTGTGCTAATGTATATGAAGGAGAAGAAGAGCAAATCACAGGACGTTTGAGATTTTGTTTGCTCGGCCGCCCAATACAGGAATTGGCCCAAGACCGAAGGTAAGACCGATAACAGACCACTGTGAGGACGAGATGTTATGTTAGGGTATAAAACTTTCTACACTTCTGTCTCAAATACAGAATCAAACGAAGGGCAGCACTACCCCTATCAGCAGAAGGGAAGATGCCAGAGTGTGTAGAACTGGGCTCACAGTCTCCAGGTAATGTCTCTGTCACTTAGGTCTGAGGTCAGGTGACATTTCTTCACTCATAACGTTTTGGCCAGGGGGGTGGAGAAAGCCACGGAACAGCCTCTAATATTAAGACTTTTCAAGAGTAGAAATGGAAGATGAGGGATATTGACTGACAGAGAGTGGGAGAATGTAGAAGAGAGTGAGATGGTACAGAGAGACAAAGGGAGACAAACAGAAATTCTGCATTCACCGTGGCTGCTCATCGACAGAAAGGAAAAGAAAAAAGTAATGAAGGCCAGCCTTTCACGAACAACAACAGCAACAGCATTACAGCCGATAAAGGCATTTTACGTTTTTACCGATGACGTCTGTCAGCTAATGAGAGATTCTGGTAAATATGCTGTTTCGCGAAGTGAAATTGACAATTACCCAGGCAATAAAACAATAAAATGCATAAGTAGCCTGACTCTGTCGATATGAAACATTAAATCTCTTTGTGTCCACAGCTGCTGTCAGGCCCGCTGCATTTCTCTGTCAATTCCTGTTGTTGATTCAGATTTCCAGGATTCGCACTTCTTTGTTTTATACTATTCTGAATCCTGTTTGTGACAATACTCGATCAATTGCCAGCTCCATGCAACATTCCCTGCTTTGGGAAGGTTGTCAACAACATTAACGGTCAGAGGAAATCTCCCATTACTGCAGCAGTGAGGGCACTGAATCCTTAACAGTAGAATTCCAGGGAAAGTGAAATATGGTGATGTATATTTTCTCAATTAATCCCCTTTTACTTTTTTCATTTGTGATCATTTTAGCTGCACTTCAGTTTCTTTCTTTCTTCCATTTCTTTCGGCTTGGAAAAGGCTTTTCCGCCCATCCGCAGTGCGGGTCATCGGACATTCATCTATTTGAGTCCAGTACCTACTATTTCCTGGAGGACCTTCTGCACTGTATCTTGGGTGGGGTGGGGGCGAGGCTGTACCACTATATTTACCTGTTTATAGATATCAGAGAAGGGTCTATCTATTCCACACCACCAGGCTTCCTCATCGCTCTTCTGAATCTTGGTTATTATTACCCTTGCCATGGCACCTCTTTCCTTGATAACAGAATACCTATATCCCGTGTCAGGTGTACCTGTCGCCGTGGTGCAAAAGTACTACTAAGTGCCAGTAACTGGGTACACAAGGATCTCTGCGTAAATATTCGTTGCCTTATTTATAGTTGTCCTGGTTAAAAAACGGTCATATGTCGCATGTAAATGTCAACGTAGCTTCCCCGGTTAAGATTACCGTCGGCGGTTGTATCTCAGACGGCCCTGCCTTCACGAATCTTCCTGCTATGCAGCCCCATATTTAGAACATAGAACATAGAACATAGAAGAATACAGCGCAGTACAGGCCCTTCGGCCCTCGATGTTGCGCCGATCAAAGCCCACCTAACCTACACTAACCCACTATCCTCCATATACCTATCCAATGCCCGCTTAAATACCCATAAAGAGGGAGAGTCCACTACTGCTACTGGCAGGGCATTCCATGAACTTACGACTCGCTGAGTGAAGAACCTACCCCTAACATCAGTCCTATATCTACCCCCCCTTAATTTAAAGCTATGCCCCCTTGTAATAGCAAACTCCATACGTGGAAAAAGGTTCTCACTGTCAACCCTATCTAAACCCCTAATCATCTTGTACACCTCTATCAAATCACCCCTAAACCTTCTTTTCTCCAATGAAAACAACCCCAAGTGCCTCAGCCTTTCCTCATAGGATCTTCCTACCATAGCAGGCAACATCCTGGTAAACTTCCTCTGCACCCGTCCCAGTGCCTCCACATCCTTCCTATAGTATGGCGACCAAAACTGCACACAATATTCCAGATGCGGCCGCACCAGAGTCTTATACAACTGCAGCATGACCTCAGGACTCCGGAACTCAATTCCTCTACCAATAAAAGCCAGTACGCCATATGCCTTCTTCACTGCACTATTTACCTGGGTGGCAACTTTCAGAGATCTGTGTACATGGACACCAAGATCCCTCTGCTCTTCCACACTACCAAGTAGTCTACCATTAGCCCAGTAATCCATCTTTTTATTACTCTTACCAAAGTGAATCACTTCACACTTAGCTACATTGAACTCCATTTGCCACCTTTCTGCCCAGCTCTGCAGCTTCTCTATATCCCCCTGCAACCTGCCATATCCTTCCTCACTGTGTACAACTCCTCCGACTTTCGTATCATCCGCAAACATGCTCACCCAACCTTCTAACCCTTCCTCCAGGTCATTTTTAAAAATGACAAACATCAATGGTCCCAAAACAGATCCTTGCGGAACACCGCTAGTGACGGCACTCCAAGATGAACCTTTGCCATCAACTACTACCCTCTGTCTTCTTCCAGAGAGCCAATTCCTAATCCAAACCTCCAACTCACCCTCAATGCCATATCTCTGTATTTTCTGCAGTAGCCTACCATGGGGGACCTTATCAAACGCCTTACTAAAATCCATATATACCACATCTACCGCTTTCCCCTCATCTACCTCCTTAGTCACCTTCTCAAAGAATTCAATAAGGTTTATGAGGCACGACCTGCCCTTCACAAAACCATGCTGACTATCCTTGATCACATCATTCTTATCCAGATGTGCATAAATCCTATCCCTTACAATTCTCTCTAAGACTTTGCCCACAACAGAAGTGAGACTCACTGGCCTATAGTTACTCGGATTATCCCTACTCCCCTTCTTGAACAAGGGAACCACGTTTGCTAGCCTCCAGTCCTCTGGCACTACTCCTGTCGACAAAGAGGACACAAAAATCAAGGCCAATGGCTCTGCAATCTCCTCCCTTGCTTCCCAGAGAATCCTAGGATAAATGCCATCAGGCCCAAGGGACCTTATCTATTTTCACCCTTGCCAGGATTTCCAACACCTCTTCTCTACATATCTCAAAGCCATCCATTCTACTTATTCGTGCCTCAGTATTCATATCGACAACAATGTCCTGTTCCTGAGTGAATACTGACGAAAAGTATTCATTCAGCGCCTCCCCAATCTCTTCAGCCTCCACACGCAACTTCCCATTACTATCCTTGATTGGACCTATTCCTTCCCTAGTCATTCTTTTATTCCTAACATACCTATAGAAAGCCTTAGGGTTTTCCCTAATACTACCCACTAAGGACCTTTCATGTCCCCTCCTTGCTGCTCTTAGCTCTCTCTTCAGGTCCTTCCGGGCTACCTTATAACTCTCAATCGCCCCTATTGAACCTTCACGCCTCATCTTTACAAAGGCCGCCCTCTTCCATTTAACAAGGGATTCCAACTCCTTATTAAACGGTGGCACAGTGGTTAGCACTGCTGCCTCACAGCGCCTGAGACCCGGGTTCAATTCCCGCCTCAGGCGACTGACTGTGTGGAGTTTGCACGTTCTCCCCGTGTCTGCGTGGGTTTCCTCCGGGTGCTCCGGTTTCCTCCCGCAGTCCAAAGATGTGCAGGCCAGGTGAATTGGCCATGCTAAATTGCCCATAGTGTTAGGTAAGGGGTAAATGTAGATGTAGGGGTATGGGTGGGTTACGCTTCGGCGGGGCGGTGTGGACTTGTTGGGCTGAAGGGCCTGTTTCCACACTGTAAGTAATCTAATCTAATCTAAACCACGGCTCCCTCACACGACCCTTTCCTCCCTGCCTGATAGGTACGTACTTATCAAGGACACTCAATAGTTGCTCCTTGAACAAGTTCCACATATCAATCACGCTCTTGCCTTGGAATCTACTTTTCCAATCCACACATCCTAAATCATGCCTCAACGCATCATAATTTCCCTGCCCCCAGCTATAACTCTTGCCCTGTAGTACACACTTATCCCTCTCCATCACGAGAGTAAAAATCACCGAATTGTGGTCACTGTCCCCAAAGTGCTCACCTACCTCTAGTTCTAATACCTGGCCTGGTTCGTTACCCAGAACCAAATCCAGTATGGCCTCACCTCTTGTTGGCTTATCTACATATTGTGTCAGGAAACTCTCCTGCCCACATTGCACAAACACTGACCCATCTAACGAACTTGAGCTATAGCTTTCCCAATCAATATCAGGAAAGTTAAAGTCTCCCATAACAATCACCCTATTACTGTCACTCTTCTCCTGAATCATCTTCGCAATCCTTTCTTCAACGATTCTAGGACTATTAGGAGGCCTGTAAAAGACTCCTAACAGGGTGACCTCACCTCTCCTATTCCTAACCTCAACCCAAACTACCTCAGATGGCAAATCTTCGTCCATCTTCCTTTCCACCGCTGTAATACTATCTTTGACAAGCAAAGCCACACCCCCCCCTCTTTTACCCCCACCTCTGACCCTACTAAAACATTTAAACCCTGGAACCTGCAACAGACAATCCTGTCCCTGATCTAGCCACGTCTCCGTAATAGCCACAACATCGAAGTCCCAGGTACCAACCCACGCTGCGAGTTCACCTACCTTATTTTGTATACTTCTGGCATTAAAGTATACACACTTCAAGCCACTCTTCTGTTTACAGGCACCCTCCTTTAAGATTGATGCCATATTCCTAACCTCCCTACACTCTAGGTCCTGCACCCTAAAGCTACAGTCTGGGTTCCCATGCCCCTGCAGAGTTAGTTTAAACCCCCCCCAAGAGCACTAGCAAACCTCCCCCCAAGGATACTGGTGCCCCTCAGGTTCAGGTGCAGACCATCCTGTTTATAGAGGTCCCACCTTCCCCAGAAAGAACCCCAGTTATCCAAGTACCGAAATCCCTCCCTCCTGCACCATCCCTGTAGCCACGCATTTAACTGTGTTCTCTCCCTATTCCTCGACTCTCTATCACGTGGCACGGGTAACAAACCAGAGACAACAACTCTGTTCGTTCTAACTCTGAGCTTCCAACCTAGCTCCCTAAAAGCCTGTCTAACATCCTCAGCACTCCTCCTACCTATGTCATTGGTCCAATATGGACCACGACTTCAGGCTAATCCCCCTCCCCCTTAAGGACCCGGAAAACACGATCAGAGACATCACGTACCCTTGCACCTGGGAGGCAACATACCAAACGTGAGTCTCTCTCGTTCCCACAAAACCGCCTATCTGTGCCCCGAACTATCGAGTCCCCAATTATTATTGCTCTGCTCTTCTCCACCCTTCCCTTCTGAGTAGCGGGGACAGGCTCCGTGCCAGAGGCCTGAGCCCCGTTACTTACCCCTGGTAAGTCGTCCCCCCCACAAGTATCCAAAACGGTATACTTGTTCTTGAGGGGAACGACCACAGGGGGTCCCTGCACTGGCTGCTTCCTCCCAGTCCCCCTCACTGTCACCCATCTATCTGCCATCTTTGGAGTTACTACTTCCCTATAGCTCCGATCTATGACCCCCTCTGCCTCCCGAATGATCCGAAGTTCATCCAACTCCAGCTCCAGTTCCCTAACACGGTCTTGGAGGAGCTGGAGATGGGTGCACTTCCTGCAAGTGTAATCAGCGGGGACGTCCATGGCATCCCTCACCTCATACATGTTGCAGGAGGAACATTGCACTGCCTTCGCTGCCATCCCTCTAAAGCTAACCTTTATTTTAAAAAAAACACTGGGTCTAAAGAATACAACAAGCAAAATTCGGCACTTACCTCCTTACCACAACGGATCTTATTATTAGGTTAGAGGAGGAGGGCGGGTGGGAGGCATTACCTCCGTAGTGCCTCGGGTTCTTCAGCTGCACGCTTTTAAAGGGGAAGCAAACCTACCCAGGTAAGCTTACGCTCTACCTGCTTCCGGGTCTCGGCTGCCTCTCTGGTCGTCGTCACTTCCCCCTACTGCTCCCGCTCTTTCTGTGAAGAGAGAGTGAAAAAAAAACACCGCTGCCCGCTACCGGTAAGTACTTTTAAAACAAACAGTCTTACCTTAGCTGCTGCTCGCACTCCAAATGACCGTTAGCGTCGAAGGGTAAGTATTTGTACTCACTGCTTTCCTTCCCGGCTGCCTCTCTGGTCGTCGTCACTTCCCCCTACTGCTCCCGCTCTTTCTGTGAAGAGAGAGTGAAAAAAAAACACCGCTGCCCGCTACCGGTAAGTACTTTTAAAACAAACAGTCTTACCTTAGCTGCTGCTCGCACTCAAAATGACCGTTAGCGTCGAAGGGTGAGTATTTATACTCACTGCTTTCCTTCCCGGCTGCCTCTCTGGTCGTCGTCACTTCCCCCTACTGCTCCCGCTCTTTCTGTGAAGAGAGAGATGGGTGTGGTGTGACCCCAGTGGTAAACCCTGTCTACCGCGATCTTTATTCCCATTCTGTGCCAAAAGAGCACACGGTAAGGACCATGTGTCAAGGACTACTAAGGACTATGAGTTTTCTAATCACTACTTGCACTTATTTGGATCCGGTGTTGTCCGATGTCTCCTCAAGGCCAGCTACACGTTTGCAATGGCTGGCAGTTATCAACGTGGCTCTTTCAGAGATCTTAAGAGCTGTCTGTGTTGTAGGGAGCCCTTGGAACGGTCCCAGCAACCACTTCGCCTTCCAGCTTTTGCTCCTGACATCTCTCACCACTATCCAGTCTTCAAGTTCTAGATTGTGCATCTTCCCTTCTGCTGATAGGGGTAGTGCTGCCCTTCGTTTGATTCTGTATTTGAGACAGAAGTGTAGAAAGTTTTATACCCTAACATAACATCTCGTCCTCACAGTGGTCTGTTATCGGTCTTACCTTCGGTCTTGGGCCAATTCCTGTATTGGGCGGCCGAGCAAACAAAATCTCAAACGTCCTGTGATTTGCTCTTCTTCTCCTTCATATACATTAGCACAATTGGAAATGCCTTTGTCCATGTCACCTCTCGTTCCTCACAACATTTTGTCAATTAATTTTTAATGGTAGCATTCTCTATTTCCACTGCCCCACCGCTTGCTGGGTGGTAGGCACAGTGTTGCCTCACCTTTATTCCCACCTGTATGGCAATATTTATAAATGGTTTTCCATTGTCGCTGCTTAGCCTTTCAGGGAGGCCTCATCTCGGAATTATTTCAGTTAGCAAAGCCTTGGCTACTGCACTGGCATCCTGTTTAGACGTGGGGGGCACTTCCACCCCTTCAGAAAACATATCAACTATTACCAGACAATGCCTTTTCCCTTCGCTGGGTGTTAGTTTTATAAAATCCATCTGTAAATGTTCAAAGCGTCTTTGAGATTGGGGGTGTTCTGCCTGATTCATCTGTATTCCCCTCCCCACATTATTAGTGGCACAGATAACACATTATTCGCATTATTTTTATGAGTAATGAATAAATCCTTTTCTGTACCAGCGTGCTGAAATATTGTCGTACATCCCCACTTTTGACACATGGTCCTTACCGTGTGCTCTTTTGGCACAGAATGGGAATAAAGATCGCGGTAGACAGGGTTTACCACTGGGGTCACACCACACCCATCCCTCATTCTGCACCTTGCCCTTGTCCATTCACGCTTCTCCTTCGGTGTGGCCTGCGACTGTAACTCCCATAAGTCTGCTTTGCATTACAAATATTTGACATACACATGTCAAACTGATCACTTGGCGGCTGCTTGGCTGCCGGTCTTGCCGCTGAGTCTGCATTTTCATTGCCTTGAGAAATTGAATCATAATGTTTCCTGTGGGCTTCACATTTACGTACAGTTATTGATTTAGTCAATCGGACCGCTTTCAGGAGGTCAGAGATCAGGCCGTGGTATGTGATTGGCTTTCCAGTGGAGGTCAAGAAGCCCCTGTGTTTCCACAGGGTTCCAAAATTGTGTACAACCCCGAATGCATATCTGCTGTCGATGTAAATATTCACTGTTCTTCCCTCGTCCAATTTACATGCCTTAATCTCGGCAATCAGCTCTGCTGCTTGCGCTGACAGATGAGAAGGGAGTGATCCGGCTTTGACTACCTCGTGGGTAGTTGCTACACACTGGCCTATCTCTTTGCTTTTGAATGCTGACCTATCCACAATAAATCGCCGTATCCAGATATTAAATTGGTGAATCCTGCACGTCTGGTCTTGGGCTTCAAATTTCATTAATTACAACGACACAGTCATGCATGTCGCTTTATTGTCACGTTAGGCTTCTCCAATAGCAAACCATTGTATATGAGCCAACGTGCTGCCGACATGTGTGCTGTGTTTTGCTCGGAAAGCAGTAAGGATACTGCATGTGTGACCAGTCGGGTTAATAGCACCATAGCTGACTATGTCCCTGGAAGCTACAAAAGCCTTTTCAGCTGCAGCCACGACACGCAGGCATTTATGCAATCCTGCCGTTACGGGATCCACGTTTAGGCGAAAAATAAGCTACCAGCCTAATTTTTCCCACATAATTCTGCATCAGCACAGATGTCATGTAGCCACGCTTCTCATTCACCATTTGTACAAAAGGCTTGTTTTGATTTGGAATCCCAGTGTTGGTGTAGTTTGGAATGCCATTTCAATTCAACAAAGACACTCTAGGCCTCAGAGGTCACTGCAACGGACCCTGGCTCTACAAACCTTAGCCATGTGCTAAGACGTTTTGGGACACCTAAAGGGTTGCGTAATGCGGGATAAACCTTCTACAGTAGGATCGCATGACCAAAAAGGATAGCAATTGTTTCTTAATGTGTGGCTTTGGATTTTGCTGGATTGCGTGAACTCTGTCTTGACCAATGGCCTTTCCTTGTTCAGACTAAGAACTTCTACTGTTGTTCCAGAAATTGTACTTTTGCGAGACTAGATTGCAGAGCATCACAAGCGTACCTTTCTCACTTTGTTCCTCTGTTGGTGCTGCGATTAAGCATTCGTCTACATACTGCAGAAGCGGTGACGTCCCGGTTATAACAAGAGTCTCCATACTCCTGTGTATAGCCTTGTTAATTATGGTGGGGGACTCACAGTCACGTGAAAGTATGCTATTTGCCTTTGAATGGAAAAGTGAACCAGAATTGACGTTCGGGGTGTACTGGGACACTAAACAAGGCATTTGCTAAATAAACAATAGAGACCCATTTACTGTCCGGTTTAATTTGAGTCAAATACTCTAGGGGTTGGGAACATTTGTGGTGTGCGGAACAAAAGCGTTATTGATAACCTGAAGGTCATGAACAAGCCTCCATTCCCCAGATTCACCTGGAATGTGTGTCTTTTTGAACGGAAAAAAAGGCGTTCTCAACAGTGATTATTCACGGGGGATTATCACTCCAGCCTTCAGGAGAGATTCAAAGACTGGAGTAATTCCTTGCACAGCCTCAGGTTTTAACTGCTCTTTTGCTTTGCAAAGACGATACTCAGACTTCGGGGTTATTCTTATGGGTTCGTATGAGCCCCACATCGTGTTTGCCTTTTGCCCTGAAATCAGTTGGGACCCTTCTTAATCTTGGGTCCGAGACATCTACCATAGGTAAACGCCAGACTACCCTCCTGGCGGGGATTACCTGGACAGCCCTGTCTGTCTGAGTTAGCCAATTTAGTTTCTTCCGATTCGTCCTTATATCTGCATCGAAGCAGATACCCACACCGACCCTGAAGATACAACCTTTCGTTTTTTGTGCCTGTCGTACTCATGGTCCCAAACTGTGACATATGTTGTTGAATGCCTTCACCAATGATCCGTGTGGAAAAGAGCCTTCCACATCATAAAACAAGGTCTCCTTGCCGTCACAAATATTTAAGATAAGTTTCAACTGACTGCACATCTGTGACCATTCCAATAAAATTCGCACCATAACAACTGATCTGGTTTAACCAATCTCCTGAACCAATCCTTCTCTTATGGTTTGTCAGGACCATCGTGGTGTATGTGTGCTGTGCAGTGCAGCATATCTCCGGCAAGAAAATCGGTGTTAATGGGATTAACATGGCAACTTGCTTCCTGGGTGAGTGAATCGCTCATGGAACCTATCACTCTCTGACATGCATCAGGAGTTGTGATTCGTATTTTCCAGCATGCACTGTAAAATCTTCTTTTTGAATTACTTGCAAGCCCGTCGGGGTAATGCGCAAGTTCGACCCCAGTCTCACTATGAGATCCCGAGCCATCAGATTCAAAGAACAGAATTCCGGTAACAGAAATGAGAATTGGAATATTTCCCCATTACTGGTTTCACACAATAGGGGTGCGGTAAATCTCTCTCATGTCACGACTCCTGACGCACCCATTGAGTTCAGGAAGCTTTCACTCATCTTTATTTGCGTCGACTCTCTGAACTGCCTTGATTTAAGAACTGAATATGTTGCCTCTGTATCTACCAAAAAGATAACAGGCGCAGCTTCCACAAATAACATAGATGTAAGCATTAACTTATTTGCATGATCGTTGTGCTGAAAATATAGTTCACGCTTAGCAAACTCAGTGCTCAATATAGAAGTGGGACCGTTAGGTTAGTAGTAGAGATCAGCATAGGCGAGTATTCGTTGTCAAGCATAAAGCAAAGAGGCTTACCTATAACTTTGGGGCTGCCCACTTCCACCTCAGCCTTCCTCCATTAGTCACCCAGCCCAGCCTCCAGGGCCGATTGAGACTGTCTGTGCGAGCACAGCCCCACTCAATGGTTCATTGCACTGCAAAAAAAGCACCCGCCAGATTTACCACTGCCAGCACCTCTTTTCACACAGCACCTCCCTCCAACGGCTGAGCGACCATTTGCATCAAGTAAGCTGAGCCTTATGTGCTTGCTGTTCCATCTTTAATTTCTGTTTATCCTTCTCTTGGGCCAGAAAGTTTCAGCACGTAACGCGTGGAGTTCCATCAAATTCAGGTTTCCCGTGTCCCAGGTAATACATTGGCAAGTCGCCTTATGTAATGGGCGCCTGATAGCTGTCGCACATTCCCTTCAAAGTTTAATTCTCTTCTTCTTGTCAACACTTCAAGGTCAGTGGCCTGAAACATTATAGTTCCTTTCCCGATATGGAGTTGTTTTTTTCTCATTTCTTGACTGTTGATATCGTAGTTTGCTGGCCTTGTAAATCTGCTATTATTTCGGTTTAAATTTGCATAGTTTTTCTTTCTGTCTGCAACACCTGCCCTCTGCAAAGTCAGGTTATTATTTCTTTGTTTCCCTGTGCTTTTATTGGTTTCAAAATAAATGTTAATTTTCCATTGCAATGGAAAATACATTATTTTCACAGATCAGTGTAAAATCGAGGGCCGAGGTGCCTGTACAGCACTGTAATGTTCTATGTTGTAAGCTACATTTCCTGCTGGTTTCCGATGGCTCTCCGCACTGTGGAAAATTCCAGACACATCTTCCAGTGATTTGTCTGCACTTCATTCAATCCAGGCAACTGTATTTCCTGCTGAGAATGTGATCTGTCTACAATGGAGAGAGGAAAACCGAGTCGGTGACAAAGCTGAAATCACTTAAGTTCTCTCCAGAATCAATAGAAATTACCCCGGTCTTCCAGTGTCCTGTCACTTCAACATTGCATTGTGTACCTAAACCATCATTCCAGTTTCTGGTCTGCTGCAGTTCTCCTTCAAGGCACAGCGCAAGCTGGAAGATCACCAACTCATTTTCTACTGAGAGACCCATGCAGCCTTCAGGACCCAACATTGACTTCAATCATTTTGGATCCAGTCCGCCCTCTTACACATTCTTCACCCACCCGCACATCTCTGTTCCAAACACGAATCATTGGACTCGAAACGTTAACTCTCCTTTCTCATCATAGATGGACAAGAGCTGCTGATTTTGTTCAGACATTTTGGCCTTTCTTCAAAGAACACATTTTTTCCCGTTGTAATCGCAAGACTGCAGGAACCATTTGATTCCAGGAGAAGTTCACAGGAGATGAAAATAATGCCAAGGGCTGGACCATTCCCATTGTGAAGGTAGACGAGCTAAGCTGGGGCTGTGTAACTCAGCGCAGAGAAGGCTGAGTGAGAAACTGATTCACATACACATATTACGAAGAGGATAGATCTGTATGACAGGAATAAGGCTGTTACGGGAAGGAATAATAACCGGTCACATAGATGAAAAGCAGGAGACAAGCGGTTTAGAGGAGATTTAGGAAGAATGCGTTCACCCATAGAGTGTTGTTCATCTGAAATTCCTTATCTGAACGTGTGCTAATGCTAAGTGCCATGAGGACATTTCAGCAGTACGTAGCCGAACACTTGAAGATCCAGAGCACACGTGGATAAGGACCAGATACTGGAAAGTGTCACGAGACCAGACAGACCTGAGATGGGTGTCCCGAAAGAAACGGTTCTGAGGCAAACTTTTGTGCTTAAAACTGGGAATGGCCGCGACTCTGTGGTGCAATGGAAAGCGCGTTGAATTTCTACGTCTTTGTTAAGACTGCCATTCAAAGGTTGCAGCTGTAAAACTCATCAGAGTCGAGTTTTAGTTTATGGCTTGAAAGGTGTTCAGACCAGACTCGGCTTCTCATCTGCAAAACCTATAACATTCATGCAGAAACCGAACTGTCTCGAAATGCAACATTTTCCTCTCAGCGATGAACAATTTCGATGTCTATTTATGGTAGAGATCGATAAGTATGTGTTAGCCACTAGGCAACACGATGATATGGATAAGCTGGAAAAAGACATAAAAGTGCTGTGTGAGCTATGATGATACAGAATGGCGTGGCGGGGCAGGAGCGGTGTTAAGAATGGCCTACTTCTACTCCTTCCTGCCTGTGTCTTTTCTGGCTCAGGTTTTTCAGCAATCACAATGAGAACAATGTGAATCTACACCAACGAATATTTTTGTCTCACGACCAGTTTGCTCCCCTCCAAGCTGGAATAAATAGCTCCTGTTTCAGCTTTAGGTCAGACAGTGGAGGATTCTCACAAGATCTCTATCAGGCTGAACATCCCTTCACATCAGTTTCCAAGTGGACACATGAAGCAAGCAATTTCATGGATGTTAGGGATTCAGGGACAGATTTCTCCTTTGCTGGGCTGGAAGTCTGGCCAAGGTAATGAACGTGAATTTCTGACATTTTGAAACTTACTCTGGATTCTTGCAACTTTACAAATTAAACTAAAATTCAATTTGCCCTTGCATAACATTATTCAATTTTCACTATTTATAAAAACCATGCCACGTGCTCTTGGATGTAGTAATGCAGAAGACTGTTGACGTTTTGTACAGTGTGGGTCGTTGTGCCATATGAACATTCCAAAGGATGCTGGTTGAAGTATCAGTGAATTGAATTCTCTGACGAATTCATACCGATAGAAGGAAAATCCCAGTACAGCGGCGACATAACATTGCCTGTGATCAACGCAGGAAGCCACCATAAACGTACACAGAATTCAATATTGCCTATTTTCACCACATTTTGCTCTGTCATTTTCCGGAACCTGATGCTCTATAATCGATGATCCATCAGCAGTATAACCTCATATGCGCTGTGTTTCATTTCAGATCTTCAGCAAAAAAGGAGTAATTGGTTTGAGGGGCCCAGTGATAAGCTCAGTAGCCATTGGTCATCAGTACACGACAGCTCCAGTGGTGCAATTCGTCAGTTTGCTGTACTTGCATGACAGAATGGAAATGCGTAAGGTGCCAAAGTTGCACATTTGGTTCTCGCCAGGTGTTGGCTTTACTGACCAGGGATGATTGCTACTTCAAGCTGAATAACAGTTCAAACACCAAATATTACACCGCAATAAAGTTCATTTTGGCCCGAACGTTGCACCGACCTGTGATACAAATCTGACTAGTATTTTACCAGTATAAGCCTGTAAGTTTATACAATGACCATTTAATTGCCCTGAAAGTTTTTGAATCTACGACTGTTGAAGGCAAGGCGTTCAGTACCCTTACTACGCTCTGATAAAGGAACCTACCTCGGTATGTATCACCCTCAATTTACATCGATGTGCCCTTGTGCCATAATTACAATTTGAAGAAAAATGCCTTCACTGTCCACCTTATGGCAACCTCTGATCATCTTCTATGTCTCTAAATTCACCCCTCAAACTTCTTATCGCTCTCAAAAACCGCCTCAGGTCCCTCAATCTTTCCTCGTAAGACCATCTCTCCATCGAAGGCAACATCCTGGGAAATGTCCTCTGCACCCTTTCCAATGCTTTCACATCCGTCGTATAATGTGGCGACCAGAACTGCACGCAACTCTCCAAGTGCGACCACACCAGTGAATTTCTGGAGCTGCAATGTGATAATTTCGCTCTGAAACTGAATCTCTCTCCCAAGAAAAAATAACACACCGTGCTCCTTGCAAATAAACCTGTCAACGTGAGTGGTAACTTTCCGAGTTTTATATACAAGGGCACTGAGATCGCTCTGCACATCTAAACTTCCAAGAACTCTTTACTCTTGTTGCTCCTTCCAACGTAAACGATCTCACACTTTTCCACATTAAACTCCATTTGCCACCTCTGAGGTTAGCTCTGCAGATTATCCATGTCCCTCTGTAACCTTCAGCAGATATTGGCACTATTGACAATTTCGTCGAGCTTAGTGTCATCTGTAAACTTACAAATTCATTATTCCATGCACTAATCCAGGTCATTTATAAAAATGGCAAACAACAATGGACTCAAAAAGTTACCTTGTGGTACACCATCAGTAACTGAACTCCAGGACCATTATTTCCCAGGAACTGCCACACTCTGTCTTCTTTCAGTGAGCCAATTTCTGATCCAAACCGCTAAACCATCCTCAATCCCATGACTCTGTATTTCATGCAACAGCCGACAGTGCCTGACTGAAAACCATATCCACCACATCAACCACTTTACTCTCATCCACCTGTTTGCTCACCTTCTCAAAGACCTCAATATTATTTGTGAGGCACAACCTACTATTCACAAAATCGTATTGACTATCCCAAATCAACTTATTCCTTTTTCGATGATCATAAATCCTATCTCTCATAATCTTTTCCGAAACGTTACCTGCAAGGAAGCTAAGGATCACTGTTCTATAATTACCAGCATTGTCTCTACTCCCCTTCGTGAAGAAGGGAACAATATTGGCTTAACTCGGGTCTTCTAGCACTAACAACATAAACACTGATGAAATAAAACTCAGAGTCAAAAGTTCTGCAATCTCCTCCCACGATTCGCAGAGAATCCTCGGATACATACCATCACGTCCAGGGGACAAACCTATTTTTAGACTTCCAAGAATTGCTAACAACTCCTCTTTATGAATGTCAATTTCGTTTATCCTATTAGTTTGCATTTCAATACTCACTTCGACAATATTGCCTTTTTCATTTTTGACATGATACAAAAAAAACATTCAGGCGCCTCTGCTATCCTTGGACTCTGCTAACAACTTCGTACTTCTGTTCTTGGCAGGCCATAATCATGTGCCAGACATTGTTTTATTCTTGAATTACCAATTGAAAGCTTCAGGATTTTCATTGTTCCTGCCAGACAAAGATTTCTCGTGCCTCCTCTTAGCTCGAAGTAGCTCTCTCTTTAGGCCCTTCCTGGTTAGCTTTTAATGCTCAAGCGTCATAACTCAGCCTTCATATCTCATGGTTACGTACGCCTCCTTCTCCTACTTGTCAAGAGATTCAACTTCTTCAGTGAACCCAGCTCCCTGTGTCGACCTCATATTCCCTGCATGACGCATACATACTTACCAAGGACATGCAGTAGCATTTCCCTCAATAAGCTCCATATTTCAGGTGTGCACAACCCTTGCGGTTACTTTCCACATTCGATGCATCCTAACTCTTGCCTAATCGCATCATAATGGCCTTTCTCCCCGCGATACCTCATGCTCTGCAATATATACCTATGCATTTCCATCATTAAATAAACATAACCGAATTGTGGTCAATATCAACAATGTGCTAACTTACCTCCAAATCGAACAGCTGGCTTAGTTCATTACCCAGAACCAAATCCAATGTGGCTTTGCATCTTGTTGGCCTGTCTACATGCTACGTCAGAAAACCTTCCTGCACACATTGGACAAAAACTGACCCTCCGAGGTACTCAAATGATAACATTTCCAATCAATATTTGGAAAGTTGAAGCTCCCCATTACAACTAAATCTGTCATATTCGTTCCAATCCAGAACCATCTTTGCAATCTTTTCCTCCATATATCTAAAATATTTTTGTGGTTACCTCTCCTTTCCTGATTCTAATCTCAGTCCATTCTGCCTCAGGAGATTCAATAGCGTCCTCACCAAATACCCTTTTTGCTACCATAGTCCTGTCCTTGACGAATAATGCCACATCTCCCCCTCCGAAACGAACCTTCTGTTCTTTCTGAAAAATCGAAACTGAGGTACCAGGAACAACAATTCCCTTCAGTCGTCCGTTCATGTCTCTGAAATGGCCACAGCATCGAAGTCCCAGGTAACAACCCATGACACCTACCTTATCCCAGATGCTTATGGCGTTGAAGTGAACACAATTCAAGCCATCTTCAGCCTTGCCAGTACACTCGTGTAAACCTGAAAAGCTGTTTATAACACAACCACTCACAACTACCTGCAAATTGGAGCTCCAATTCAGGTACCCACTCCGCTGCTGAATTCATTGAAACCCTCATGAAGAGCTTTGGCAAATTATCCCCTCAGGATATTGGTACCCTTCTGGTTCAGGTGAAGACCATCCTGTTTGTAAAGGTACATCGAATCCAGTATGAGCCCCAACTATCCAGGTTCCGGAATCTCTCCCTCCTGCACTATCCTTGCAACAACATTTTCAACTGCTGTCTCCCTACTCTTCACCTCACTACGACGTGGAATGGGCTGCAAATCAGAGAGAACAACTCTGTTGGTTCCTGACTTAAGATGTCACCCTCGATTCCTGAAATTCTGCCAAACATCCACATCACTTTTATTACCGATGTTGTTGGTACATATGTGGACAATGACTTGGGGTTGCTCCCCCTCTCCCTTAAGGATCCTGAAAACATGATGCGAGATATCACAAACTCTGGTAGCTGGGAGACAACACACCAATCATGAGTCTGCCCTATATCCACAGAATCTCAAAATTTTCCCATCGATATGGTGTCCCCAATAACAAATGCTCTCCTCCTCTCTCCCCCACCCTTTTGAGAAAAAGGGGCAAACATGGTGCCAGACACCTGTACCCCATGGTTTACCCCTCGCAAGTCATCCCGCCCAAAAGTAACAAATATGCTTTACTTGTTACTGAGGGGCACGGCCACCGCAGATGCCTGCACTGTCTGCCTGTTAGCGTTTCGTCTCCCGACTGTATTCCAATTATCTACTTCTTGTACCTGAAGTGTTACTGCCTCCCTATAACTCCGCTCAATTCCACTCAGACTCCAAAATGATCTGACATCCAGCTACAGTTCCCAAACGCAGTTGCCGAGGAGCTGGAGTTGGGTGCACTTCCCACAGATTTGGGTATCTGGGACATTATTGAAGACCCTTACCACTCACATTCTACAGGAAGAACATTCAAATGGCCTGCCATCCATTCCTAATATTATCCACATACACACACTCACATATATGTATATATATATGTGCACATATATACATGTATATAAAAATATGTATGCAATTGCATGCATGTGTGTGTGTCTGTGTGTGTGTGCATATGTATTTAAAGGTTGCAAAAGAACGTTGATTAAAACGGCATTTGTTCTTCAAAAAACGTTATGAGCATTTACAATTCTAAAGAGAATTCATAATCGACCAGAAAAAAAGCAATTTCACTCCAATTATAGGATTTCTATGACGCCATTACAGTTTGCCTAAAATCAATGAATGGTGACAGCAGACAATGAGAGCCATTATCTCGCAATGGATGCGTTATTACCACAACATTGTCCTGCAAGCCTGCAGTGTCTCCTGCGTCTCTTCATTATTCCCAAAAAAAACTTGAAATGACGGATGGAGAATAAAAGTAGAAGAGATGGGCAAATCCTTGTCGAACAGAGTTAAAAAATCTCTGCGTTGAATTATCAGGATAGAATATAGACTAATGGGTCCACAGCAGGCGGTAGGGCTTGGTAGCACGAAATAACAATGGTCTGAGCTCAAACACAAGAAGCCTGCTGAGCCATCACTTTCGCGAAGTTGGATAAACAATACGGCTTTTACCAGAAGTTTAAGCAATGACCTTTCAATGGACAGAATATTTGACAGCATTTGACACCATTATCGCCTGGTTATTACCACATGCTTTAACTGATGAAACCACAGACACTGTTCTTCAAATCAATAAGGGCATTTAATGAAGTATTTGATCACAGTTACTCGGACCACCTTTCTGTTAAAAACCTGCTCGATGAGAATTTATATCAACCTCCACTTGTGAAGGAAAGAAGTTCACAGCTGGTGACTCTCCACTGAAAATGCACAGAAAGAGGCAATCTCTTCTTGCTTTGCTTTCAAACTAATGCCTTCACCTCTTTATCCTGGCAAGATAAACAGAATGCATTGAACCTCTCAGGGCCGATTTACCACGTGAATATGCACAGAAGAAACTCATACCAAGAGACCAGGATAATTGTAGTGAATTTACCAGGAGGGGTGTGTGAGTCGGTGTTAACAGTGGGCAGTAAGGGCCAAACCATTAGCACTGACATTGATCCTTGCAGTAACAGATCCTCACTCTCTTCCTGCCTCATTCATCCCAGTCATCGATGACTTTTAGTTTATCCTACTCTCCCTTCGAAACTTCACACTTGTTCCAGACCACTTTCGGGTGTCCACTTGGAAAGTGCAGCTTTTTAAAACGAAATTCTGGAACATGCACGTTACCCTTTGGGATAGGCTTCACTGCCAGACCATAATTACTCCAGATTGAGATGGTACGTTACTGTACTTCGTCCTCGAAGTACTCAGCACAGTGATACAGCCTTGATGTCGATAGGGAGGGAGTTCCAGGAATTAGACACAGCGACATTGAAGGAACAGCGAGATAGTTCCAGCTCACAAAGGCGGGATCCTTAGAGGGGATTTGCAGTGACATTTGATTCGTGTATGCACTACCATGGCTGCCAGAGGATGAGGTGGAGGCTCGTACAATTGCATCATTTAAGAGGCATTTGGAATGGTCTTTGAATAGGAAGGGTTTGAAGGGTTTTGGGCCGTGTGCTGGCAAGAGGGACCAAATTGGGTTGGTATTTCCTGTCAGCATGGACAGGTTTGACCGACAGGTCTGTTTCCATTCAGTACATCTCTATGACTCTATGATTCCTGTTGGATGCAATCAATCACTGGATTCCTTCTGGCAGAACCGGGCCTGTGCTCTCTGTGGAAGCAGAAAATGTTTTTCATTCAGATTCACCACAAGAAGAGAAATAAATCTTCATTTCCAGACTTGGAATTTTATCCAGGCCTGGGCGATTCAAACCCAGACTCTGAAGCAGGGACTCCACTGATGTTGACAATAACCCTTGTGACCAAACCTGTACAAACTCTTGTGCCTATCGTTCTTTCTCCCCAAATTTTGAAGCACCGGTCCTAGCTGTGGGTGGTGAAGGAGCTAACTACTGCCTCGCAGAAAAACAGTGGGGTCAGAGACCCGATCGATCTGTCATGCAGTGGGGCTTGCTTTGCTCTGAACAGACGTGTTTGCTGTTTGGGACTGAAACTGAGCTCGATCACACACAGATACGGCATAACAACTGCCAGCAGATGTGGAGACGGTTGGGACGGTTTAATTCGCACTCTGGGAAAAAGACTGGATCCTAAATTCAGGGGAGCTCTAACTGTCCTCCGATGTCTTCTGGTCTCTGGCCATCCAATCTCTAAGGAAATAGACACAGAGTAAATTGTTCATTTCGAAGCTGCATACAGTCCAACACAGAAGTGAGGGTGTAAACTGAGCCATTGTTTCTCCCTCTGTCCCAGAGACAGTGAGATGGACGGCATGCCTCATTCCCGCGCAGGCAGAAGCCATCTAGTCCTGCGACAACTCTCTGTCAGTGTATCTCTCTGAGGTTTTTCACAATCGTGATACCTGTTCAAACATTGAGGAGATGTGTCGGTGTGGTGATGATCCTCTTGCCATTCACGTCTGAAACAATAAAGAATTACGTACCTGATTATGCGTCAGGATAGAGTGGGTTCGACTCCTATCTGGCTCGACAGCAACGCAGGTGTTTCTTGCACTTACAAACCAATCGTCCTCTTTGTTCTGAAGCTGTATTGACGTTTTACTTGCTGATCTGCAGGACCTTCAGCTAATGTCTCCGAGAACATCAGAGACAATGTCCCGACGTTATCACAGGAGGGGAACTGAAATTGTCCCACACGCACTTTCATGGGAACATTTCCACTTCCATAATTCATTTACCCAATCATTGCGATTCCTGGGAATAGCAAGGAAACAATGTGAACAGCCTAGTCGCAGCTTTGAGAATCTTTCAAAACTCTTTGGAAAGCAGTATTCAAGGAGAGTGAAGGTTAAACTGTTCGACTGAGCATGAATTATCGCTGCCACTTCCGTTTCTTTAACAGGATGGAACATTGTCTCTGATTTTCTCGAGGACATTAATTGATCAAACGCGTTGAAAGCATCCCCGTCACCGATACTGTACTTTTTTTTAGTACCGCTGTTATGCAAAAACACATTTCCGATTATCTGGGCGGGAATTGAACCCAGGCCACAGCGGTAAAATGTACAGACGCCTAACCACTAGACCACCAGCGATAATTTCAGCACTATGCTGCCTGGGTGGCATGATAGCCCTTAAACTCATCATAAGTGTTCTTTTCAGAAACAAACGCTTGATTATCCTCATTCAATATTCCCTGACTCGGCCTTGTGTGGCTTAGCATCACAAGATCACATCTGAATACCTCTGAAAGTTATGTGGGCTTCTGCTTCTCCGACTCTGACTGAAAGAGGGCTCCAGATTCAAAAAACTGCTGGTTGATTATGTTTAATGAATATCTCCGAAACTTTGTCTGTTTCTAATCTTAAATCGATGCGCGCAATGATCGACCCAGAGGAAACTTTTCTTTCAGTCTCCCCGGTCCATATCACTCATTTTTTTTTCAAGAAAGCGTGGCTGTGATAATCTGATCTTTTCTGCAAAGGTGCTGCAGGATTTAAAGATCACGGTGATGCGAACAGGTGCTCGTTTTGTGGCGCTGTCCGACGGTGAAAAGGGTGTCTATAAAGGAATCGTTTAACTCATCCAATTGTTGATCCAAGGCGACAACTGACCCGAGTTTTCCCCCTGATTGCAAAAATCCATTTCTCAAAGTCCTCCAAACACCCAGTGACGGTGGATAAAACGGTTGAAACATCCAACAGCGTCGAATGTGACACAGAAGCCGGCACCTGAGGCCAAATAACCTTCTTTTACGACAGAAAGTTACCGCTTCACAATATGGAGACTTTTGAAGTGAAGCAGTGACTCTGCTTGTTTTATTCCTGGTTTTAATTTGTGAGTATTTCCATTGCTGCTCATATCTCTGTGAACATCAGAACACTGCAGTTCTGCACTATGGGATTTAGTTACTACTCCCAGATATATTGTGAACGATGTGTCATCTACACCACTAATAATGTGGAGAGGGGAATACAGATGAATCAGGCAGCACACACCGAAACCCAAATATTCTTTGAACATTTACAGATGGATTTTATTGAACTAACACCCAACGAAGGGAAAAGGTATTGTCTGGTAATGGTTGATATGTTTTCCAAATGAGTGGAAACGCTCCCTACATCTAAACAGGATACCAGTGCAGTAGCCAAGGCTTTGCAAACTGAAATAATTCCGAGGTGGGGCATCCCTGAAAGCCTTGGCAGCGACAATTGGACATCATTTCTCGATATCTCCCTTTTGCAGATCAGTGATTACTTGGGAAGAAATGTTAGACAATACTGTGCCTACCACCCAGCGAGCGGTGGGGCAGTGGAAACTGAGAATGCTACCCTAAAAAATATAAATTGACGACATTTTGTGAGGAGCGAGGGTTGACATGGACAAAGGCACTTCCAATTGTGCTAATGTTTATGAGATCTAGAAGGAGAGCAAGAGCCAATCATACACCGTTTGGAATTTTGTTTGGTAGAGTGCCCAATACAGGAATTGGCTCAATACCTAAGGTAAGACAAATAACACACGACTGTGAGGATGAGATGATCTGTTACTGTATAAAACTCTCTACACTTTTGTCTCAAATGCAGAATCAAGTGAAGGCAGTACTATCCCAATCAGCAGAAGGGAAGATGCAATATCTAGGGACTCCGGACTGGATAGTGGTGAAAGACCTCTGGAGTAAAAGCTGGAAGGCAAAGAGGTGGCTGGGACCGTTTGAAATGATCCTTACAAAACAGCTGATAGCTGTTAAGATCGGCAGAAGTGCAACGTGGATATACGCCGGTCATTGTAAATGTGTAGATGGACTTGAGGAGACATCGGACAACACTGGAAACAAATAAGTGCAAGTAGTGGTTGGAAGCCTCATACAGATATGGGGCTGCCCTGGCAGGACGATTCGTGAAGGCAGGGGCTTCTGGCCGCAGATGGTAATCTTAACCAAGGATGCAAAGGTGATCTTTACTTCCGACACATGGCCGCATAGTAACCAGGATGACTATAAATGGGACGACAAATATTTAAGAAGGGATCCTTGTGGTCCCAGTGACTGGCACTTAATAGTAGCCACGACGGGTGCAGGGACACCTGTCGCGGGAAATAGGTATTCTATTATCAAGGAAGGTGATGCCATGGAACGGGTAATACTGACCAAGCCTCAGAAGAGCGATGAGGGAGCCTGGTGGTGTGGAATAGATAGACACTTCTCCGACATCTATACACAGTTGAATATAGAAGAAGAGCGCCCCATCCCCTCCGGTGGTCATGCAGAATTTCCTACAGGGAATAGTAATACCAGGGCACGGCAACCACCCAAACCAAATCATGGAACTGTCCCCAAGCAAGATAGAGAGCATTAATGTCTCGCCAGTACCAGAAGGGAGTTGGTCGGGGGTCTGGAGCGAGTCTAACTCAATAGTGGATTTGGCCCTTCACGAGATAAATGGCGGAAATGCGATACCAGAAGGTTGTGTGGTGCGATTCCCTTCACTGCTAGATGTGAAGGGAACAGAGCGTGTGCCTTTGCACTAATTCAGCACGCAAGATTAGAAGTTGGCTAGCCTTGTTGGTTATGTTTGCACACAGCCCGAAGGTGGACTAACGAACAAATAACAGAGACCCTGGCAAGAAATGCTAGCTGCCTGCTTCCGCCGGCAGCGACTGCACTTCCCCTGATAGGGGCAACAATGAGTACAAATCTCATGCCACCACTCGAAATCAAGGCTAACTACAATCCCAATGCTGACACGCTACCAAACACAGTCATCCATATAGTCGAAGGCAGAGGAGCAACGTTTATTTGCACAAATCAGGGGAGACTTCATTTGGTGATCTCCCAATGTACTAAGGTGCTGGATTTGAACAATGAGTCTAGCTCCACAACCTACGCGAATAATATGAACATTAGCATTACTTGTTCCATTATCAATAATCAGACCATGATGGCGGTTAGAATATTGGCCTGTGGAGAGAGAGGGTGTCACCACCACCCCCTGGGATGGATAGGGGTGCTGCGACCCCGAGGTACTCCCTCGTGGTACGATGCTGCTTTTCCCAAAGACCAGGAACGGTATTGGAATAGGTACACAGTCGCAGACCCCTGGACTACACTAGGAGTGAACACTGCGTCGTCAATTCGTTTGGAGTACGGACTAACAAAAGAGAAGCAGAGTATAAAGGTGGAAGTTAGGAGATATTCAGTGTAAATAAGTCTGCTGAAAGGCATAGGGAGATGGAAATGGAACAAGAAGTGTCACTGGTCCCGGTCATAACTCTGTTTCCCTTTCCAATATACTCCCAGAACTGCTGAGATTTTTCAGCAATTTCTTTTGCTGGTACAGAGACAGAAGAGGGAGAGTTATCCTGGAACAATTCGCTTTCTCTACTTTGTGGATATTTGAATTTCCTGTTCAACCGGATCACTTCTGTCCCACAGTAAAACCTCACAATCCTGCCCCACCCCCACTCCAGTTGCTGACAATAAACTGTTCATTACGTAAACCCAACATGAACACACAACACGATCATTTTCCTTGTGAATCAGGAAACGTTCTGGGAGAGTTCTGTTCGCTTTCAGTCAGAACATTCTGAATGAGTTAATTTTGGTGCAGAACCAACTCATATGGAGCCGTCATTGTCAGTACCCCCAACAAGTGGCCATTCCCATTCAATGTTTCTGAGCACTTTGGGCGATGCACGGCTGGAGTGGAACATCACGTTTTGAAAGGCTCGCTGATAGATTTGTCTCTGGCACTTGAAGTAAAGTGGAGACAGTTTTCACTCAGAAAGCGACGTGTGATCAAAAACAGGGAAACTGAAGTGTCAACAAAAGCAGTGCTGTGTTATCATACTGCAAGAGGAATGGAGAGCCAGGATTCTACTTATGAGGGAAGCCCATATCGTGGGGCGTGACCCCACGATCCTGACACCAAGCGTCTTCTGCTTTACTGACTGAGCTAGCCAACCCAGGGGCGCAGTGGCTTAATTGGCATTTCATTCTGAACATTTGCACTTGCAACTGCAATTTGCAAGGATTCATTCATTCATCCCGATCAAAAATAACATAATTCACAACTTACACATCCCATTGTTATTCTTTTGGAACATTATAATTTATTTAGCACTTGTAGCGGGATTTAATATTCAATATTAATACTTTAATATTTTTTCACCTCATGTTTAGGTCGCCAATGTGATTCCCAGTCACTCTGGCAGACGGCAACTCTTTCGGAAAATTACCTAAGGAAACACAATCATTTCTGGTTCGAGTGTAGGTCTGCCTGAGGAGACACAGTCCTCACAATAAACACTTCCTTTATTTTTCCTGCCGACAACGTTTACCACTTGTCAGTTCCGAGGCAAAAGATTTGATTTAAACCCTTTCCATAAACGGGAACAAACTCCCAATCCCCTGAAGCTGTTTCCAAATTAAAGTGGATATTTTGCCCCTTTCAGACGGGAAGAGCTCTTGCTGAGGAAGGAGTTTATCTGAGCTGTGTCCCAGGGCTGAGCAGGAAGCCGTTAATTGAAGCTGCAGTGACCGCTTTCTGCTGGTAGCAGAGGCTTGCAGGGAGTGGGGTCGCATTCTGCTGCGTGTTCCCGTCTCACTCCATGCGGGTTCGGGGTGAAGTTCTAGTGATTATAATGTGGGTGCCTGATCGGTCTCAATGATTGATCTGAAATAATTGAGGCGCTGTGCCTGGGTGGGCTCGAGCCACCAACATATCGGCCAAATGCGCTGACCATTTCAGACATACAACGTGGCACCAAAATCGGCCCTCCATGTATCCGAAAGCAGGTTGGTCCAGGGGATTTGAGGAGGTTTTGGACTGTTCTCAGAGTCAGTTTCTAATTTTCCCACTCTGAAAAAACAGAATATCTTCCTGATCTGAGTCTTACATGTTTGACACCTCTGTTCCCACATCTTTTCAGATGCATGTCAGAGGAGAATAAACACCTGAAGGTCGGTCTGCACTCTGCAGAGCCAGCTGTGAGTATTTGAAACATTTTCATATTTTGACCTTTGATTAAACAAATAGACCTGATTTGAACATTGGATTTGCTAGTAGTGAATCGACTTCAAGAGCACTTCGTTGCCTGCAATTCAACTGGTGGTGAAAGCGCTAGACAAATACAAGGGCAGTTCTTTCTTTCTCGATCCATTATGTTTACGAATCTCCCTGCACATGAAAATGGATACTTCTCATCCACTTTATTTGATGGGTTCACTCCAGTGTGGCCCTTCATGCCAACCAGTCCACACCAACCCTCTGAAGAGTAGCCCAGCCAGACGTATTTCCTTTTGACTAATGCACCTAATACTATGGGCCATTTACCATGGCCAACTCACCTGACCTACACATCGTTGGACTGTGGGAGGAAACCCACGCAGATAGGGGAAGAATATGCGAACTGCACACAGACAGTTGCCCGATGTTGGAAGTAAACCTGGGACCCTGGTGCTGTGAGGCAGCAGTGCCACAATTATCTCTCATCAATGCATGAAATTCAACTTGGTCTCCCAGCATCCTACTCCTTTCTGAACTAAGAGAGGTGTCAGCGAATACTGGGGTCATGCTGCGGACAGGACAAGCAAAATACTGTTTCATGTTATAAACCTCCATTCCATAAGATGTGTTAAGCACCGAAGGCAAAGATGTAGTCGTATCCTTGTGGGTAACGTGACGGGTAAGAAATTCAAAGGGTTTTCTCCACACAAGTGCGAATCATGTCGACTATGTTTTTCAATGACTTTCTGTGAGACGAATTCGCGCTCCAACTTGAAAAAAACCCTCTCAACAATTCCGGCCAATTATTCATTTCCATTTCATGAACTCGAGTTCTTAATCAGAAATGATCCACTATCAAAGCGTTGACTCTCTTTCTATTTCCACAGATTCTGCTGGACTCGTCGAACTTCTGCAGTATTCTCTGAATGTACTGTGCAAATTGCTATTTTACATTACATTCCTTTAACCCCAGTCCTCTGTTTACTGACCCTGGTCAGTGGCAAGTTTTCCTCCTGTTCGTCAAAATGCCTTTCTTTGTCGTTCCCTCCCACATCATGATAAACAACCGCAGGGAATCTCTGCTAAAACTTCTTCGCTCCAAAGTGAAAGTTACCAGTCTCTGGACTGTCTCCTCATAAAGGGAATTCGCATCCCGGACATGGTGCGAGACACAGGATAGTGAACAGATTTTGGGGAAATATTGTTATGTGACAGCTGAAAAATGTTAAGGAGGTAAAATATAGAAACCAATCTCCAATTTTGTGAATCTTCAGAAACTCCTTGGGAAGTGGAATTGGAGTGGAATGAGTAAGGGTGAACTGTCGGACTGAACAGAAGCAGTCAAAACAGAGGACGGGACACGAGCCGATCTGAGACATTGAAAGATTTTTCGTTCTTGTACATAAGGAATTCCAACCTCATCCGTACTCCGGGACAATGAAAAAGCTTGGGACCAGACAAACACTGAGAGGCTCCAACCCAGACTGTCCTGGTTGGAGAAGAACTGGTTCCCAGTGACATGGGTATGTCTACAGTGGGTGGGATCATATTCTTCCCTTGCCTCCATAATGAATGTCGCAGGCTTTATTTTGGAAAAGTACAACGAAGTTGTCATTCTGGGAATGGCAGACTGAAGTTGAGATTCCGCAACAGCCTACTTTAGAGGCTCGTGCGAGGTGCTGGATCGCAAGTGTCAGCGCATTAGGCTGATGAATGAAAGATACTTGATTCAAGAGCCCCCAGGGCGACATTGATACCTGCACTTATTGCATCTGTTTGCTTTGCTGCACAGTTTTGGTTTCTAATGAGTTCAGAAAGATATTCCCCAAATGGAAACACTATCGTGTGACGAACCACAAAGACATTTAGCATTGCTTTCAGGATTAATGTCAAGAACTGTGACCGTTGGGAATCTGAAACCAACGAGAAAAAGCTGTAAAAAAGCAGCCGACTTGGGAGTTTGAATTCAAAGTAACCCAAAAATGATTTACTCTTCCTCAGCTCCACAAAGAGAGAGACCTGGAAAGTGAAGTCGTCCTGTCGTCGTGGATGAGTGGTTAAAGCAATGGAATTGAAATTAATTTGGCTTTCACCATGCAACCCCAAATCCTACTAATTGTGATGAAGAAATATCAAAAAATGCAAAGGTAGATTGATCCCTGTCTTCGACTGTAAGAGTCAAATCAAAAGGAAACAGAAAAAAGGACAGATTGGGGATGGTGAAAATCTGCAACCCACTGCCTTTAAGGGTCCAACAAGCAGAAATCTGCAGAGAAATTTGAGAGGCATGGAGATACATACTTCTTTCACCAACTGCGTTTTAAGCTGTGAGCCAAGTGTTGGAACATGAGACGAGAACAGTCATCGACCTGTATTTGAAACTTATTGAGCTGAAGTGCATTTTCTGTGCTGTGGAATCTTTGAATGGCTGCGGTGAGGTGGTCGGAGAAGCTGGCTGATGTGAAGCACGATAAATTGATTTCATCCTGAGATCTCTCCTTCTCTCGGGGGATTTTTCTGTGTGTCCAACTATGTGCGAGAAAATGAGGATGATTTCCTCAGGGGGTTACAACACAGTCTGACCAGGTCAAAGTTCAGTCCCATTGTTGTGTCATTTAAGAGCACAGGGCGAATCTCATTGACATTTACCCTGGAAACTTCAGAACACGCAAGGTTATGGGCCTCATAATGGAAACTGGGATTAGAATAGTTGAATGTCCGATGACCCGCACTGCAGATGGGCGGAAAGGCCTTTTGCATGTTGAAAGAAATGAAAGAGGGAAAGAACTTGATGTGCAGCTAAAATGATCACAAATGAAAAAGTAAAAGGGAATTCATAAGAAAACAAACAGCGCCATTTTTCACTGTGAAACTACTGATAAAGGTTCACAGCTCTCACTGCTTTGGGAGGAATTGACAGAGAAAGTCAGCCAGCCTGACAGCGTCTGTGGAGAGAAAGAGATTTAATGTTTCAGATCGACAGAATCAGGTTACCTATACATTTTATTATTTTAATTTCTGGGTAATTGTCAGTTTCACTTCGCAAATCAGCGTACTTATCAGAATCAGACATGAGCAGACAAACGTCATCTTTAATATGTGAAATGACTTTATCATCTGTAATGCTGTTCCTGTTGTTCTGAGTTGGTGAAAGGCTGGTCTTCATTCATTACATTTTGTTCTCCTTTCTGTCCTTGAAGAACCACATTTAATGGAGAATTTCTGTTTTCAGTGTCTACCTTCATTTCCATATCTATTTGTCTCCTTTTGTCTCTCATACCATCTCACTTTCTTCTACATTCTCCCACTCTATGTCTGACAATATCCCTCATTTTCCAAATCTCCTTTTAGAAAATCTGAAATTCGGTGACAGTTTGAGTGTATACCTGTTAAGTGGCTTTCTCCTCCCCCCGGTGAGATTGTGGCGAACTGGGCTCACACTTTCCAGGTAATGTCTGAGGTCAGGAGACATTCCACCTCAGTCTGAGGTCAGGAGACATTTCTTCACTCAAAACATGATGAACTTTTACAATTCAAAATAGAATTCATAACCGAGCAGTAAAATGCAACACAGTTTCACTCCAATTATAGGTTATCAATGGCGCCATTGCTGTTTGTCTAATATTAATTAATGGTGACAGCAGTCAATGAGAGCCATTATCTCGCATTGAATACGTCATTGCCAAAACATTGCCTGGCAAGTCTGCAGTGTCTCCTGCCTCACTCCATTGTTCCCAAAATAACAACGGCCTGAGTTCAAACGCAAGAAGCATGCTGAGCCTTCACTTTTGCGATGTTGAATCAACAATACGGCTTTTACAAGAAGTTGAAGCAATGAACTTTCAATGTACAGGACATTTGACTGCATTTAGCACCATGCTCGCCTAGTTATTACCAGATGCTTTAACTGACGAAGCCACAGACACTGTTCTTCAAATCCATATGTGCATTTAATTCACGATTAGATCACAGTAACTCAGAATTCCTTTCTCTAATAAAGCTGCTCGATGAGAAGTTATATCATCCTCCTCTTATGCTTGAATAAACACTTCACAGCTGGTCATACTCCACTGAAAATGTACAGAAAGAGGCAATCTCTTCTTGTTTTGCTTTCAAACTGATGCCTTCACTTCTTTAACCTGAATGGATAAAGAGGATGCATTCATCATCTCGGGACCGATTAATCACATCAATATGCACAGAGGGAATCTCAAACAAAGAGACCAGGGTAATAGTGGTAAAATTACCAGGAGTGGTGCGTGAGTAGCTGTGAACAGTAGGTAGTAAGGTCGAACCTATTAGCACTGACATTGAGCCTTGCACCACTGGTTTCTCACTCACGTCCTGCCTCATGCCTCCCAGTCATCGTTGACATTCAGTTTATCCTTCTCCTCCTTCGAAACTTCTCACTTGTTCCCGACCACTTTCGGGTGTCCACTTAGATACTGCAGCTTTTGGAAATGAATGTCCGGAAAATGCATGGTACTCTTTGGGATAGGCTTCACTGCCCATCCATAATTAATCCAGAGATTGAGAGGATAAATTACTTTATATAATCCTGGAAGTACTCGGTACAGAGATACAGTCATGATGCGGCTAAGGAGGGAGTTCCAGGAATTCGACCCAGCGAAGTTGAAGAAACAGCGAGATAGTTTCAGCTCAGAAAGGCGAGATCATAAGAGGGGATTTGTGGTGACAGTTGTCTCGTGTATCTGCTGCCACTATCCTTCTGGATCGATGCAAACAATCACTGGATTGATTCTGGCAGGATCCGCGTTTGAGCACTGCGTGAAAGCAGGAAATGGTTTTCATTCCGATAAGCCATAAGAAGAGAAAAAAAATCTTCATTTCCTGACTGTGAGTTGGATCCATGTGTGGGCGATTCAAACTCAGACTCTGAAGCAGGGACTCCACTGATGCTGACAATAACCCGAGTGACCCAATCTGTACAAACTCTTGTGTCCTCTCGTTCTTTCTACACACGTTTTGAAGCACCAGTCCATCACGTGGGTGGCGAAGGAGCTAACCACTCCCTTGCAGAAACATAGTGGGGCCAGAGACTCAATCGATCTGTCCCGTAGCGGGATTGCTTTGCTCAGAACAGACTGCGTTTGCTGTATGGTACTGAAAGAGAGCTCGATCACACAGAGACACAGTGTAATAGCTGCCAGCAGATGTGGAGATGTTTGGGTCGGATTCAGACCCACTCCGGGAAAAAGACTGGATCCTAAATTCAGGGTGTCTAAGTGTCACAGAGAGAAGGCGGGAGAATTGGGTTGGGTACAATATCAGCCATGATTGAATGGCCGGGCGGGCTTGATGGGCTGAAAGCTCTAACTGTCCTCTGATGCCTTCTAGTCTCTAATCATCCGGTATCTAAGGAATAGAAACCGAGTTAATTGTTCACTTCAAAGTCCCCTGGTCATAACTGGGTGAAGTGAGAAATGGAACACGTCTGATATAACTTTAGAGACTTGGAAAATTGTTGGAGAGGAAGTAATAAAACAGAAGTTGAGTATAAATTTGAGAATCAGGAAATACTCAATAAAAAGGATGGGTGAGGTAAGGTGGAGGGAGATGAACATGGAAAAAGAAGTGTTACTGGTCTTAAAGTCGTAACTTTGTTTTCCTTTCCAAGATGCTACCAGACCTGTTGAGATTTTCCAGCCATTTATTTTATTCGTGCAGAAACAGAAGATGGGCATATGTTCCTGGACGAATCAGCTCTCTCTGCTCTGTGAACGTTTGAATTCCTTGTTCGACCTGATCACTTCAGTCCCGCACGGCAACCTCACTTTCCTGCCCCACCCGAACCCCTGTTACTGACAAAAAACCGTGCATTATGTAAATCCACATGGGCACACAACCAGGTCATTTACCGAAAGATTTGGGAAATATTCAGGGAGTTCCATTGGTTTTCCATCATAACTTTTGAATCAGTTAATTTTGGTTCAGCACCATTTGACATTGAGCAGTCACTGTCAATCCCCCCAGCAAATGGACATTTGCTTTCCACGTTTCTGGACATGTTGGTTGGGGCACGGTTGGATTTGAATCTGACGTTTTGAAAGACACATCGTTTATCGTATATGCGGCTGCACTGATAAAGTAAAGAGAGTTTTCACTCAGAAACCAACAGAAGATCAACAACATTGCGACCAAAGTGTCAACAGAAGCAGTTACAGCAAACAAATGCGATCTTGCAACACTGCAAGTGGAATGTAGTGCTGCGAACCTATTAACAGATGAAAACAACCAGTGTGGGGTTCGAACCCACGACACTGAGATGAAAAGTCGCATGGTCTATCAACTGAGCCTGCCAGGCCGGGTATGCGGGAATCCCATCTGTAGGGAATCCCATCTGCTGACGAGACAGAGTCCACACAATCAGCACTTTCTTTGTTCTACCTGCCGACAACGTTTACCACTTCTTATTTTTGAGACAGGAATTTTGTTTATAAAACGGTCCAAGAACAGGAACAATCTTCTGAAGTCATTCCCAAATTAAATTCGATTGTTTGCCCCTTTCACACAGTAACAGCCGTTCCTGAGGAAGGAATTTCCATGAGCTGTGTTCCAGGACTGGGCAGGAAGCCGCTGATTAAAGCTGCAGTGGCCGCTTTCCGTTGGCAGCGGGGACTTCTGGAGAGTGGGGTCACATTTTGCTGCGTGTAACTGTCTCACTCACAGCGGACTCAGAGTCAGTCGTGGATGAGGTCTCGTGTTTACAATTAGCTACATGGTCGGTCTCAATGCCTAATCGGCAATATTTGAGGGTCTGTGCCCTGCGTGGGCTTGGACCTCCACCTTTCAGACAAATGGGCTGACCATTTGAGATACAGAAACTGGCATCAAAATTGGCCACGAATACATCCGAAAGCAAAGTCGTTGAGAGGATTTGAACAGCCGGAGATCTCACGGCTTTCAGAGTCACTCGCTAATTTTCCCATGTTTATCGCATACAGCATGAGAGCCTTGAGGAGCCACAAACTATCCAATGAAGCAAAACCAGGAGCTGTGTAGTTTTATTATGCACAACTGCCTGTAGCGTTTCAATTGCGACATTAGCAGCTGTGGGATTTGAACTCACAACGCAATAAAGACTGAAGTTTAAGTTAACGCCTTTTACATCACTCGGACACGCTAATACACAAATGCCTAGCTCTAAACTTGTCATGATTAATGTTTGAGCATCGCTTCACTTCAGGCACTTATCCCTGTTCCATTCAATGACTAACTCAGCATAATTTAGAGAACAGTTTGAAGGATTTGCAAGGCTAGCACGGTTTGGACATTAGCTCAATGCAGAATAGGAGTTGACGGATTTCTCTGGAGCTTCAGGGTTGAGCGATGACCTGAGAGAATTAAATAAAATCATGAGGAAGACGAATTATGAACATAGTCAAGCAGTAGGCTTTCACAAGACACGCGAGTTCAAAGATGGATAGCATATGTTCAATGTGAGAGTGGTAAACTCTGAAAGGGATATGAGAGACAATCGTTTTTCAAACAGATTTTTTTGTGCGTGGAATGAATTGCCACATTTAGTGGCAGCGTGTGTTGCACTCACATTTTTCAAAGATACCTGGATGGGTACATAGACAGGAATGGTTCGGAGAGATAAAGGGCAAATATTGGAAAATTTGCAAAAACCGCATGCTGTTTGTGACTCAGTCAGCGTGTTTGGCTTTTTTTCCTGCGGGCTGGGAGCTTTGACGCGACCCAGGGATGAAGGTTTTCTAGACATTTACTGGCAATGACCATTCTCCTTGACACATTCCAAAGTCCTCCAACAAAGGTTTTGGTTGATGGAAAATACCTCACAAATCATGTTACCCCCTCAGCTCTCCAGGGAATTCAAAATCTGGCAGGTGTTCACATGGAACAGAAGCAAATCTAAAAACGCGTAGCCATTATCAGACACACCAAATCATGAATACTGTCTGTGAGGCAGTGTGGGTCTTGTATGTCAAGAACTACTCACATAAATGGCAGGGAAGCAATTAAAACTGTGCTACCAAACATTCTGGAGATTTTAGTGCATTGTCTAGTCCCAGAAAGTGCTCAAGTAACAGAAAACAAAACAGAACCACAAGGAACCATGAAAAGTGAAGATTACCAATGACATCCTCGATTTAAATTAGGTTAAAGTTGCGCTGGTCCCTCCATCTGATCGAGACAGCGAATCACCAGCCTCCCTTACCAGGACAATAATGAAGGAAATGAGAAAAGTATAAAAAATGTTTCACATCGCGATTGCCCACCGTTTCGCCACAACAACGAAAAACAGCGAGAAGATACAATGCACCATCTGGCTTCACAACATTGGTGAAATAACGATTTCCATTCACTTTCATGGAAAATGGTGAACAACGCAAATTGTCTGGAATATGAACAATCAGTGTGGACTGCTTGGGTCCCACATTCTACTGCTGATATGAAAACGTACCTTTCAAAGAGAGTGGTTGTGGCAGTCCAATGACAGTTGCAGCTGTTGCTCTCGTTATTACTACTGTCCTTGGGAGTGTAGGGGTTTGGTATCCTCACCTTGAATGCAGGAGTTGAGGGTGCAATTCTCTGCTGCAGAAAAGCAGAGTGTTTTGGAGCAGAAAGATGTGAAGGTCGGATGTCTCTGAAGTTCTTGTTGGAATGTTCAGCGAGCTGTTATAATGATTTGACTCCCACACAAATTCTTTGCCAACAACTGTTATCCCACACCTTCATTAGCATATGCATGGCACACGAACCTCGCAACGAGGATATCCAATGAGGCAATTTCAAAATCATGCTTCCCTGTATTACAAAAAACATCTGAGAAACGATATCCAGACTCCTCCGAACATTCGGACTCATGACAGCAAAGAAACCAACATCCTCACTCAGATATCAACTCATCAGATCACAAGACCAATACCCATGTTGTGCAGTACAAACGTGGCTGACGAAATTCCCCGCAGGGACAGCACGAAGCACGATATAGGAGAAAGAGGCAGACAACTAGCGAACTGCATTAATAAATTTCACCTAGACCGTAAACGCCACAGACAGCTGTTACTTGTAGTTATACACAGGACACTGAGTGCCTCTGATTCAGGGACATGGAACTGGGATTATATGACCGACCTGTGGCACTGGTTACTTCCTTGTGTGAGGTACCACTGATGGAATACATTTAAAATTCGATTGCTCATTGGGAAATATATCCAAAGTAACAGCACAAAGAAGTTTTCTGTTGTGTTTCTGGTGCTGTTCCTGACATGCCCTCTGGCACTGTTCTTACGCAGTGCCTCCTGATAGATCGGTGCGTGTTTTCATGATTGTATTCCAAAACGATTGCGTTTTAGTTGCAATAACGTGCACGTGAAGCCCAGGTCAACCATTCTCTTTCTCCCTTCTTAATATGTGTAAATGCAACACAGTAAAAGATCAAGTAATATTTTATGATGAAGTAAAGAGGCGTGAGAAATACCGAGGTTTTAATGACATTTATGCAAAGGGAAGAGATTGCATTTATTCAGGAGATAAGGATGTAAACTCTGTTTGGGTAGAGTTGAGGAACAGTGAGGAAAGAACTCACCAGGAGGTGTAGTTTACAAGCCCACGTGCAATAACCCTAATTCGAAATAAAACGTACAGGAAAAAAATATGAGTGAGTGAAAAAGCATGACAATAATCATGGGAGACCTTAATTTCCCCTCCCCAACTCCCGGTTCCATTGGAAAGAAAGTTTGGAGAACAATAATCAATCAATCACACATGTCCCATCGAACAACACAAGACATACCTTGGTAAACGATTACTTTAGAGTCATATTAGTTTTCGTGTTTTCTTGGAAACCATCTTGTTCATTGTGAGCATCAGAAAAGGCCACTTTTCACCAGAAAAAAAATAAACATGTCATAATCCTTTGTTGGTTTCATGTCCGAGAGCACTCAGACTCCTCTGCACCGCACCTTTTTGGTGTTCCTATCGATTTTAATAGTGGTCTGTCTTTTGATGTTTCTGAACATAATATATGATCTCACACTATCGACATGAAACTGCATCTGCCGAAAGTTTACCACTCACTCATACTATCTGTATTTGTTTGACGGTTTCCACATGTCATCAAAATTTGCCCGCCCACCACTTGTGTATTGGCAGCAAGACTGGACACATTTCACTCTGCCATTCCTCCAAGTCGTTAAGACAGAGATAAAACATTGAAGCCAAATGACTGACCAAGCTGGATTTCACTAAATATATCTTTCCAACTTGAAAACTGCTCATTAATCTCGATTGGGGGATTTCGGTTATAGACAATGGACAGACAATGCTGCTTTATTACCCAACACCGTGAACTCCTTTCTTGTGCAACGGACTTTAACATATCCCCTTATTGACTGCTTTCTAGAAATTCAAATGGACTTTACTGAACAGCTTCCTTGATCAATTCTGTAGGTCATGTTAGTAACGAAATTTGGCAAATTGCCATGTGTGATTTTCCTTTCAACACATGATATTGAGTTAGTTGGACTGTAATCATCTCTTTTAAACTTTCTGCTTTTCTTCTTTTGCAATGGTGTTTCACGTTTTCGAAATGACAACAAAGACATTCGAGTAGATGGATGCAAATTAGCCCAAAAAGTCAGCGACAATTGCCAATGAGATCACGTCTGATTTGGTTAAGCCTCAACTCCTCTTTTCGACCTTATCTCCGTGGTCCTAGATTCCCGAAGTGACTGAATTTGTCAATATTAGCCTTGTATATACGCAGTCTTGACAACCCTCTGTTGCAAGGAACCCCTCAGATTTGCTTCCCTTTGAAAGAGGAAATATCCTACAGATCTGAGTCTTACATATATGACCCCTTCCACTATGATGAGACCCTTTGGTCCCAAATTATGCCGGATGTAAATCAGAGCAGAAGAAAAACCGTCAAGGTCGGTCTGCACTGTCCTGTGCCAGCTGTGAGTATTGGAAGCATTGCTTTTTTTTTGACTTTTGAACAAATAAACCGGAATCGCACAGCAGATTTGGCACGAGTAAATCTTTTCCAAAAGCCCATCGTTGGCTGTAATTTTGCTGGCGGTGAAGGGCATTAAACAAATACAAGTTCATTAATTAATTCTCGATCCATTGATGTGTTAATTAATTATCAATCCATCTGCACTTGAAAATGCCTCGTTCCCATCGACTTTACCTTTCATCAAAGTATGTTTTGCAACTTGATCTCCCATCCTCCTCCTTCGTTCTGAACCAAAATAGGGGGACAGTGGATACTGGCGTCATGTTGCGGACAAGACAAATGCTGGCGTTTCAGGTTGAAACCACCCATTTCATAAGACATATTAAGCAATGATGAATTAGAAATTCTTTGGGGTTTCCTGGCGCAAGTTCAAATCCTGCCAACTATGTATTGAATGACCCTGTGCAAGACGAATTTTCGCTCATACTTCACAAATCCCATCTCAAAAACCCAGGACTGTTATGCAAATAGACTTAGGAAACTCCAGGCCTTCATCAGAATTATAACATACTCAAAATGTTATCTCTGTTTCTCATTCCACATTTACTGCCAGACCCGATGGGTTTCTGCAGTATTCTGTGAATGTACTGTGCACAAGTGCTGCATTTTATTACATTCCTTCAATCCCAGTCCTTTGCACATTGACCCTAGTCAATGGCAATAATTCCTCCTGCTCGTCAACGTATCAACGTCCACCGCTCACTTGCCCATCAAGATAAACAGCCACTGAATCTTCAGTTAACGAACTTTGCTCAAAACATAACCTCGGGAATCTCTCTAAAAACTGGGACTTCTCATTTCTGGACATGGTGCAAGGCAGAGAATTGTGAAGAGATTTTGGGAAAATATTATCACTTGGCAGGTGGAAAAAATGTTAAGGAGGCAAACCATATAACCCAGTCTCCAGCTTTGTTAATCTTCAGAAACTCTTTGAGAAACGCAATCAGAGGAGAATGAAGCAGGGTGAACTGTTCGACTGAGCAGAGAGAGTGAAGACAGCTTCAACTTCGTTAAGAAGACAGAACGTTAATGAAAAAAGTTAGGGACCACACAACACATTGAGATGCTCTAAGGGAGATGGCCCCAGTTGGAGTAGAGCTGGTTCCCAGTGACATGGGTTTGTCCGTCGTGAATGGGATCAAACTGTTCCCATGTCTCCATAATGAATGTCCCAGGCTATATTTTGGAAACATACAGCTGATAGAGGACACTTGTCACTCTGGAAAGGACAGACTGAAGTTGGAGGTCAGTCACAGCCTGCTTTAAATGGTCGGGCAAAGTTTTAGGTTGGAACTTTTAGCGCATTCGATCGTAAAATGAAAGGTTGCTTGTTCAAGAGCTCCAAGGACGACCGTGATTGCTGTTCTTGAAGTTTCTGCAATGCTTCAGTGGTTAGTGTAATGAACTGCGGATTCTGGGATTCTGAAATAAAAGCAGAAAATGCTGATGAAACTAACAGCAAGCAAAAACCCTCAGAGTACATGTTTTTTCATATCTTCCTTATCAAATTTCTGTAAGCTTATCAGCATGTCCAAGTATATTAATCAAAGTACCTCACTCTAGCTACACAATGAACCAGTGATAGTAGTTCCCATCATCTCTTTAATTGTTCATTCTACTTAATGCTATTCTAAAGTAACGGTTAGATATTGAGTGTCAGCTTTTTGCAACAATAGTCTTTCATTCCAGATCTGACTTAATATTTTCCCAATGTTATGATTTATTGTCAATAGTCTCAAGCAGGCTGACTCTACTATCTGTTAATTAGATCTTCAATATCATGTCCGAATATCACTCTCTCGTGGGTGCCCGGTGGCACAGTGGTTAGTACTGCTGCCTCACAGCGCCAGAGACCCGGGTTCAATTCCCGACTTAGGTGACTGCCTGTGTGGAGTTTGCACGTTCTCCCCATGTTTCTTCCCACAGTCCAAAAAGATGTGCACTTCAGGTGAATTGGCCATGCTAAATTGCCCGTAGTGTTAGGTAAAGGGTTAAAGGTAGGGGAATGGGTGGGTTACGCTTCGGCGGGTGAGTGTAGACTTGTTGGGCCGAAGGGACTGTTTCCACACTGTAAGTAATCTAATCTAAATATTTATGTTCCCAATCTTGTCATATTGATATGTAACAGGAGGACTAACTTTAATAACTGTGTAATCTCATTTCACCATAGTGACCTTTCAGCCTCAACCTTACTCTGCTAATTGGTGTAAGAGATTCCACTATTCTTATCACATTCTGCATTCGACAAACCCCTTGCAACAGATCGTCAGTGGTCTTCATGCATTAACCCTTCCCTTGCTTTCAGGCACTTTGTTTTCCATAACGATATTCTGTCATTCTTACAAATAGCAGTCATTCCTGGCACTGGATTCACTGGGGGTGAAGCGTCAGTGAACAGAGCAGACTGTCCCTGTTGTTCTCATTGTGATTCTCGAGCTCCCGCTCAGTTAGTGACCCCTCAGTCTCCTTGGGAAATGTACTGTTCCCAGTTTAGCCGGATGTCTGGCTTTTATCCTTGGCTGAGCTGATAGTCGATGTTCTGAGGAATATAATTTCCAATTGTCTCATGTCCAAGGTAATACCGATTCATATGTCTGTTTATAGAACATAGAACATAGAACATAGAACAATACAGCACAGAACAGGCCCTTCGGCCCACGATGTTGTGCCGAACTTCTATCCTAGATTAAGCACCCATCCATGTACCTATCCAAATGCCGCTTAAAGGTCGCCAATGAATCTGACTCTACCACTCCCTCGGGCAGCGCATTCCATGCCCCCACTACTCTCTGGGTAAAGAACCCACCCCTGACATCTCCCCTATACCTTCCACCCTTCACCTTAAATTTATGTCCCCTTGTAACACTCTGTTGTACCCGGGGAAAAAGTTTCTGACTGTCTACTCTATCTATTCCGCTGATCATCTTATAAACCTCTATCAAGTCACCCCTCATCCTTCGCCGTTCCAACGAGAAAAGGCCGAGAACTCTCAACCTATCCTCGTACGACCTACTCTCCATTCCAGGCAACATCCTGGTAAATCTTCTCTGCACCCTCTCCAAAGCTTCCACATCTTTCCTAAAGTGAGGCGACCAGAACTGCACACAGTACTCCAAATGTGGCCTAACCAAAGTCCTGTACAGCTGCAACATCACCTCACGACTCTTGAATTCAATCCCTCTGCTAATGAACGATAATACTCCATAGGCCTTCTTACAAACTCTATCCACCTGAGTGGCAACCTTCAAAGATCTATGTACATAGACCCCAAGATCCCTCTGTTCCTCCACCTGACCAAGAACCCTACCATTAACCCTGTATTCCGCATTCTTATTTGTTCTTCCAAAATGGACAACCTCACACTTGGCAGGGTTGAACTCCATCTGCCACTTCTCAGCCCAGCTCTGCATCCTATCTAAGTCCCTCTGCAGCCGACAACAGCCCTCCTCACTGTCCACAACTCCACCTATCTTTGTATCATCTGCAAATTTACTGACCCACCCTTCGACTCCCTCCTCTAAGTCATTAATAAAAATTACAAACAGCAGAGGACCCAGAACTGATCCCTGCGGAACTCCACTTGTAACTGGACTCCATGCTGAATATTTACCATCTACCACCACTCTCTGACTTCTACCGGTTAGCCAGTTTTCTATCCAATTGGCCAAATTTCCCTCTATCCCATGCCTCCTGACTTTCCGCATAAGCCTACCATGGGGAACCTTATCAAATGCCTTACTAAAATCCATGTACACTACATCCACTGCTCTACCCTCATCCACATGCTTGGTCACCTCCTCGAAGAATTCAATAAGACTTGTAAGGCAAGACCTACCCTTCACAAATCCGTGCTGGCTGTCCCTAATCAAGCAGTGTCTTTCCAGATACTCGTAAATCCTATCCCTCAGTACCCTTTCCATTACTTTGCCTGCCACAGATGTAAGACTAACTGGCCTGTAATTCCCGGGGTTATCCCTATTCCCTTTTTTGAACAGGGGCACAACATTCGCTACTCTCCAGTCCCCTGGTACCACCCCAGTTGCCAGTGAAGACGAGAAGATCATTGCCAACGGTACTGCAATTTCCTCTCTTGCTTCCCACATAATCCTAGGATATATCCCGTCAGGCCCGGGGGACTTGTCTATCCTCAAGTTGTTCAAAATGTCCAACACATCTTCCTTCCTAACAGGTATCTCTTCTAGCTTATCAGTCCGTTTCACACTCTCCTCTTCAACAATACGGTCCCTCTCGTTCGTAAATACTGAAGAGAAGTACTTGTTCAAGACCTCTCCTATCTCTTCCGACTCAATACACAGTCTCCCACCACTGTCCTTGATCGGACCTACCCTCGTTCTCGTCATTCTCAGGTTTCTCACATATGCATAGAATGCCTTGGGGTTATCCTTGATCCTATCCGCCAGGGATTTTTCATGCCCTCTCTTAGCTCTCCTAATCCCTTTCTTCAGGTCCCTTCTGGCTATCCTGTATCCCTCCACTGCTCTGTCTGAACCTTGTTTCCTCAACCTTATGTAAGCCTCCTTCTTCCTCTTTACTAGACATTCAACCTCCCTCGTCAACCAAGGCTCCCTCACACGACCATTTCTTTCCTGCCTGATCGGTACATCAAGGACACGTCGTATCTGCTCCTTGAAAAAGTCCCACATTTCCACCACATCCTTCCCTAACAGCCTATGCTCCCAACGTATGCTCCTCAAATCCTGTCTTACAGCATCGTAATTTCCCTTCCCCCAATTGTAAAATCTACCTTGTTGTGCGCACCTATCTCTCTCCATAACCAAGGTGAAAGTCACAGAATTGTGGTCGCCATCACCAAAATGTTCACCCACCAACAAGCCCACCACTTGTCCCGGTTCGTTACCGAGTACCAAATCCAATATGGCCTCCCCTCTGGTTGGACAATCTACATACTGCGTTAGAAAAGCTTCCTGGACACACTGCACAAACACCGCCCCATCCAATCTACTTGATCGAAAGAGCTTCCAATCAATACTTGGGAAGTTGAAGTCGCCCATGACTACGACCCTGTGGCTTCTGCACCTTTCCAAAATCTGTTTCCTAATCTGTTTCTCCACATCTCTGCTGCTATTGGGGGGCCTATAATAAACACCCAACAAGGTGACTGTACCTTTCCTATTTCTGACTTCAGCCCATACTACCTCCAGAGGCAGATCCCCCTCAAACTTCCTTTCTGCAGCCGTTATACCATTTCTAATTAGCAATGCCACCCCCCCTCCTTTTTTACCAACCTCCCTAATCTTACTGAAACATCTGTAACCAGGAACCTCCAACAGCCATTCCTGTCCCTCATCTATCCATGTTTCCGTGATGGCCACAACATCGTAGTCCCAGGTACCGATCCACGCCTTAAGTTCACCCACCTTATTTCTGATACTCCTTGCATTGAAGTATACGCACTTGAGCCCATCTCTGTGTCCGCAAGTAATCCCTGTCAGTGCTACCTTCTCCACAGCCTCCCTACAGTCTTGGACATCCTGACACACAGCTAGCTTACTTGCTGGACTACAAGTCCGGATCCCATCCCCCTGCCAAATTAGTTTAAACCCCCCCGAAGAGTGCTAGCAAACCTACCCCCCAGGATATTGGTGCCCTTCTGGTTCAGGTGCAACCCGTCCTGTTTATACAGGTCCCACCTTCCCCAGAATGCAGTCCAATTGTCCAACTATCTGAAGCCCTCCCTCCTACACCATCCTTGCAGCCACGTGTTCAACTGCACTCTCTCCCTATTCTTTGCCTCTCTGTCACGTGGCACCGGCAACAACCCAGAGATGACGACTCTGTCTGTCCTAGCTTTTAGCTTCCAGCCTAACTCCTTGAGCTCTTGAATGACCTCCCCACCCCTCTTCCTACCTATGTCATTGGTGCCAATGTGTACCACGACTTCTGGCTGCACACCCTCCCCCTTAAGGATTCTGAAGACACGGGAGGCAACAAACCAGCCGAGAGTCTCGCTCATGTCCACAGAACCGCCTGTCCGTCCCTCTAACTAGAGAGTCCCCTATAACTAGCGCTCTCCTCTTCTCCCCCTTTCCCTTCTGAATCTCAGAGCCACAGACCCCTTCACTGCAGCTTACACCTGCAAGGCTGTCCCCCCCAACAGTTTCCAAAGCTGCATACTTATTTTTTAGGGGAACGACTACAGGGGAACCCTGCACTGCCTGTTTCTTCCCCTTCCCACCTCTAACTGTTACCCAGCTACCCCTGTTCTCTGGCGTAACTATGTCCCTGTAGCTTCTATCGATCACCCTCTCAGCCTCTTGAATAATCCTCAGCTCATCCAGCTCCAGTTCCAGTTCCCTAACTCGTTCGGTGAGGATCAGGATCTGACTGCATTTCCTGCACACGAAGTCGGCAGGAGTATCGGTGGTCACCCCTACCTCAAACATCCTGCAGGAGGAACATTCCACCGCCTGCGCTGCCATGACTGTACACTGTCTCCAAAATCAAGAACACTGAGTCAATAACCTCCTCTTATCTCTGGACATCATTGTTGCGGAAGGCAGGAACACTTATTGTAAGAAATTGAGGATGTTTTCCGGGAAGAAGATGTTCTAGAAGTGCTTTTTCTTTAATCCTAAAGGCAAGTGGAAGGCATTGCAATTCAATTGGTGAGAGTGCCAGGTTTGAACCAAAACAAAATTTACTTCGCACTATCGTTTTAACACAAACAAATGAAAGTTTGAACTAATCTCACTCTATTGGAAAACTTAAAGAAATGAAACATCATTTCACTATGAAACAACAACAGTTCGAACAGAGTAACATTCTATAAACCACACAATTCTGGTCTTCCTGCTATCGGAAGGATATTGTGAAACTTGAACGGATTCAGAAAAGATATAAAAAGATGTTTGTAATACTTAAGCTTGCTAATGGTTTCGGGGTGCGAATTTATTTTAACCTTGAAGAAATTTGATATATTTAATCCTCCCTCTCCACCACGACAGAGAATGTTGGAACTATTCCGTGTTTCCAGCGGCTTCCGTAATTATTTCACGTTTCTGACGGTAGCAGTCTCTCACATTTCGAACAAAACAAAACCATCTTTGTGCTGCAACCAATATTTAAATACGAAAGGATCAGCAGCAGAGGGGAAAGCTTCTGAAATACCTTGCAATGCTGCCCGGTTTCACACAGCAATTCACAGTAACCATCGTCATGAAAAAGCGAAGAACAACGTGACAGACCTGTTTCACCACAGAATACAGCAATCATGCAACAGACTTCTCTCAACAGCTTTTTTTCAATGTTATTTTAGAAACCAGAACACTGCGATGGCCGGGAAGCGAAGGCGGATCAACTGTTTAAAAAGCAACTATGCTCACCACTACACCACCATAACGCTGCCAACTTCCCAGCCGCCCCCCGCCATTCCCAAACACATATATCAAGGCCGTGATCATCACCAACTGCATTGGGTCTGAAATCAAAACAAGAAATTGCTGGTGAAGATCAGCAGGCCTGACACCACCAGAATCAGAAGCCTTTAGTTCTGAAGAATAATCACTGAATTCCAAAGGTTCACTCCCCACAGATGCCGCCAGACCTGCTAACTTTCCCCAGTAATTTCTGTGCTGTCTCCCAGTTCTGCAACATCCGCAGTTCTTTGTCAGATGGAGAATAAACGTTGACCCACTGAAGGGGATAGTTGAACCGGTGATAGTCCACTACATCCGTAGACACAGATTGGAAGGAGCATAGGATCATAAAATCCTTACACTGTGGATACTGGCCATTCGAACCATCATGCAACCCACCAATACTCACCCTCTACCCTATTCCTGTAAACCCGCCTTTCTCATTGCGAAACAACCTAACCTATACTCACCTGGACACTAAGGATGATTGAGCGTGACAAATCCACCCTAGCCTGCCTATCTTTGGTCTGTAGGAACAAACTGAAGCACCCAGAGGAAACCCACGCAGACACGGGGAGAATGTGCAAATGCCACACAGACAGCCTTCAATCAGAAAGGAATTTGGGTAATTGGAGACGTTTCGACAGGGAGTCCAGACTGGCGTGTGAATGATGGGCCGAATGTCTACAACAATATTCAGTGTTGTATAATCTCTACAGTAACATGACTCCCGACATGCAGTTCAACACAATTTTCATTTTGTTTTAATCCGTCCTGTTATTGACCTTAATCTGTAGGAAATGGATGGAGAGCGGTTGTTTGTGCATTCACTCAGATCTGTGTTTTGATGGGTCAGGAGCATCATACACAACAGCAACAGTGGGATGCGGATTGAATTCCCCGACCCACTCTGCCGAGGACTTGCAGGTCCAGGAACTCATCCATCACCACTCACTCTCCACCCGACGCCTGGAGGAAGAACGGCTCATCTTCCACCTCTGAACCCTACAGCCCCAGGGCATTAATGTGGACTTCACCATTTTTCTGATTTCTCCTTCCCTGCAACTTACCCCAGTTCCATTCTGCCAACTCAGCACCATCCTCCACTCCACCCTCCTCTCCGACCTATCAACTTTACCCCCACCTTCATCAACCTATTGCACTCTCAGCTACCTTCTCCGCAGCCCCACTCCCTCCCATTTATCTTTCCATGCTGGACTCTCCCAGCCTCATTCCTGATGGATGCCTTTTGCCCGTAATGTCGACTCTCCTGCTCCTCGGGTGCTGCCTGACCTGCTGTTCTTTTCCTGCAAGACTCTAACCTTGAATCTGATCTTCAGCATCTGCAGTCCTCACTTTCACTTCGCATGAGTGAATTCTTTCCCCTTTCAGATCGAATTGCTTCTCGTGTTTTCACCATGAAGTTCATTATGTTTAAGATTTTTTTATTTTTCAAATCATCACAATATATTAATGCCCATCTGAGTATGTTATGAATTTAGACAGAGCGATGCCTCCTTTCTCTGTGAACAAACAGAATATCAAGGAGTTGGATTGGAGAATGTTTTCTCTCACAGAAACAGGAATAGGCAGATTTCATTCCCTCTGAGATAAGCACAGGCCATTCTGAGAAATATGATAAGGTCATGCAGCATCTGTAGAGAGAAGGGAAAGATTAGCTCATGTTTTATGAGAGTAGGAGCATTCAGCACAGCGGTAGGAAGTTAGAAAAGTAAAAATTAATGAACAATTGGAATGGTGGTACCGCTGAAGAAAGAATGAGATCGTTTGTAATAGGGCTGAGGCTGCAGAGAATTAATGGCAAACCGTTACATGGAACTAAATCTAAAGGGATTGGGAATCAGTTCAGTAAACATCTAAGAATTCAGAAAATTTGAGCAGGAGGAGTGTACATAGCCTGTTAAAACTATTCAGTCTGTTTTGGTTGCCAATCCACCCAGAGCTAGATTTCGATTTCAAATCCAGATTCCTGTCAATTTCCACTTCTCCCGTGACTCCCAGAGACACCAGCAATCTGTGTCTTCCAAAATGAAATGCATTCAGTGAGGGGGCATCAGCAATCGTCAGGGAGAGAGAATATTAAAGACTGAGAGCCCTTACAGTTAGTCGCTCTCTCCTCAGCTCAGTCCCAAATAGCCTGCCTCTTACACTGAGTGTGTGTCAATAATAACTGAAAGTTCTGCGGATGCTGAAACATTAATGATGATTTCTCTTCACAGATGCTCCGAGATCTAATTAACTTTTCGGCACTTTCTGAGACTTGTTATCATGTTTCAGATTCCCAGACCCACAGGTTCAATTTCTCAGCATCTACTTCTCAAGCGTGTTCACAATCTAATACATTCAAATGAAATCGCCTTTCAATTTTCTGGGATATGCACACAATGAATTCAGAATTCGCAGCATTGGAGAACGTGGGTTCTAAAAAGTGATATTTATTTTGTGATTCATTAATGTGTTTGGTTTATTGGCGCTAGGTTATCATGCATAATTCAGATATAATTACTAGGGTGAAGGTGACGATGAGCTATCATCTTGAATTGCTGCCATTCATTGGGTATGTAGAAACCCACAATAATGTAAGGGAGGGAGTTCCAGAATTTTCCACCAATGGCACTTGTGGAACTGAGATGTTTTTCCCAGCCAGAGTGGCGAGTGGCTTGATGTGGAATTGTCAACTGGTGCCCTGTGTATCGGCTATGCTCAGTGTTCTACGCGATAATGCTGTGGTTTTGGAAGCTGCTCTGCGAGGAACGTTGGGGAATTTCTCTGGTGCATCTTGTCTGTGGTGCACACCGCTGCCATGAATGTCGGTGGGGGATGTTTGTGACAGTGGTGTATGCAAGTTAATTCTACCTAACTATGGAGAACATAACTACTCTCCACCATCATCACCATTTCACAGATGGACATTCCGTGTTTAAGCGGATGTGGCGTACAAGTCTGTTAATTGCACAAATGACCATGAACTTCCAATTAGATGCATCTTTTCCCAAATATTCCGCTGAATATCGTGAGTGTTCACTTTCTCAAAGACATTTCATCTGTAAAAACTGGAAAAGAACTGATGGGACACAGATTGTGCTACAGATGGTTAGACACAGGGCAGTGTCAGTTATTGCACACAGATTCTGTGTGGCTTTATGCACGTGTTTCAATGAATGGGTGTGTGCACTATCATGTGTTCCTATCTCTGTGATTCTGTGTGTTTCCACCAATCTACCTCTGTCGGACCTGCTGTCTCTATGTGAGTCCGTGTGTGTCTCATTTTGTGTATTTGTGTGTGTTTCCATGTTTATGTGTCCCTGTGTCTGAACCTCTGTGCAATGGTCTCTCTGCTGTTTTCGGAATTGTATACATTGATATTGGGGTTTAAGCCCCCATCGATTGTATCTTTGTCTATTCCTCTTGTGTTTGAAGTGATACATTGCTTTTGGTTATGTTGGTGTGTGTGTGTATGGGTGCGTGTGTGTGTGCGTGTATGTGTTTTGTGTGTGTGTTTGTGTGTGTGTGTTTTGTGTCTGTCTTTGTGTATGTGTGACAGATGGAAATACGTACAGATACTCAGAGGCACACACATATACAGAGAGATGTACAGAGACACTTGAATGGTTTCTTATCAGTGTGAACACATTTATGGTATAGCAGTTCGAGAAAACTTTTAAAGCATTTTCCATACTCTAGACATTTAAATGAGTTCTCCTCAGTATGAACCCACTGCTGAGTCAGCGTGAACGAAAACTGAGCAAATCCCTTTCCACACTCAAAACAGTTGAATGGCCTTTTCCTCAATGTGGTTGCACTGATGAATTTTCAGGGCAGACAAGTAATTAAATCGTTTCCATTGTCACCAGATTAACGAAGTTTCTCTCCAGCGTCCATCCAATTATGTCTCGATAGTTCAGAGAATGAATCGTTGCACTCCACTATTCATGTTGCTTTCTGCTTTCATTTCCAAAGGCCAGTGAGTTTCATGCTAAATCGAACACTCCAACTCCATTAAATTCTGACGTGATACTTCATTTCAGTTTCTCAACTGCGAATCCTCATCTTTGATACCCCTCAAATAGAAACAGAAATATCTCAATAAGAGAGCACTTCTCGAAATACCAAAGCATATGATTTGCATTCTTCATCAGATGCGAGTATTCCAGAACAGGTCAGCATTTATTATACATTCCTGAAGTGATTGGGCAAGGTGATGATGAGCTATCTTCTTCAAACCATCTTTTCCATGTGCTCTCAGTAGACCCAAATTATTGTGGAGTAATATCCACAATTTTGACCCTGTGATACTGGAGGAACGGCAATATATTTCCAGGTCAGAATGGTAAGTGGGTCGTAGGGCCTTCCTGTCTATCTCCTGTCCTTATCTTTTTATTTGAAAGTAGTGTGAGTTTCAAAATTACTGCTCTGTTCTTGATGGTGTTCAGCTTTTCAGTATTGTTGCATCTGCAGTCAGGAGTCCTCAAGAAGTTTATGGTTTAAATATCTCTTTCTAATCAGATGCTGCTTAATCTGCTGTGCTTCGCTTTTGCATTGTTTCCTTAACAATGCAATCATCCAGGAAAGCAGGTACTATCTCAACGGGCCGCTTTCTGTATTGTAAAATAGTAAACAGTTAGTCGGGAAAGAACACAAAGATAGAGAAAAAACATTTGGACAATGAAGTGAATAACGATCTCGCTAGAAGTTTGAATAGCTGTTAATGGAGACTGCTGGTGACTAATCATAGGTGGCATGAAAAGCAGGCAATGTGATAGACATGCTTTAGGGAGTCAAGAAAATCCCTGCTCTTGTGATCACAATGCTACATGGCTGGTGAATTTGGTATCTCAAAGACATTGCGACTTTTATAGCACTGAAGTGAGTGGGAGCAGCGGCCGAGGAAAAACGAACCCGGGAGACTACAGCTAAGGTAAGACAGTTTGTTTCAAAATTACTTACCTGTAGCGGGCAGCGGAAGTGAGGTTGGAGCGCATAGCTGGGCGGGAAGGTAAGTGATTAGTATTTGAGTGGGTGTGTTCTAGACCCCAGGTCCTACTTTCGTAGGGCCTCCCTCCCACCCTCCTCCTCTAACCTAACTTTAAAGTCCACAGGTTATTGACTCAGTGTTCTTGTTTTTGGAGACAGTGTACAGTCATGGCAGCACAGGCGGTGGAATGTTCCTCCTGCAGGATGTTTGAGGTAGGGGTGACCACCGATACTCCTGCCGACTTCGTGTGCAGGAAATGCAGTCAGATCCTGATCCTCACCGAACGAGTTAGGGAACTGGAACTGGAACTGGATGAGCTGAGGATTATTAGAGAGGCTGAGAGGGTGATCGATAGAAGCTACAGGGACATAGTTACGCCAGAGAACAGAGGTAGCTGGGTAACAGTTAGAGGTGGGAAGGGGAAGAAACAGGCAGTGCAGGGTTCCCCTGTAGTCGTTCCCCTAAAAAATAAGTATGCAGCTTTGGAAACTGTTGGGGGGGACAGCCTTGCAGGTGTAAGCTGCAGTGAAGGGGTCTGTGGCTCTGAGATTCAGAAGGGAAAGGGGGAGAAGAAGAGAGCGCTAGTTATAGGGGACTCTCTAGTTAGAGGGACGGACAGGCGGTTCTGTGGACATGGGCGAGACTCTCGGATGGTTTGTTGCCTCCCGGGTGCTAGGGTCCGAGATGTCTCGGACCGTGTCTTCAGAATCCTTAAGGGGGAGGGTGTGCAGCCAGAAGTCGTGGTACACATTGGCACCAACGACATAGGTAGGAAGAGGGGCGGGGAGGTCATTCAAGAGCTCAAGGAGTTAGGCTGGAAGCTAAAAGCTAGGACAGACAGAGTCGTCATCTCTGGGTTGTTGCCGGTGCCACGTGACAGAGAGGCAAAGAATAGGGAGAGAGTGCAGTTGAACACGTGGCTGCAAGGATGGTGTAGGAGGGAGGGCTTCAGATATTTGGACAATTGGACTGCATTCTGGGGAAGGTGGGACCTGTATAAACAGGACGGGTTGCACCTGAACCAGAAGGGCACCAATATCCTGGGGGGTAGGTTTGCTAGCACTCTTCGGGGGGGTTTAAACTAATTTGGCAGGGGGATGGGATCCGGACTTGTAGTCCAGCAAGTAAGCTAGCTGTGTGTCAGGATGTCCAAGACTGTAGGGAGGCTGTGGAGAAGGTAGCACTGACAGGGACTACTTACGGACACAGAGATGGGCTCAAGTGCGTATACTTCAATGCAAGGAGTATCAGAAATAAGGTGGGTGAACTTAAGGCATGGATCGGTACCTGGGACTACGATGTTGTAGCCATCACGGAAACATGGATAGATGAGGGACAGGAATGGCTGTTGGAGGTTCCTGGTTACAGATGTTTCAGTAAGATTAGGGAGGGTGGTAAAAAAGGAGGGGGGGTGGCATTGCTAATTAGAAATGGTATAACGGCTGCAGAAAGGAAGTTTGAGGGAGATCTGCCTCTGGAGGTAGTATGGGCTGAAGTCAGAAATAGGAAAGGTGCAGTCACCTTGTTGGGTGTTTATTATAGGCCCCCCAATAGCAGCAAAGATGTGGAGAAACAGATTGGGAAACAGATTTTGGAAAGGTGCAGAAGCCACAGGGTCGTAGTCATGGGCGACTTCAACTTCCCAAATATTTATTGGAAGCTCTTTAGATCAAGTAGATTGGATGGGGCGGTGTTTGTGCAGTGTGTCCAGGAAGCTTTTCTAACGCAGTATGTAGATTGTCCAACCAGAGGGGAGGCCATATTGGATTTGGGACTCGGTAACGAACCGGGACAAGTGGTGGGCTTGTTAGTGGGTGAACATTTTGGTGATGGCGACCACAATTCTGTCACTTTCACCTTGGTTATGGAGAGGGATAGGTGCACACAACAAGGAAGTTTTTACAATTGGGGGAAGGGAAATTACGATGCTGTAAGACAGGATTTGAGGAGCATACGTTGGGAGCATAGGCTGTCAGGGAAGGATGTGGTGGAAATGTGGGACTTTTTCAAGGAGCAGATACGACGTGTCCTTGATATGTATGTACCGATCAGGCAGGAAAGAAATGGTCGTGTGAGGGAGCCTTGGTTGACGAGGGAGGTTGAATGTCTAGTAAAGAGGAAGAAGGAGGCTTACATAAGGTTGAGGAAACAAGGTTCAGACAGAGCAGTGGAGGGATACAGGATAGCCAGAAGGGACCTGAAGAAAGGGATTAGGAGAGCTAAGAGAGGGCATGAAAAATCCCTGGCGGATAGGATCAAGGATAACCCCAAGGCATTCTATGCGTATGTGAGAAACCTGAGAATGACGAGAACGAGGGTAGGTCCGATCAAGGACAGTGGTGGGAGACTGTGTATTGAGTCGGAAGAGATAGGAGAGGTCTTGAACAAGTACTTCTCTTCAGTATTTACGAATGAGAGGGACTGTATTGTTGAAGAGGAGAGTGTGAAACGGACTGATAAGCTAGAAGAGATATCTGTTAGGAAGGAAGATGTGTTGGACATTTTGAACAACTTGAGGATAGACAAGTCCCCCGGGCCTGACGGGATATATCCTAGGATTATGTGGGAAGCAAGAGAGGAAATTGCAGTACCGTTGGCAATGATCTTCTCGTCTTCACTGGCAACGGGGGTGGTACCAGGGGACTGGAGAGTAGCGAATGTTGTGCCCCTGTTCAAAAAAGGGAATAGGGATAACCCCGGGAATTACAGGCCAGTTAGTCTTACTTCTGTGGTAGGCAAAGTAATGGAAAGGGTACTGAGGGATAGGATTTACGAGTATCTGGAACGGCACTGCTTGATTAGGGACAGCCAGCACGGATTTGTGAAGGGTAGGTCTTGCCTTACAAGTCTTATTGAATTCTTCGAGGAGGTGACCAAGCATGTGGATGAGGGTAGAGCAGTGGATGTCGTGTACATGGATTTTAGTAAGGCATTTGATAAGGTTCCCCATGGTAGGCTTATGCGGAAAGTCAGGAGGCATGGGATAGAGGGAAATTTGGCCAATTGGATAGAAAACTGGCTAACCGGTAGAAGTCAGAGAGTGGTGGTAGATGGTAAATATTCAGCATGGAGTCCAGTTACAAGTGGAGTTCCGCAGGGATCAGTTCTGGGTCCTCTGCTGTTTGTAATTTTTATTAATGACTTAGATGAGGGAGTCGAAGGGTGGGTCAGTAAATTTGCAGATGATACAAAGATAGGTGGAGTTGTGGACAGTGAGGAGGGCTGTTGTCGGCTGCAGAGGGACTTAGATATGATGCAGAGCTGGGCTGAGGAGTGGCAGATGGAGTTCAACCCTGCCAAGTGTGAAGTTGTCCATTTTGGAAGAACAAATAAGAATGCGGAATACAGGGTTAATGGTAGGGTTCTTGGTCAGGTGGAGGAACAGAGGGATCTTGGGGTCTATGTACATAGATCGTTGAAGGTTGCCACTCAGGTGGATAGAGTTTGTAAGAAGGCCTATGGAGTATTATCGTTCATTAGCAGAGGGATTGAATTCAAGAGTCGTGAGGTGATGTTGCAGCTGTACAGGACTTTGGTTAGGCCACATTTGGAGTACTGTGTGCAGTTCTGGTCGCCTCACTTTAGGAAAGATGTGGAAGCTTTGGAGAGGGTGCAGAGAAGATTTACCAGGATGTTGCCTGGAATGGAGAGTAGGTCATACGAGGATAGGTTGAGAGTTCTCGGCCTTTTCTCGTTGGAACGGCGAAGGATGAGGGGTGACTTGATAGAGGTTTATAAGATGATCAGAGGAATAGATAGAGTAGACAGTCAGAAACTTTTTCCCCGGGTACAACAGAGTGTTACAAGGGGACATAAATTTAAGGTGAAGGGTGGAAGGTATAGGGGAGATGTCAGGGGTGGGTTCTTCACCCAGAGAGTGGTGGGGGCATGGAATGCGCTGCCCGTGGGAGTGGTAGAGTCAGATTCATTGGCGACCTTTAAGCGGCATTTGGATAGGTACATGGATGGGTGCTTAATCTAGGATAGAAGTTCGGCACAACATCGTGGGCCGATGGGCCTGTTCTGTGCTGTATTGTTCTATGTTCTATGTTCTATGTTCTATGAAGAAGGACTTCGGACGCATCTTGCGAATGTCCATCATCAAGCAACTATCCAGTCTCATCCCACATTTTCAGAACTTTGTCTGGAGCCTTAAGACGCGTCAAGTGATCAATGAAATATTTTACTAATTCCACCTCCTCCGGCGAAATACTATCACCAAACATATATTCCCCTCCCCACCCTTGTCCAATCAACCCCAGGTACAATTCCCTCCGGGTAACCGTGGTGCACTCTGCCTTCACTCTCAAGAATTCCCCACAGCCACATGGAAGCTTTGCCGATAATCGCTGATGATGTGACACATACATTCATACATTCATAAAACATGAGAAGATGGAGCAAGAGTATTCCATACGGGCATTCGAACCTGCTCCGCCATTCAATAAGATCATGCTGATTTTTGCATTGACATACGTCCGCTTAACCACCCTCTGAAATATTGTTTAATTCCTTCACTGGTTTGTCAAAAATCATACTAGCTTTACAAAAAACAATGAGTGATGTAGCATCAAGAACTTCGCTGGGCAAGCAGTTCCATTGAGTAACAATGCTCTGGTTGAAGAAATTCCTTCTCAATACCGTCCTAAGTCGGCTCCTTCTAATATTGAGGCTGTGCCCTCTTGTCCCAGTTTCACACGCCAATGGAAGCATGCTCTCTACTTCAATCTCGTACTTTCCCATTTTTTTTTGTTTCTATAAGATCTGCCCTCATTCTTCTGAATTTTGAATATAATCCCAATCCACTTAGTCTCCTGTCATCAGCGAAGAACCTCAACTCCGGAATCAACCTCGTGAAATTAATCTGCTCCGCCTCCATTCCAACATATCCTTTGTAAAGTAAGAATCCTAAAACTGCTCACAGCACAACAGGAGAGCATCCCTGGCACATTGTTCATCTACAACATAACCTCTCTGCTTTTAAACTGAATCCCTTCAACAATTAAATACGAAATTATATGTCATTGCTTGTAACTTGTTGCACCTGTAATACAACCGCGTGTATCATGCACCAGTATACCCAGTTCCCTTTGCATGGCAGCATGTACCAACTTTTCACTATTTCCATAAAAATCATCTTTTAAACTTTTATTTCTATAAACGTTTGTTACTTCACATGTATTAACATTGTATTCCATCCACCAAAACATTGCCCATTCTCTCAATATTTCAATGTTCCTCTGCAAATTTTCAGTCCTCTGCACACTTTGCTCTGCTACTCATCGTTGTGTCAACTGCAATCCTTGGACACGGTACACGTTTCCCAACTCCAAATCATCCATATAAGTTATAAGTAATTGCGGTCCCATTACCAATCCCCGAGGCACACCATTGATGGCCAACAGAATAGCACTCATCTATCCCCACTCATTTCTTCCTTTTTGGGCAATCAATCTTCAATCCATGCTAATACTTCACCCTTAACATCATGCATTTGTTTGGTGCCAGCCCCTGTGCGGAGTCTTGTCGAGGCCATTTTGGATATCTAGCTGCACCAAATTACAGGGTCCTGTTATACATATTTCCACCAGAGAATTTTTAAAGGTTTTGCAGGCATGACCTCCCTTTCATGCGCTCAGGCTGCATCTGTCCAATTTCTGTCGAGATGCACTGCTATTTTTTCATTGATAATAAACTCAAGAAATTTCCACACGACACAGATTAAGCAAATGGTCTATAATTCTGAACATTTTGTCTGCCTCCCTTTTTAAACAGTGGCGTCACATTTTGGTTTCCAGTCGGCTGTGACTTCCCAAGAGATCAACGAATTTTGGAGAATTACGACCAGTGCACTTTTTTTTCACCCACCAACGCATTTAGAAACCTGCAATGTATTCCATCAGGGTTTGCAGACTTATCCATTCACTGGTCACTTAGCTACAACAATCCAACGCTAGCTCTTCCATTATATTGATTGTTCCCAGGGCGTCAACTACCTTCATCTCTTTGTCAATTACTGGCACGTTATTAATGTCCTCCACTGTGAAGACCGATGCAAATGCCTGTTCAATATCTCGGCTATTTCCTCATATCCCACAAGTAAATGACCCATCTCATTCACGAAAGTACCAACGTTTAATTTTGCCACTCTTTTTATTTAACATTTTAACAGAAACTTCTGCTACCGATCTTTATATGCATAAACGAATTTCATTTACAAAATACAGAGCAATAGAGTCATAGAGTCATAGAAATGCACAGCATGGAAACAGACCCTTCGGTCCAACCCATCCATGCCGACCAGATATCCCAAACCAATCTAGTTCCACCAGCCAGCACGCAGCCCTTAACTCGCCAAACCCTTGCGATTCATATACCCATCCAAATGCCTCTTAAATGTTGCAGTTGTACCAGCCTCCACCATATCCTCTGGCAGCTCATTCCATACATGTACCACACTCTGCGTGAAAAAGTTGCCCTTAGGTCTCTTTTATATCTTTCCCCTCTCAGCCTAAAATTATGCCCTCTAGTTTGGGACTCGCCGACCCCAGGAAAAACACTTTCTCTGTTTATCCTATCCGTGCCCCTAATAATTTTGCAAGAACTGTAACAAACACTACATTGGACAAACATGCAGAAAACTAGCCACCAGGGTACATGAACATCAACTGGCCATAAAACAACATGACGCTCTCTCACTGGTATCCTTCCGTACAGATGAGAACTCCACCACTTCGACTGGGACAACACACTCATCCGAGGACAAGCCAAGCAGAGACGTGCACGAGAATTCCTCAAAGCATGATATTCCAAACATAACTCGATGAAAATACATTTCGAGTTTAATACCATCGATTACCCCCTGAGAAATAACATAAAACCAGTCTGTCAAATACTTCTCCACAAATGAAACTCTTCAACAAGCCAATATCCAGTTAAATGTCTTCAGCATAGTTTCCAGTGCTATGATATCCCTGCCGTAATTTGATTTGCAGAACTGCACACAATACTCTGGCTCGACCAGAATGAACAAATAAAATAAATAACGCAGAAAGCCACACAAACTGTGCTTTTCCAATAAATTCCCTTTTGCTAAATACTACGTTCTGTCCTTTTCCTGAGCATGATACTCCAATAATGTCTGGTCTATGTCAGTAAAACCTGCTGTATGAGGATTAATCTCACAGCCAAGCATCTTAATCGATGGACTGGTTGGAAGTTCCCGACGGTGAGATTTGGGTGCGTTCACCCAGCAACAGTGAACGCAACAGCGCAGACTGAATTGTGTTAATGTGAGTTTTAGATTGTGCCATATCTCAGTGAAATTGGAGGCGTGATGCAAAGGTTGTTTACTGATCGTGGAAGGGAGAGAAATATCCGAGAAGGGTTTCATTTGAATCCTATTGCAAGAAACGCTGTGATGTGTGAAAACAGGTACTTAAAGGCGCAAAATCATCACCTCGAATAGTATTTTCATGTAAAATATGACTGATTCAAATCAGCGTTTGCTACGCACATATTACTTGGCATAGAATGGAAAGATGCCCATTGCCATGACTCAGATTAGAACAGAACTTGCGGCAGCCACAACACAAAGGAAGACGCGAAAATCGATGACGGTCGTATTAGAGGATGTTTCGGGAACATCCCCACATGCACAACACAGTTACCAAACAATTACTGAGATGTGGTTGCTCAGAGAGGGCTGAACCTTTAAATTAGAGTTTGCTGAAGTCTGATATCGATAGATTTCTACAAAACATCAAATGGTTAGGGGTACTGTAGGGTATTGCTGAAACGTATTCCCAACAACAATGTAGCTTTTTATTGGTTATTTCAGCAATTTGCTCACGAAAGCAACGAACCACTGTTGCTATATATCATATAATTCCTGTTCACAAACCCAGAATCCGAGAAGCTGGGTAGTTCAGCCCGGAAGACTCAACTGGAAATGAGGTTGGGCAAGTGCAGGGCATGTGGCTCCAGTCATACAATAGATGTGCGCAAAATCCATCCATGGCGGTACAGATGGGCGTGAAATGTTGCGGCTGGCACCAACCGCACCTGGAGTAGCTTCTGTTGACATGAGGCAACGGGGAGTATTGGATATTAGGTTGGAAGCCCCAAAATCAACTGTACTAGTTACATTGGCATGCAGAAGGGTGTATTGGACATCAGGCTGGGAGCTCCAACCTCACCCAAAGCAGCGCCTATTGATGTGGAGAAGGGAGCATTTGGACATCAGGCTGAAGGAAAGATTTTAATCTGAGGTGAACTAATTTCTGGCAGGACACATTTTTGTGGATTGAGGGAATATCTGCCTGAGGGAAATGTCTCAGTTATAAAGAATAATCCTGCAAAGGTTCAAATCTTTCAGGAGCTCAGTGGTTCTCTCTGCAGTCTCACAGTGTGAGGATCTGGGATCGATTCTCACCTCGGCTGACCGTCCGTGTGGAGATTGCACGTTCTCATTCTGCTTGCGTGGGTTTTCTTTTGTTCTCTTGTTTCCCTCTCCAATCCATAAATTATCAGATGGTTTGGCATGCTGAATTGCCCAGAGGTTTAGGCGCATTAGTCAGAGGGAAATGTGTCTGGTGGTTTACCCTTTGGAAGTACGAAGTGCACGTGTTGAGCAAATATCCTGTTTCCAAACTGTGAAGAATCTATTCAGTGTAAAGTGGAACGGAGACAATGTTTTCCCTCTTTGTTAAATTTCTGGAAGGGATTTTTAGCTTCTTTCATATTTTTCAGTTTCCTACGATTTCGTTCAGTTCATTAAAGCAATGAACACACCGAAAATTAATGGAATTATCCAATCTTGTGATTCAGCTCGGATTTTCTTCGCGATGTTGGGGAAAATGCAGGAAATGGAAGTGATTGATTTTCAGATCAGCAATGATCCCACTCAATGGCTGAGCAGACAACGGATGAATGGAAGCTTCATGTGTAGTGACAAGTTATCTTTGCAAATCTTGGAAATTCACATAGTGGGTGCGATTGTAGTGAAGCAGCAACATTGATTATCTTGACAGGTCATTGAACTTGTGGACATGGCTGCTAATGCGCATGTCCGTGTGAACAACACAACTCTGTGGCATGCAACGGCAAAGCACCCACGAGGACTGTGATGCAATGGATATCCTGGCTGGAGTCCGGATTAGGAAATTGTAGGTATGATTCATAAATGGGGCGACAGCAAGACTGGCAAGCTTCACACACATTTACGAAAAGTTGTTATGAAACTGGGAGGAGGTTGGAATTCCTGATATGAAGGAGTGGGATTCTCTTCAGTAGATGACCCCGAAAACGACGCAGTCATTTCCCTAGCTCCATCAACGAAGTGCCATGTTGATGTCGATGCATATTTTGACAGTGATGGATTTGCAAGTACACTGATTCCTGGAGAATTTACAAAGTAACATTTGTTTTAGAATAAACAACACTCATTGAGTTGGTATGAGATAAAAACACAAAATCGAATTCTGCAATTCACTTAAAGTATACCTCAAAAAATGTCAAACTCAAATCCTAATTGCATTGAGTTATACAGAAAATCTTAAATGCAAATGAAACAATCTGTCGCTTTGGGCATAAAAACCTGGGGCAAAATTGAACAGTTAGGAGGAGAACCAACCAAGACCAGCATCGAAATACATCGCTTGAAAAATGCCTCGCTTTAAAGGTACCTTTTCGACCAGTAACCTATGACGCAGAAATTCCTAAGAAGAAGACAAGAAGACGCAGGTTTATCCAAATAGAATCAGGAAAACTGCCTGCTTTCGAGATAAGATGTTGGTTTTGTAAATGTGAATTGGGACTTTCATCAGACGAGCAATATAAAAGTGAAGGTAAAAGATAGGCTTCAGGAAGAATTTGTAAATCGTGGTTAATTAATTATTCTTTTAGACTTTGAGAAATAAAGTTGTTAATTTTAATATTAAATAGTTCTTGACTACTCGGATTTTTTTTACAGATTACTGCAAGGGATATATCTATTCATTGTAAATGGTTTTAAATTAAGCAGGAGTGTTTACCCGTGCCGAAACAGAAGGGGAAAATGAAATGGTCCGACAAGCAACTCGTGGGCACCTTACCTTTACCAAACCCAACTACCCAATTGCTGCGGCTTACGAAAAGAGGAAGGAAACAAAAACAAAAACCTGTCTTAGCTTTCAAAATCTTCAGAAACTCATTTGAAGCGGAAACAGAGGATAATAAATGGTGAAATGTCCGGTTGAGGAGGGAGTATCGAGGCACCTTCACCTCCATGCAGAACCTTGGAAATTGACTATGATGTTATTGGCGACATTAGTCGATTCGGGACATTGAAAGGAGTCCTGTCACAAATGCTCCACATTCGTTTTTGTCTTTGTCAGGAACGACAAAGCCGTCATTGCTCGATGGGGAAATCGAAACTGGGACGCTGAGCTGAAGACACGGAATCGTAAGGCTTAGACCACCAGTGCTGCATGTCGGAGTGCGATGCCTGGGTTGGTCGACAGCCTTCAAGCTCCTTAAAACAAAACTTATTGCATTTTCCATCACCTGGCCTGTATGCCTGAGCATCACAAATTAACATCTGAATACTTCTGAAGTTTATGTTTTTTTCTGCCTCTGCTATCCATTCCAGTGATTTCCCAATTCAACCGCCCTCTGTCTAATAATGTTTTTGTCTTTCTACTGCATGTCAGGAACAAAGAAGCCTGGGTTTTCGGAGCGGGAAAGGAACTCAGGCTGCTGTGCCACCGGGGATGACTGCTGGGATCCTTGCATTGTTTCTTACTGACACAGTTTTTGGCTTTTGTTATTCACTGGTAATTCCCGTCACTCTGCCGTTTATACTGACTGAACTCTCTCATTATGTGAACGTGGTACTTTTATTACGTCAGCTGCTTCCTGTCCTTCTGAATGACCTTCCTCAATTTCTTGTGAAGACAAGCAGGAATGGGGTACTTCAAGAGAATTTTGAGTTTACAAGACCAGTTTTCTAACCACTGAGCTACAGAACCAGCGCATTACCATGTGAGAGAGATGATCTCATGCGTGATAAACTGCATGGATCGATAGCCTATGTGTCATAGACCAAGCAAATGCAACAAAACCAAGATAGTGTCGAAGGAATCGAACGAAAAATGGGATAATGCAATTCTAATTTACATAGTATACAAGATGATATTCCCGGATAATCCGTTCTTTAGGATTCAGTGCTTTCACCGCTACAGTCTATTAATAGTTAGCATTTATAATAATCAATAGCAAATACACCCTGATCTTTCGAATACGAATTATGCTGTGGACCTATCAGGATCACCTCCCTGCATGTGACAGTCCGACAACAGCAATGTCAGCTGCTATTGCCACGTTCACTCAGCTTAAAACATGAACAGAGGGGATGGCAGCAAAAGGGATGGTCAGTGGTCGTTTCTGAGAGGTGAGCATGGACCTCGTGCAGCCAAGCTCAGTGTGGATGCTGAAGGCGGGTTATCCTGCTTACCCTGTTGCATTGATCACACGGATCAATCACCTACAATGGCTGTACATTATGTCACGTCCTTTGTAAATCTCACCTCGGTTTAACTTGGCAAAATTTAACGAAGTCAGTTTTTCAGATTCATATTTTAACACAATTAATCTTAGAAAAAGAAAGAGAACATTAGCCCAAGTGTGTTCCGCGATTTAGCGAACTCAAAACGGATCTGATAATACTGAACTGCACATTCATGCATTTCTTCATAACCCTTCATAACTTTACTGAGTAAAAATGTGTCGCTCTCATCCTTGAATATACGTAATGAGCCAGACCCTACAGCCCGATGTTGTACAGAATTCCACGGAAATAGAGAATGGTAGAGTAATCGGGTATCCATCTGCCGGATTAGAAAGAACAGGGAGTCCCACGCCAGTAGGTGGAGGAACGAGAGGACATGAGACAGACAATGCAACAGGTTAAGATGAGCAAGGGAAGGCGTGGAAGTACGTTCACAGTCACATTATTATTCGGCGCTTCTTACATTCCAGTTACTTAATCTGTATAATTTACATCATTTCGCTCGCAACAGACCAATCTCTTTCCTCACGATTGCATCAATACTGCATCCTCCACACTTCACATCACAATTGACATCACACTTCACATGTGATGAAGCGTCATCAAGACTCGAAACATCTCTCCTTTATGCTGGCGAACCCGTTGTGATTTCCAGCATTTATTATTTTCAATACGGATTGCAGCATCTGCAGGAATTTGCTCCTGAATTCATTCTTATCCCTGTCTGAAATGTGCAACCACCATTCTGATTTAAACACTCCGGTAGTAGGCTGCCCTACAAGGGAACCAACTTTTCTGCATTCAAGAAATTGAATCTTCAACAAACTTGGATGTTTCAATGAAAAGTTTGTTTTGTTTGTTGTAGTACTGTGTATGTGCAGGGCAAGGCAATGGATACCAGCCTTTCTACAATTGGCGTTCAGCTGTGTTGTGAAACTCTCACTGACTCCGACAGAGCTCTTGCCTTTACTGTCTTTAATTACAGGAATTCATGTTTATTTTTCAGATTTTGCACAGGAACAATTGATTCTCATTCGCTAACTCGGAATTAAAAGCAGAAAATAGCAGTGACAGTGCTGATTCCTAACAACCAGAGTACCAGTGAAGGCTCCTGCAATGCTTGGAACTTCTTGACACTGTTATTTTCTTCTTGTTGAAATGCAGAATGATGACGAATCACTGAGTTTTAAGAGCAATTGGAAAATATCTTTGGCGCATTATATCAGTGCCACTCATCTAAATTTACACTTCTGAACACAGCACTTGGCCTTGGCACGTTGTATTGCTCATGTAAATAGGTATTCCATGGCTTGAGGGATTCCATGGTACTAACAGAGTTCACTTAATCACTGACAGGAAACGTTGCTGTTTGTTGGAACATGAACGTTAAACTTTCCTCCTTGATGACATTTCTGAAAAGCAAACTCTTTCTCGGAGCAGTTCTCCATTTTTCCTAATGATGCCATCAGTTTTGGATTAAATTCGCCAGGCTACCACGAATGACTCGCCTTTGCATTCTCTCTGCTCAACTGTCATATACTGTCCCTCAAAGCAAACAACCAGCAGTTGTCTGTCTCTCATCAAAAGTCCAGAAATAAAATGGTGACTTTCCAGTTAAATGTGAGACTTACTGTCTGAATTTGTGATATTATAGCCCTGGAGAAGAAAAAGGACATTTTATTCCCTATTACGTGCATTATATAGGTCAATTATGCTCGTCGCCGAAAAATAGAAAAATTCGTTGTATTTCTAATACTAATAAATTGAGTTTCTACAATGGTGGCTCATAACCCTGCACTGCGATTCAATGATTAGCACCAAATCAAAATCAAATAAAGAGCCAATGCAGCAAATTGGAAATAAAACCTCAAGTTGTGGTAAAGACACAGCAGGTCTGGAAGTATGTATAGAGAGAAATCAGCGTTAATGTTTCCGTTTCGCTGAACTATGGAAGCAAAATGTTGACTCAGAGTTTTCTTCACAGATGCAACCAGACGTGCTGAGTAATCGACGGAGTTCAGGTTCTCGTGCTTTGCACTGCAATCTGTGAAAGCATTACATGGCGCTTTGGCTAATGTGATGCATTTAGTGTGAATCTCAATCAATATCCATCAATTGCTCCGTTTCATCTCTGCTGTCCTTGATCAACTCTCTGTCAAGATCTTTCTTCCATTATCTCCGAGAATGCATTCAACTGTATTAGATATTTTATTATTCAATCCATTGACTCTCTAGTTTTTTTAAATAGCTGAACGTAGTAGCCATAATGTAAGTAGTTATTCACCAAGAAATGGAGAAGAGCCTGCGATTTGTGTCCAAATCAATAACAATTAAATGACATCATTATGGTGCTATAAAACAAATTTCCGCACCAATCAAATTATGAGATAATAGGGAGTTTACAAAATATTGTCTGGCCAAATATGTGGTTTTCAAAGCATATTTTACAGTGCAAATCTGAGGTTGAGACAGAGGGAAGGTTAGTGAACATGTGTCACAATTCATGGCCTTCATAGCCGAAGGTTTAAGGCACCATATGTGTAACAGTTGAAATCGACAATTCTCAGGAAGTTAGAATTACATGTAATGCAGATAAATGGAAGGGCATTTGTAAAAGGAAATCATTATTGGTAGAGGAATTGAGTTCCGGAGTCCTGAGGTCATGCTGCAGTTGTATAAGACTCTGGTGCGGCCGCATCTGGAATATTGTGTGCAGTTTTGGTCGCCAAGGAAGGATGTGGAGGCACTGGAACGGGTGCAGAGGAAGTTTACCAGGATGTTGCCTGGTATGGTAGGAAGATCCTATGAGGAAAGGCTGAGGCACTTGGGGTTGTTTTCATTGGAGAAAAGAAGGTTCAGGGGTGACTTGATAGAGGTGTACAAGATGATTAGGGGGTTAGATAGGGTTGACAGTGAGAACCTTTTTCCACGTATGGAGTCAGCTATTACAAGGGGGCATAGCTTTAAATTAAGGGGGGGTAGATATAGGACTAATGTTAGGGGTAGGTTCTTCACTCAGCGAGTCGTAAGCTCAAGGAATGCCCTGCCAGTAGCAGTAGTGGACTCTCCCTCTTTATGGGTATTTAAGCGGGCATTGGATAGGTATATGGAGGATAGTGGGTTAGTGTAGGTTAGGTGGGCTTTGATCGGCGCAACATCGAGGGCCTTAAGGCCTGTACTGCGCTGTATTCTTCTATGTTCTATGTTCTATTATCGGAATGTGCGAATCGCTGGCTGCGTTCACAATTATTGACCTGGCCTCATTGCACTTGAGAGGGCTGGAGGCCCGAGGATATTACAGGTCTGGGTCGAGAGCAAATGACTAAGAGGTTTGAATAGAAGGAGGTGAAGTTAAAATGCATCTGTCCGAAAACGAGTTGGTGGGTGAACAGGAAGTGATGCGAATCCTGACAGAGGAGCAGAATTTTGGATGATGTGTAAGTTTTGGATGAGTGAATAACCTGTGAGTCCTTCCCTTACACCATTCTTGGACTTCTAGTGAACAGGTAAAGCTGCTAAAAATGAGAATGGACATTGGTTGAAACCTCGTTCAGATGCAGGAAATGGAAGGAACAATGAAAAATTAAACAGAACTCATGTAAACTCATCAATAGAGACAGCGAAAATCAGACAATTGCCGAGAGTGAATGTCGGAAGACAGCTGTTAGTGTATTGGAGGTTAGGTCCACGGGGGACAAAAGAATTCAAAAGAGTTTCAGCAGCAGATGAGCAGAACATAGGTGGATTCGGGTTGTGTAACTTAGGTGGGCAGTCTTGGTGGCAATGGTGATATGTGGTTGAAAACTCATTTCGGGGTGAAGCATTTCACCATGGTTATGACGCGTGTTTTTCACACTCAGATAGTTGCCAGGGAGAGGGATGGATACAACGTCGAGGCATTAGCGTTTGTTATGGAGTCTGAAGAATGGCCACAATTTTGCCAGAGAGTCACAGTTTCATAGAGATGTACAGCATGGAAACAGGCACTTTTGTCCATCTATCCACGCCAACCAGATATCCCAACCCAATCTAGTCCTACCTGCCAGCACCCGGCCCACAGCCCTCCAAACCCTTCCTTTTCAATTAACCGTGCAAATGCCTCGTAAATGTTACAATAGTACCACCCTCACTACATCCTCTGGTACGTCACTTCATACACGTACCACCCTATGCATGATAAAGTTGCACCTTAGGTCTCTTTTATATCTTTCCCTCTCACCCTAAACCTATGCCCTCTACTTCTGGACTCCCCGATCTTCCCTAGGGAGAAGACTTTGTCTATTTATCCTATCCATGCCCCTCATTAGTTTTTAAACCTTCGTAAGGTCATCCCTCAGCCTCTGACGCTCCAGGAAAAACTGCCCCAGCCTGTTCAGCCTCTCCCCATACCTCAAATCCTACAACCCTGGCAACATCCTTATATATCCTTTCTGAACCCTGTCAAATTTCACAACATCTTTCCGATAGGAAGGAGACACTAATTGCAATATTTCAACAGTGGCCTAATCAATGTCCTGTAGAGCGGCAACATAACCTCCCAACTCCTGTAAGGAAAGCGTACCAAACGCCTTCTTCACTATCTTATCTATCTGCGACTCCACTTTCAAGGGGCTATGAACCTGCACTCCAAGGTCGCCTTGATAAGGAGTTTTTTACTCGACCAGGTGTGGACGTCTGACAAGTCAGGATGGTGTGCAAACTGGAGAGAAATCTGCAGATCACTGAGCGGCACGGTTGCTCAGTGGTGAATGCTGCTGCCTTACAGCAGTAGAAGCCCAGATGCGATTCCATCCTCGAGTGTCTGTCTGTGGGGAGTTTGCAGATTTTCTCAATGTCTTTGTGGCTTTTCTCCACGTGCTCCGGTTTGCTCCCACAGTGCAGAAATGTGCAATCCAGTAAATTGCCCATAGTTTAATCTGCATTAGTCAGATGCAAATGGGCCTTGGTGGGTTATTCTTTAGAGGGTGGGTGTGAAATTGTTGTGCTGAAGTGCGTGTTTCCACACTTCAGGGAATCTCACCTGTCGAATCAAACTAAAAGTGATGGTGTTCACATCAATCTGTTGCGCTGCTGTTTCTCGGTGGTGGGGACAGAGTGTTAGGAAGCTTCTGACGACGCTCTGGTCAAGTTTTGGGTGTTTGTATTCCCTCTCCTTCAGTCGCTACCTTCACATAGAAGACAGAGTCTTGAGAGACGTTATCTCTCAGTCTTATATTCTTTTGTTTGACATTAATTTCACGGGATGTTAGAAGGGAAAGACTGACAAAACATGATATGATGAGGTTTTCAAATTCATCACAAATGATACGTGATCAGCTATTGAACATGGAAGAAAACATCCCATTTACAGTGGGAGAGAAACCGTATGCATGTTGTGTGTTTGGGCAAAGCTTTAGCCAATCATCAGAGCCACAAACCACAAATGCAGTTACTCTCGGGAGGAAACTGTGCAAGTGTAAGGATTGTGGGGAAAGAATAATTTTCGCAAATGACTGGAACCTCATTGATGGAGTCACAACAGTCCAGTGTGTGGGAAGGGATCCACTCAGTCATCTCACATGCCACATCAGCAGCACGTTCACACTGACACAGACCATTCCATTACCCTGAGTGCACGCATTCAAAGAGACCTTTCAAATGCTAAGGCAGTGGGAAGTCCTTCAGAAAGTCTGTGCAACAGAAGTCCCATCAATGTGTCCATATTGAAGAGAGATTTTGTCAAGGCTCTTACTATGGGAATCATGATCCAGGTTACTGGGGACTGTTTTGTCTTCAACGTGTTCACATTGATGATAAACCTTGCACGTGTCTCGTCTGTGCGAAGTGCTATTCAAGTTCTCTGGAACTAATAACAATTAACATATTCACATGTTAAACTCAATGTGGTATGTCGTGTACGGATGTGTTCACAAAATAAATGAAGAGACGGCAGTGCTTCATAAAAACTGATAGAATTCTTTGAGGAGTCAAAGAGCAAGTGAAACAAAGCAGAGCCACTGAAAGTGACTTGTTTGTATTTCCAAAAGGCATTTCACAATATGCATTTTGGGAAGGTGTTAAATAAGAATACATTGAGGAGTGGCTGACTGGCAGAAAACATGGAGTTGGGATAGCGGGGATTCTTTCAGAATGGCAGGCGGTGACTTGTGGAGTTCATCAGGTGTTTGTGTTGAAACCATAACTGTTCACGTTTTGCATGAGTGATCTGGTTAAAGGAATAGAGGGAGTTATTATTACGTTTTCAGATGAGACAATGATACTGGGATGGAAAATTCGTATTTAGAAGGGGTAAGGCTGCAGTGTGACCTGGAAAATCTCGGAGAGTGTCTAAAGATTTGGCATGTGGAATACTCTACGAAACAGTGCGTGGTCAGACGTATTGGGCAGAAGAGTAGAGACATAGCATATTTTCTGAAAGGGAAAAGGCTTCCAAAATCGGAAATGCTAAAGCATTTGCGAGATTTAGCTCAGTATTCTCTTAATGTTGACATGTAGGTTATTCTACAAGGGTATTACAAGCAAAAGAATAATTAACGCCTTTTGGTGGTGTAAATATTTATCTTTGTGTCGAATCGCAGTAATGAAATAGATATAAAATGACTGCCTGGCAGTTTTTGCTTTCGATGTTTGAGAACTCAAATTGTTGTTTTAAAAACAATTCACAATTCTAAAGAGGAAATGTTGGATTTATTTGAAAATAAACGTTTGGATATTTGTCTGGAATCAGACGTAGTGTATCCCAGGACGTCGTGGGAGGCTGTAAGCAAAACATGGGGCCCATTTCAGAAATAATTTTGTCACCTATAACCACAGGTGAAGTGCCAAATACCTGAGGATTACCCAATGTTGTGCATTTATTTAAGAAAGGATGTGCATAGGAACCCGTGAACTATGGGACTGTGAGTCTAGCTTTGGTGGTGGGGAAGTTGTCGGAAGCGATTCTAAAATGCAGGACTTGTTCGCATTCTAAGTTTAAAAAAGATATATTCAGCACGGTTTTGGATGAGGGAAATTGAGTCTCACAAACATGATTGTATTTATGAGAAAATAACTGAGAAGATTGATTAGGGCAGAGCAGTAAGATATTTTTCACTTGGACGTTGGAAATTCCTTTAACAAGGTTCTACATGGTAGATTTTTTCTTCCAGTTATGTCACATGTGAAGCAGGGTGAGCTTTCCAGTTGGATATAAAATTGTTCTGATAGCATGAGACAGACACGGAATGTGACGGTTGATTCTTTTTCAGAATGGAGGATTGTTCGCAACAGTCAATGACAGGAATCGGTGCTTGGTCCACTTCTGTTCGTCCGTTTTATATAAGTTACTTCAATGAAAATATGCCAAGCATGGGAAGTAATTTTGCAGATGCCAGCAAAATTGGTGGCAGAGTCGACTGTGAAGAAAATTGTCTGATATGTGACACGACGAAGGATTAGCAGGCTGTGTGTAATTAGGATAAATGCGATGATCAATACTTAGACAATTAATAGTGTGTGTTTGGGTGATGTTGTCCAATAGAATACCAAGGGGTTCAGGCACATAATTATTTGAAGTTTGCATGACATGTAGATCGGGTGGTAAAGGAGATGTTTATGATGCTCAGTCCGTTGAGTATAAGAGTTGGTACGTCATCCTGTGGTTGCACAGGGCGTTGGTGAGGCATTACCAGGAGTAGTATTCTTGAGGAAGAATATTATTAAGCTGGGGAAAGTGCAGTAAAGATATGTCAGGTTTTTGTTGGGAGTGGAGATTTTGTATTTGATGGAGCAGCTGGAAGGTCTGGGACTCGTTTTCAGTGGAGTGTACGAGATTGATCAGTGACCATAGAGCAGTTTATAAAGGCTTAAATGGTATAGACAACGTAAATGGCAGATTCATTTTACTTTGGATGACGGATTTCAAAATTAGTGAATAAACACTTAATGTGACAGGAGGAAGATTTAAAAAGATTTGAGAGAATAAAAAAAGAATATTTTATAAAGAGAGTGTTTCGTGTGTGGAATGAACTTCCTGAGGATGTGGTTGATGTGAGTACGGTTACCGCATTTGAAAATCAGTTAAGTAAAAAACTTTTCAAATGACCTTTATTAGGGTACATGAATAAGATTTTTTCGTAGTGATAAGGACAAAGCAAATACAGATGGAACTAGTTCAATTTAAGTTTCTGGTTGGCATCGACGAGTTGCGTGGAAGTGTCCCTTTCCTTGCTGCACAACTGCAGAACTCTATCTGAGCCTGCCTGCAAGTAAACAGATTATTTGACGAGTATGCATTCCTGTGCAGAAAATTGGCAATGATAAAATTAGCCAAATTACTTCTTTATGTGCCATACTAATTTGAAGCCAGGTTTCTGCAATCTCTGTTCGCCATAATGTGTGTCAATGACTGGGATTGATGAGAAAATTTCTCCGCGAATATTTGTGTGTCTGAGTTGGCTGTCAGTGAAAAAGAGGCTGGGAGAATTGAGCAGTGAGTGCAGCATATAGTTGAAAATGATGGCGTGTTGGGTTTGGAAATTGATTTTTTTCTTCACACATCAACACACTGCAAAACTCAGCTCATTGTTTCTTTCATTGATCCTCTTCTGCACATACTTCCTCCGTCCTATCCCAACCACCTTTGTCTTACAAAATTTCCAAAGATGTTTGCTTATTTCCAACATTCTATGTTTATTTCTAAGAATATTCAACAATATGAGAACTGAATCGAAAACAAGACATAGACCAGTCAATCCAAAAGCTTTGAAAATGATTTTGCATCTTCTTGACCACCATGAAGTGATGTAGTCCGTGTGGTGAAGCTGATCATAGATTGCCATTCATTAAGAAGTTATAGGATTTTCATCCAATGACATCTGACATCTGTGCTGATATGTGTGTCAAGTATTTTTGCATGTCATCTTTAAATGTATATAAACATAGAAAATTGAAACAGGAGTAGATTGTTGCTGTGTTTGATCCTGCTGCAATGTTCACTGTGAGCAAGTCTGGTCATTGCATTCAGTAGCCTGTTATTATTGTAGCCCCGTAATGTTTGATCCCTTTAGACCGCAGAACTATGTTTTCTTCATGGAAACATTCCGTGTTTTGACTTTAACACCTTTCCGTGGCAGAACATTCCACAGGGTCATCCGTCTGAGGGAACTAAATAGCTTGCCCGATATCTTGAAACTGTGAACACCACACCTCTCGGTCTTGACTCCGTGCTCATGACGACATCCTTCCAACATTTAACATGCTAATGCTAATCCTGTTAGAATTTTATTAGTTGCTGTGACGTCCTACTTCTTTCTTCTAAATATCAGTGGATTTCATTCGAATCAATCCAAACAGTTCCCAACGTTCAGTCCTGCCATCTGAAGAATCGGTTTGTGAAAAATTTGTTGTGCAGTCTCCACAAGACAAAAGTGCAAGTAATGCTCCACGTATGGTCTCACCAAGACACTGTACAATTTCAACAAGACATCCCTATTCCTGTACTCAAATCCTCTTGATACAAAGGCCAACATACTATTTGCCTCTTTTACTTCCTGCTGCACCTGCATGCTTACTTTCTCTAACTTGCGTACACTGGCGCTAGGAGTAGTTTCTCATTTCCCTTTAGTAAATACATGCTGACTGACTCTGTCCAATGCTGTCATTGGTTTCCAGTGTTAGGCAAACTGGTCTCTAATTCCATGTTTCATATCTACCTCTTAAATAAAATGTGTAGTCACATCAGCTATCTTCTAATCCATTTAAAATTGATCCAGATTCTGCAGAATCTTCAAACATGAAATTACTCTGTTAAGGTTCAAGCTCCTGGTTTCATATTAGATCCATTATCTATTGGGCTACTTTGTTAGGTATACTTCGGTGGAGAGTAGCATTCCTGTGATATCTTTACTTTTAATCCTATAAATTTACCCAAAACAATTCCGCAACAGATACTGATGTTGTTTTTCAGTTCTTCCTCTAATGTGCTCCTCAGCAATTTAGGGATATTATTTATCATCCCTTGTGATGACAGAACCAAAATATAGTATATAGATATTTGATTTGCAATCTCTTGATCCCGCATTACAGCTTCCCTTGTTTCTGATTGTAAGGGATTTGTTTCCATTCATCTTCTTTTGTCTTCATCTAACGTCAGGAGAAATTACAATTAGCTTGTATTTCACTAGCTTACTTATAAACGTTATTTTCCCACTAACTCAGTCCATTAATCGGGCTGAAACCTGAAATGCACAGTCCTCAGTTCTGCTGCTCTTTGTAGCCACTTTGTATGACTCTTCGTTGGATCAAGTACAATCACTAATCTGCCTTCTTCAAGCAGAAAATGGTCTGCTGTTTTATCAGGCCAAGAAGCGGAGCAGCCACATTAGATTTGGTACTGGGTAATGAACGTGGCAAGCTGTAAGATTTGGAGGTGCGTGAGCACTTTGGTGATAGTTACCAAAATTCAGTTATGTTTACTTCAGCTCGTCAAACGGGATAGGTATACACTGGAGGGCATACGCTGCAGCTGGGCGAAAGACAATTACGATGCGATTATATAAGATTATGCATGCACAGATTAGGCAAGGAATCGGCAGGGAACAGGCACAATAGAAATGTGGAGTTTATTCAGGGAGCAGGTTCTGTGTATCCTTGATAAGTATGTACCTATCAGACACAGAGGAAGTTGTCAAGCTCAGGAATCATGATTACTAAGGAGGTAGAATCTCTTGTTTAGATGTAGAAGGCTTGTGTCAGTATGAGATATAAAGGCTCAGTTCGTGCGATTGAGAGTTACAAGTTAACCAGGAAAGACCTGAAGAGAGACCGAAGACGAGCCAAGAGGGAAGCTGAGAATTTGTTGGCAGATAGGATAAGGGAAAATCCTAAAGCTTTCTAAAGGCATGTAAGGGCTAAAAGAATGAATGGAGTAAAATATGTCAGATGAAGGACAGTCGTGGTAAGTAGTGCGTGGAGTCAGAAGCGATAGGGGAACCGCTAAAGCAATATCTTTCGTCAGTATTCATACTGGAAAAAATAATGTTGTCCTGGAGAATACTGAAAAACAGGTTACCGGACTGGATTGGATTAAAGTTCCCAAGGACGAGGTGTTGCAAACTCGGATAATGTGAAAATATATAAATTCCCGCGGATTTATCCTAGGATTCTCTGGGAATCCAAGAATCTGTTTTCCGAGCCTTTGGCATTTATGTTTGCGTCGTCATTGTCTAAAGGTATAGCACCAGAACACTAAAGGATAGCAAAAGTCGTTCCCTCATTCAAGAAGGGGAGTAGAGACAACCCTGGTAATTATAGACCATTGAACCTTTCGTCGGTTGTAGGTAAAGTTTTGGAAAAGTTTCTACATGATAAGATTTATCATCATCTCGATTGTAATAAGTTTATGATGGAAAGTTAAGACTGTTTTGTGAAGGGGAGGTCGTGACTCACAAACATTACTGTGCACTTCAAGTAGATCATTAAACTGGATGTCGGTTTGCTCGCTGAATTTGTAAGTTCATTTCCAGAAGTTTTCTCAGCCTAGTAGGTAACATATTCAGTGGGTCTCCAGGCAAAGCATAGTTCATGATTCCTGCTTTCTATGTTAGGGTTTCTTTGGGTAAGTGATGTCATTTCTGGTGGTGATGTTATTTCCTGTTATTATTTCTATCCAAGAGGTCAGAAATCTGATTGCGGTGTGTGATGGGCTTTCTGGTGAAGGTCTAGAAGCCCCTGTGTTTCCACAGGGTTCCAACATCATGTGCAACTCCGAATGCGTATCTGCTATCTTTTAAATATTCGCTGTTTTTCCCTTGGCCAATTGACATGCCTCAGTCAATGCAATCAGCTCTGCTGCTTGCGCTGACAGTTGAGAAGGGAGTGCTTGCTTTGAATACCTCATGGGTAGTTACTACAGCATACCCAGTACAATTCTGGCCTATCTCCTTGCTCCTGAATGCTGACCCATTCACAAAATAAACTCCATATTTGGATTCTGAAGGGGTGAATTCTGCAAGAGTCTTGTCTGGGGCAGCAAATGTCATTAATTACAACGATACAATAATGTGGGTCACCGTCTCCTTCTCTCGTGAGAGGACTAGCAGCATTAAGGACGTTACATCGTTTTATTGCAATGTTAGGCTTCTCCAATAACACAGTATTGCATCTGAGCCAACGTGCTGCCGACGTACGTGCTGTCTTTTGCTCAGAAAGCAGTAAGGATACCGCATGTGCAATCAGTACGGTTAAGTCGCCATAGCCGATTATATCCCTGAACGCTGCAACAGCCTTTTCAGCTGCAACCACAGCTCACAGGCATTTCTGCAATCCTGCTGCTACGAGGTGTTGCTTAGACGAAAAATACGCTGCCAGCCTGAATTTTCCCCCATGATCCTGCAACAACACTGACGTCATGCATCCACGTTTCTCATCTCCCGTTTGATGAAGGCTTGTTTGGATTCGGAATCCCCAGTGTAGGTGTACTTTGAAACCTCTTTTTCAATTCAACTCGGCCGCTGGGGTCCATTGCAACGGACTTTAGTTCTGCTACCCTTTTCCATGGGCCATGTCACTTCGGGGCGTCTCAAGATTTGCACAATGTGGGATAAACGTTCTTCTGTAGGAGCATATGCCCAAAAAGGATAGCAATTGTTTCTTCATGTGAGGCTTTGGAATTTGCTGAATTACTTGCGGTCTTCCTTGACCAATGGCCTTGCCTTGTTCAGATATTAAGTAACCGAAGAACTTCACCTGTTGTTCCATAAATTGAAGCTTTGTCAGACTGGCTTTGTGCACGTCCGTCGTGCAATGCAACGGAATCCTTCTCACATTGTTCCTCTGTCGGTGCTGCTATTAAGCAATAGTCTACAGACTGCAGAAGCGCTGACCCCGGGGTTAAAGCAAGAGTCTCCAGACTCCTGCGTAGAGCCTCATTTTATATGGTGGGTGACTGACAGTAACCTTGACAAAGTCGTGCGAACTCATAAGATTTCCCCTTGAATGAAAAAGCGAACCGAATTGACTATATGGATGCACCGTTACACTAAAGAATGTATTTGCTAAATCCACAGCAGGGAACCATTTACTATCCGGTGGAAATTGAGCTAATACAGTATAAGGGTTGGGAAAATTTGATGCACGCGCGACAACACTGTTACTGATTGCCTGAAGGTCTTGAACAAACCTCCATTCCTCCGGTTCACTTCGAATTTTTGTCTTTTTGATCAGAAAGAGGGGAGTTCTCACCAGTGAGTTTACAGAGGGGATTATCACTCTAGCCTTTAGGAAGGATTGAAAGACTGGAGTAACGACTTCCATGGCCTCGGGTTTTAACGGGTATTGTGCCCTGCAAGGACGATACTCCGACTTCGCTGTTTTTCTGATTGGTTCACAAACACGTATAAGCCCCACATCATGTTTGCCTTTTGCCCACAATTCAGTAGGGACCCTTATTAATCTTGGGTCTGAGATGTTTATCTTAGGGAAACGCCAGGCCAGCCTTCCAGGCTCTTCAGGGCTAGCGGGACTTACCTCGACTGTCCTATCTGCCTGAGTTAGACAATTGAATTTCTTCCTACATGTTCGCACATCTGCATTGAACCACATACCCATATCGTCACAGAACACCCAACCTTTCGTTCTTTTTGCCTTTAATAGCCATGGTCCCAAATCCTGCCACCTGTCACTGGACAACTTCGCCAATGACACGCGAGGAGCGGGGCCTTCCACATCAAAAATATAGAGTTTACTTGCCGTCACAGGTACTTTGCATAAGTTCACACTGACTGAACATCTGCCATCCCTCCAATAAAATTCGCACAATAACAACTGACCTGGTTTAACCAATCTTCTGAACCAATACTTCTCTTCTGGTTCCTCAGGGCCATCGTGGTGTATGTGTGCCGTGCAGTGCAGCATATTCCCGCAATAAAATCTGTGTTAATAGTATTAACATGGTTACTTGCTTCCAGGGTGAGTGAATCGCTCACTGAACTCATTGCACTCTGGCTTAATCGCCACTCATATGCATACATCAGAGGTCGTGGGTTGTGCTTTGTGAATCGACCCTTTGAATTAGCTGCAAGCTCGTCGGAGTACTGAGCGAATACAACCCCAGTCTCACTATGAGATCCAAAGCCATCAAATTTAAAGGACAGAGTTCCGCTAACAGAATTGAGAATTAGAATGTATAAACATTACTGATTTCACACAATATGGGTGCGGTAAAACTCTCTCATATCACGACTCCTGATGCATCCATTAAGTTCAGGAGCATTCCACTCATCTTTATTGGCGCCAACTCTCTGAAATGGCTTGATTTCAGGAGTGAATGTGCTGGCCATGTAATAACCAAAAAGATAACTGGTGTACCTTCCGCATATAACATGGAGGGAGGCATCGACATATATGCATCATTGTTATATTGAACATATTTTTCACATTTCGCAATCTCAATGCTCAATATAGAGATGGGACACATCTTAGTGCCCGTTAGGTTAGTAGAAGAGATTAGCATAAGGAATTCTTCATTGCCAAGTATAAAGGAAAGAGGTTTACCTGTACCTTGTGGGCTGCCCACCTAAATATCTGTCGTCTCCTGACAGTCACCATGCTGTCCAGCCTCCAGGACCGATTGAGGCTGTCTGTGCGGGTACTGTCTCGACCAGTGGTCCATTGTTCTACAAACAAAGCACCAGCAGACTTCCACGATAGCTTCCTCTTTCTCTTTTGCGACCTCCACCTGTGCATCTCTCTTTTCCTGCAGTTCCTCCCTCCAACGGCTGAACGACCATTTGCATCATAATAAGCTGAGGTTTATGTGATTGCTGTTCCATCTTTAATTTCCGGTTGTGCTTCTCTTGGGCCAGCAATTTTTCAGCATGTATCGTTCTATCAAATTCAGCTTTCACGTGTCCCAGGTAATACATGTATATTATTACCTTTTTTGTTGTTTCGTACTTCAGTCCATTGATGAAGCTGCTCCTCAGCTACTCCTCTTGGAAGTGGTCCTACTGACTTAAATTAATCATTGTGTGTAAATATGAAGCCCACACAAAAAATAAAGTTTCCGTTTCTCAAGGAAATGCAAGGGCAGACTCAGCGGCAAGGGTGGCAGCCTAGCAGCCGGGAAATGATCAGTTTGACATGTGTATGACAAACATTTTTACACCAACACCAGACGTACGGGAGTCACAGTCGAAGTCCAGGCTTGAAGACACGTTTGAGTGGGAAAAGCAGAGTGCAGTTTGAGGTAAGAGGTATGGTGTGGCCCCAATGGTGAACCTTTTCTGTCATGATCATTATTTTCATTCTATGCCAACCTGACACACGGTAAGGACCATGTGTCAAAAGAGGGGCGATATGACAGCATTTCAGCACAGTGGTACACGAAGAGATTTACTCATTACTTCCAGAAATATTATGAACAATGTGTTATCTGTGCCACAATAATGTGGGGAGGGGAATACAGATGAGTAATGTAGCACTCCCGAAAACCCAACAACAATTTGAACATTTACAAATGGATTTTACCGAACTAACCCACTGTGAAGGAAAAAGGTATTGTCTGATAATAGTTGCTATGTTTTCAAAATGGGTGCAAGCGTTCCCCACGGCTAAACAGAATGCCAGTGCCATAGGCAAAGCTTTCCGAACTGAAATAATTCCGAGATGGGGCATCCCTGAGAGGCTTAGTAGTTGCAAGGTTTGTGAAGGTTTGTAGCTCAGTTTGAGGTTCAGGGTGTAGGTTTGCTCGCTGAGCTGTACGTTTGATATCCAGACGTTTCATTACCTGGCTAGGTAACATCATCAGTGGCGAACTCCAAGTGAAGTTGTTGTCTCCTGCTTTCTCGTTATATGTTTGTCCTGGACGGGGTTCCTGGGGTTTGTAGTGATGTCATTTCCTGTTCGTTTTCTGAGGTGTTGATAGATGGTGCCTCAATCATCCCTGCTCAGTCGAACAGTCCCCCTTTCCTTCTTCTATGATTCCACTTCAGAAAGAGTTTCAAAAGATTCTCGACACTGCGTCTTGTCTGTTCATGTTGTTTCTTTGCCATTCCCACAAATCGCAGTGATTGGGTTAATGAGTGATGGAGATGAAAAGGTGCCCATGAAGTGCGTGTGGGACAATTTGAGATCCCGTCCTGTGATCACGTCAGGACATTGTTTCTGATGTTATCGCGGACATTGTTTCCTGCAGATCAGGAAATTCAACGTGAGTGGGCGGCACGGTGGCACAGTGGTTAGCACTGCTGCCTCACAGCGCCTGAGACCCAGGTTCAATTCCCGCCTCAGGCGCCTGACTGTGTGCAGTTTGCACGTTCTCCCCGTGTCTGCATGGGTTTCCTCCGGGTGCTCCGGTTTCCTCCCACAGTCCAAATATGTGCAGGCCAGGTGAATTGGCCATGCTAAATTGCCCATAGTGTTAGGTAAGGGGTAAATGTAGATGTAGGGGTATGGGTGGGTTACGCTTCGGCGGGGCGGTGTGGACATGTTGGGCCGAAGGGCCTGTTTCCACACTGTAAGTAATCTAATCTAATCTAATCTAGTTCGACATCAGAAAAAATACGACGATTGGTTTGTAAGTGCAAAAAAGCCAACATTGTTTTCGAGCCAGTTAGGAGTCGTTGCTTCACTATCCTAACGCGTAATCAGGAGCATTATTCATGACTGGCTCCGACATGAATGGCACGATCATCAGCAGTTGGAAGACAGCATTACCATGCAGATACATTTTCTCAGTGTTTGGACATGTATCACCGTTTGAGAACCACCTCAGAAGGCACAAGTTTCAGAGAGTCGTCGTGGAGTGGATGGCCTTTTGGCTTCAGTCTGCGTGGGAATGACACCATGTGATTATGCCATCCCTCTCCCTGTCTCTGGGACAGAAGGAGAAACAAGAGCCCATTTTTAACACTCACTGCAGCGTTGGACTCTGGAGATGACTGTAACTCAGTGAGCGCTTCTCTTTAGTTCGCTACATTTGGGAACATTTTGGCTCAGATGTTAACTGCTTGCCCTGTCGCAGGAATGAAACAGAAACCCGTCTTGCATTAGACTTTCTGCAGGATTTATATATAAAGCCGAACTCTGAACACCAAACAAGCTGGAAGCAAGATAACTCATATTCATTTACCTGGAAGAAGAACCTGCAGTGTCCATTTCTTCCTTTCCCGAAAGTTCTACATAATTCTATTTCTCAGATAAAAAGAGGTTCGGAAAAATCCACAATCAAAGTTGCTCATTTACTACCGTGTAACTGATTCCACCCACCGTGATTGTCACTGGGCAGAAAAGCGAACGGGCTGTGCCCTCTCCCAGCACAGCTTGCAAGTAGAAACAAAATGGTTTCATTGTCCGCCAGTGGAGACAGCCTGGTTCCTTAATGCGGTACAAACAGCAATGTCAGTGAGCAGGGAGACAAAATGGGAAGCAGATACTATGGAAACACTTTGCTGCTATAAATTCCAGGAGCAATGAGGAATGAATTTCAAACAGGGACGTAGTCAGCCTCTGGCACAGTGTGTAACACGACCAGTCTGTATCGTACTGCTCCTTGAATATCATTTTGTTGTTCTTTTGGGCTTTCAGTGATTTAGATCTGTGGTTCAAATTCAGGACGGACCCATATTTCGTTTCTCCACTTACGTAAAATTGATCAATGGATTTTCTCAAAAGCTAATTCCTGTAAATGAGGTCGGACGGCCTGAAGTCGGGATGGGAAGAGCTAATGTTGCAGCAAACACGACGAAGCGAAGCACGTTTTAAAAGTGAAAGCGTATTTCAGCCGGATCACTTTGTCAATCCGACTCCGAAGGAAACCACCAGCGGCATTATTGCTCAATTCTGCTCGTGAAACTTCAGGAAGTGGGGAAAATAATTGATTTGAGACAAAGCTAATGTAAATGGAGCAGTGTAGGTACACTGTCAGCTGTGAAGGTAGATTGGAAAGTTGGGGCAGTTCTCCTTGGAGAACAGAAGGCTGAAAGCTGAAAATCCTTCACTGTAACAACAACCGCCTGACTCTCTCTACTGTCCCAAAAGATCATAGAATATTACAGCACAGTACAGGCCCTTCGGCCCTCGATGTCGTGCCGCCCTGCCATACTAATCTGAAGCCCATCCTAACTACACTATTTCATGTACGTCCATATGCCTGTCCAATAATGACTTAAATGCAATTTAACTTGGCGAATCTACTACCGTTGCACGCAAAGCATTCCTTACACCTTACTACTCTCTGAGTAAGGAAACTATCTCTGAGATCTGTCTCCCCTCCTGTTGGTCGTTCCCATTCTTGGAAAAAGGCTCTCCCTATCCAACCTATCTAACCCTCTGATTACCTTGTATGTCTCTATTAAGTCACCTCTCAACCTTCTTCTCTCTAACGAGAACAGCCTCAAGGCCTTCATCCTTTCTTCATACGACATTCCTTCCATACCAGGCAACATCCTAATAAATCTTCTCTGCACCCTTTCTAAAGCTTCCAAATCTTTCTTATAATGCGGTGACCAGAATTGTGCACTTTACTCCAAGTGTGGCCTTACCAGAGCTTTGTACAGCTGCAGCATAACCTCCTGGCTCCAGAACTCAATCACTCTATTAATAAAGGTCAAAACACTGTATGCCTTCTTAACAACCCTGTCAAACTGGGTGGCAACGTTCAGGGATCTGTGTACATGAACACCGAGATCTTTCTGTTCATCTGCACTCCCAAGAATCTTACCATGCGCCCAGTACTTTGCATTCTGATTACTCCATCCAAAGTGTATCACTTCACACTTGTCCACATTAAACTCCATTTGCCACATCTCAGCCCAGCTCTGCATCCTATCTATGTCTCTCTGCAACCTACTGCATCCTTCGTCACCATCCACAACTCCACCGACCTTACTGTCGTAGGCAAATTTACTAACCCACCCTTCTAAGCCCTCATCCAGGTCATTCATAAAAATGACGAACAGCAGTGGACCCAACATCGATCCTTGCGGTACGCTGCTAGTAACTGGACACCAAGGTGAACATGTCCCATCAACTACAACCCTCTGTTTTCTTTCAGCAAGGCAATCCCATTCACAATCCACAATCCCATTCCTCCGCATTTTGTATAATAGCCGACTGTGGGGAACCTTATCGAACGCCTTGCTGAAATCCAAATACATCTCATCAACCGGTTTACTCTCATCTATCAGTTTGGTCACTGGTCTGTAATTACCAGGGTTGTCTCAACTGGATTTTTTGAACAAGGGAACCACATTTGCAACTCTCCAGTTCTCAGACACTATTCGTTTCGACAATGATGATTTGAAGATCTCTTCCCTTTGCTTCCCAGAGGATCCTAGGATAGATCCCATTCGGCCCAGGAGACTTGTCTATTTTCACACTCAGCAGTATTTCTAATATCTCTTCCTTGTGAACCTCAATCTCTTCTAGTCTAGACGCAAGTATCTCTGTAACTTCCTCGCCAACATTTTCATTTTCTATAGTGAACACTGTCGAAAAATATTTACTGAGTGATTCCCCTATCCCCTCTGACTCCGCACACAACTTCCCACTATTATCCTTGATTCGCCCTAATTTCACTCTCGTCATTCTTTTATTCCTGACATACCTGTGGAAAGTGTTAGGGTTAACTCTGATGCTATCCGCCAACAACTTCTCATGTCTCCTCCTGGCTCTTCTGAGCTCTCTTTTTAGGTCTTTCCTGACTTCCTTGTAACCCTCAAGCGCCCTAACTGAGTTTTCACATTTTGTCCTAATACAAGCTTTCTTCTTCTTCCTCTTGACCAGGGATTCCACTTCCTTAGTTAAACACTGCTCATGCGTTCTTTTTCTTCCTCCCTGCCTGACAGGTACATACTTATCTCGGACACAAAGGAGCTTTTCCTTGAAAATTTCCACATTTTTAATGTGCGCAGTTTCCTTCACCATTCTACGCTTCCAATATCTTTCCGAATTGCATCGTAATTTCCCTTCCCCCAGCTGTAACTCTTGCTCGGTGGAGTACACCTACCCCTTTCCATCACTAAATTAACCCTGACAGAATTGTGATCGCTGTCTCCAAAGTGCTCACCTCCTTCCAAATCTAACACCTGGCCAAGCTAGTTGCCCAGTACTAAACCTAAAGTGTCTTCGCCCCTTGTAGCCTGTCTACATACTGTGTCAGGAATCCCTCCTGCATGCACTGGACAAATACTGACCCATCTATATTACTCGTACTGTAGTGATCCCAGTCAATATTTGGATAGTAGAAGTCCACCATGACAATTATCCTGCCTGTCTCACTCCTATTGAGAATCATCTTTGCTATCCTTTCCTCTGGGACTATTCGGAGGCCTAACTAAAATTCCCAGCATGGTGACTTCTACTTTCCTGTTTCTAACCTCAGCTCATACTACCTCAGTTAAGGAGTCCCCAAGCATCCTTTCTACAACTGTAATATTGTCCCTGATCAATAATGCTACAGCTCTCCGTCTTTGACAATCTTCTCTGTTCTTAATGAAACATCTGAATTCCGGAACCTGCAACAGCCATTCCTGACCCTGCTCTCTCCATGTCTCCGTAATGGCCACAATATCGAAGTCCCTTGTACCAACCCACGCTGCCAGTTCACCCACGTTATTTCGAATGCTTCTCGCGTTGAAGTACACACACTTGGTATCCAGCAGAGATTTTCCGGCACATGCAACCACCTCATCAACCAACTCTGCTTTATATCAATTTACATGTTCAATGCTGGTTCTCGCTTTTGTGTCTCAATTGCTCAGCGCGTTTGTCTGAAATATTGGTAGTCCTAGCCCAAACAGACACAGACTGAAATATTTCAGATCATGCATGGAGACCGTCCATGTAACGGCACTCCACCCACGAGGACCTATCCATGATTCACCTTGAATCCACACACACGGAGACAGAGACACGCAGCAGGATGCAGTCCCACTCTTCAATACCTTTAGAATACGTCAATTGCAGCTTCAAACAGTGGCTTCCAGTCCAGCCTTGCGGCACAAGTTACAGAAATGCCTTGCTCAGCAGCAGCTCTGATGGTGTGAAAGGGTCAAAACATTTCTGTTTAATTTGGTTCCGGCTGCAGAGGTTTAATCCTGTTCTTGGAGTGTTTTTTTTTGTTAAACAAAACGCATGTCTCGAAAATGAGGACTGTTAAAAGTTATAAGCCGGCAGAACAAACAAAATGTTGAAAGTGCAGGTTGTATCTCGTCAGACAGATGGGATTCCCTATCATCTGTAACAGAAAAGACTGGGTTTAGCGAAGTTATTGCCAGATTGATTCACTGTCTGTCAGACTGACTGCGAATCGCATCTGCCGCGTGATAGATAAGTAAAAATATTAAAATAGTAAAATAGAATTTGAAATCCTGGAAAATGTGTGAAAATAGATTGCAATGTCCTGAAAGAATAATAGCTGTGAATTGGAAGGTTGAAATGATGTTATTTGTGATTGGGAGAAATGAACTGTCTCCTTGCAAATTGAGGTTGCAGGTGAATCATTCTCAGTATGAAATAATGAGTTAAAAGGCCAACCAGTTAGCTCAGGTCGGTAGAGCTTGCGATTCTTATTTTCAGGGTCGTTGGTTCAGTTCCCACGCTGATCACTTTCACTTCATAACTATATCACCGATCTCCATTCCAAAGTTACTGTTTCATCTTGCTTTCGTTCACATGTCAACTTCTAAGGGTAATTTGTCTTCATTTCACTGGAAATGGTGGTGACATGTTTATCAGTGTGGGCGAATAAACAATACGTGATGCAACTTTCAAAGATGTGCGTTCTGCACCAATCAAAATGTTCAGAGTCGTCTCACAGAAATGACCAGTTGCTGAGGAGGCATTCTGTGACGTCTGAATGTTTAATCGTGCTGAGCCAAAATTAACTGAATCGAAAGGTTTTGATGGAAATGTTAGAGAAAATCTGTGACCGATTCCCAGTTCACACAAAAAATGATCTTGTGAGCCTTTGCGGGTTTACAAAATACACCTTATTGCTTGCTGATCTTGTCAGTAAACCTTTTGCCTATTCCTGCTGTTGTGCTGAACGGGAATATAAGTCTGATTAATTGCTGTGTACGATTTATTCATGATGTTTTCTTCCTTGTTCTGAATAAGCGTGGATGTTTCCAGCACAGAGGTTAACCAGTTTTAAGAGTGCAGTCAGCCGACGCTGATACTTTCTGTTGAGAAGAAGTATCAGTTAGTGCAAAAGTGGCCCGGTTCAGAGCTGAGCAGAAACATTGTTACTCCATCTTTACGGGCAACACGCTTCTGAAATGTGGTGGATGGGGCTTTATTGCAGTGTCATCAGCAAACCTCGTTTTGAAATTACTCGCCAATCACTACTCTCGTGGTGAAAAAGAGTACATTTCCAAATAACTGCTGCGTCAATTTCTTTTCAAATCTCTCGGCCGCATTGATCCTGAATATATGCTGATGTCTGCTGTACTGTGGCCATCCTGTTTAAGACTAAAGTTACGAACTTCACTGAGTCCCGGTACCCGAGAGAAAATTGTCCCAGCCTACGTTCACATCACACAAAACATTGCTGCTTCAAAACCTGGCAGAAACAACCATATTCCATTCTTACAGGTGGTACCCTTCTGGATTGATGTGAACGGAGCATTCATAGAACATAGAACATAGAGTAAGACAGCGCAGAACAGGCCCTTCGGCCCTCGATGTTGCGCTGACCAGTAAACTAGTTTCAGATCGTTCCCCTACACTATCCCATCATCATCCATGTGCTTAACCAAAGATGGTTTAAATCTCCCTAATTTGGCTGAGGTGACTACATTGGCAGGTAGGGCATTTCACGCCATTACCAGTCTCTGCGTTAAGAACCTGCCTCTGACATCTGTCTTAAATTTATCACCCATCAATTTGTAGTTATGCCCCTTTGTATAAGATGACGTCATCTACCCAGGAAAAAATCTTTTACTGTCTACACTATCTAATCCTCTGATCATCTTGTATGTCTCTATCAAATCCTCCATTTGCCTTCTTCTTTCCAATGAGAACAGACGCTAATTTTTCAACCTTTCCTCGTAGGGCCTTTCCTCCAGACCGGGCAACATCCTGATAAATCTCCTCTGCACCTTTTCCAAATCTTCCACATTCTTCCCGAAATATGGCGACCAGAACTGTACACAATATTCCAATTGTGGCCGCACTAGCGTTGTGTATATTTGAAGCATGATATTACGGTTCCAGAACTCAATCCCTCCACGAATGATACCTACACACCATATGCCTTATTACCAGCACTATCAACCTGAGTGGAAATTTTCATGGATCTATGTACATGGACTACAAGATCCTTCTGTACATCCACACTACCAAGAATCTTTCTATTTACGCAGTATCTGCCTTCCTGTTATTCTTCCCAAAGCGCATCACCACACATTTCGCTGCATTGAACTCCATCAACCATCACTCGCTGCCTTCTTTCAGAAATCCCGTTTCTAATCCAAACTGCTATTTCGCCCTCAATTGCATGCCTCTGCATGTTAGCCAACATCCTACCATGTGGAATCTTACCAAAGGCTTCACTGAAGTTCATGTATACCACATCAATAGCCCTACCATTATCTACATGCTTGCTTACCTTCTCAGAAAACTCAATGAGGTTTATGAGACATGGCCTACCATCGACGACACCATGTTGACTGTCAAAATTAAATTGTTGCTTGCCAGATGAGTATAAATCTTATGTCATATAATCCTTTCCAAAACCTTTTCTTGAATAGATGTAGGGCTAACTGGTCTATAATTACCTGGATCATCCCTACTGCCTTTCCTGAACAAGGGCACAGCATTTGCAATCCTCTAGTCCTCTGGTACTAAACCTACAGACAATGACGACTCAAATCTCAATGCCGAAGGCTCTGATATCTCTGTCCGACCTGAACAGAGAATCCTCGAATAAATCCCATCCGGGCCAGGGGACTTCTGTACTTTCACTCCTTCAAGTCTGATAACACCAGTTCACAACTAACCTTTATCTCTTCTAGTCTAATATCTCATTCTTCTCCTCTACAATCGTCTCCTTTTCCTGAGTGAAAACCGATGAGAGCTGTTTGTTCAGCACATCTCCAATCTCCATATAGTCCACACACATCTTGCTACTTTTGTCTTTACTAACCTCGACATTCTATTATCACTCTCATACCTATTGAAAGTTTTCGGGTTCTCCTTTATTCTATTTGCTAAAGAATGCTCGTGTCCTCTCTTTACTCGACTTAACTATATATTTTTTTCCTAGCCGATCTGTAATTCTTCATCGCCTCATCTGAACCATGTTGCCTCAGCAACACATAAGCCTCTTTCTTCGCTTTATAAGAGATGCAATTTCTCTAGTAAACCATGTTTCCTTTATAATATCACTTCCTTTCTGCCTGACAGGGACATTCTTGTCAAGGACACGCAATATCTGTTCCTTAATCCATCTCCACATTTCTATTGTCTGCATCCCCTGCATTTTGCTACTCTGTTCTATGCACCATAATTCTTGATTTATCTCATTATAATTGCCCTTGCCCCATCGATTAATCTTGACCTGTGGTATGTACCTATCCCGTTCCATCGCTATCTAAACGTTACTGCATTATGGTCACTCTCTCCAAAGTGCTCACCAGCAACCAAATCAATCACCTGCCCTGGTTCATTTCCAAGCACTAGATCCAGCGTGGCCGCGCCACTTGTCAGACCTTCAACATGCTGTGACAGGAATGCCATCTGTATACATTGGACAAAAACTAGTCCGACGTACTAAAGCTACAGTATTTCCAGTCAATTTTGAGAAAGTTAAAATCCCCCATAATGACCACTGTTTCCTTTCACTCCTACCCAGAATTATTTTGCCCATCCTTTCTTCCACCTCCCCGGAACTCTGTGGATGCATATTAAAAAAATCCAAGCAGTGTGACCTCTCCTGTCCTATTTCGAACCTCAGCCCATGCTACCTCATTCGTGCTTTTTGTTCTCATCAGCAAATCTGGAACTGAACTTGTTCCACCATATCCGTTGCTGTGGTTAAACGGAGCACAATTCAGATTATTTGCTGTGCGAAAGTTTATCGTTATTCATTCTCCACGGAGAAATTGAGGATGGGAGATGATGGAGGGCTTAGGCCAGAATCGAGGATTCTCCTGCCGCTCGGATGCTGCCCAAACTGCTGTGTTTTTCCAGCAGCGCACTTCCAACTAAAGTTCTCTCCTCCTACTTCCGGTTTATGAATCGAATTGTACGCCTTCGGTGGTTGTGCTGTGTAAGGGCGCCATTACCGGGCACTGATCATTTCAGCAACAGTCATACCATATTCGTTTATCACTTGAAGGTGGCCTGGTTCAGTGTCAAGGAGAGCTCTCATTTGCTGGTGTCACAACGAACACTGGATTCTGATGCACGGTCTCTGTCAAATGTTTCCCAAAGTAGGGTCTGAAATGACTCATTTGGACGCTTCCTGCCGATTCTTAACCTGTGTGAATCAAAACCAGAAATCCTCAATCACATTTTTTCACATTTCCATTATTTGTTGAAGGAGGCTGGTCATTGGCCCTCACGGTCCGATGTAAGTTTGAGAGTATTGCTTACTGAATCTATTGGAGACTCTCATTGATAATCTTCACTTTCTTCCGTTCCATTGTTGTCCGATTATATTTTATGTTACTTGAGCACTTTCCAGGAAGTGGAGATGCACTAATTTTGCACTATATTTGGAAACACCATTTAGAATTGCCTCGCTGCCTTTTGTGGAAGCAGTTCGTGACCCAGACAACTCACAGTGCCACACAAACAGCCTTCATGCTACAGTGTGCCTGAAAATTGGCTCTCCTTTAAAGATTTGCTCCTGCACCACGTTAAAAGCTGTCATTTTTTGGTTTTGCTGCAGAACTGAGGTGCTAACACCATTTGGGAGGCATTGATCTGCAGCCAAATTCTTTCACGGAGAACTCAGGAATGGATCAAGGAGAAATGTCAGTTGCATAGAAAGTTGGGTCAGATTTCATTTGTGGGTGGTTTCGAAACATGTATTTCCAGAAAACTAGCCAAATGCGCTGACCAAGTAATGAGCGTCATGATGATTGCAAATGGTCTATTACACAGGTGTCAATCACTGGAACGTCTCAGAGAGGCCGAGCACTGAAACAGACCTCTAATCCAACTCCTACCTGCTGAACTGATATACCATTTTAATCTAGCCGTATTTGCCAGCATTGTCTCTTATATACCATTCCAGATGCATTTGAAATGTTGTGAGAGTATCAGATTCCGCCATTACATCAGGCAATTTATTCCACACACCCAAAACTGTCTGTGTGAATACCGTGTACCACAGATCCCACTTAAATGTTACCACGCTCACTTAAAACCTCCCCTCTCTAGTTTTGAATTCGTCTGCCTTGTGAAAAACATACACCTTGGGCATTCCTCAGCCCTGAAGCTCCAGTGAAATTCTCACAGCCTGTTGAGTTTCACGCTACAGTCAAAAACCAACATACCTTGCATCAACCTATTTAACAGTCATGGAAAATGTAGTGCACTAGCTTTGTTTAGTAGCGTGGCCGATTGGACTAAAGCACTGGAATTAAGTTGTTGTGGTTCTGATCGCTGAGCTGCGAATTTGTGTTGCAGACGCTTCGTCCCCTGTCTAGGTGACATCCTCAGTGCTTGGGAGCCTCCTGTGAAGCGCTTCTGTGATGTTTCCTCCGGCATTGATAGCGATTTGTACCTGCTGCTTCCAGTTGTCAGTTCCAGCTGTCCGCTGCAGTGGCTGGTATATTGGGTCCAGGTCAATGTGCTTATTAATTGAATCTGTGGATGTGTGCCATGCTTTGGGAAATTCCCTGGCTTTTCTCTGTTTGGCTTGTCCTAAAATGGTAGTGTTATCCCAGTCGGACTCATGTTGCTTGTCATCTGAATGTGTGGCTCCTAAGGATAGCTGGTCATGTCTTTTCGTGCCCAGTTGGTGTTGATGGATGCGGACCTTTAGCTATCTTCCTGTTTGTCCTATGTAGTGTTTTGTGCAGTCCACCCGAGCTACAAATCTTCTCCCAAACTTTGAACTGGAATTAAGTTTCACTCTTTATTCAGGCTTGTATCCCATTGCTACCGCAACCTTTCTTTTCCATACTGCATTTGTACACACGTCCATTTCTTTGTGAAAAGCGCCTCTACTTTTCTGGGAGTGCCAGACACAAGGTTGTCGCTCCCGTCAAATATACATGAATGATGTCCCTTTCAACGCATAAGTTTCCAATCCAACCATGCAACAATCAAACTACTCAGAGGAACGAAATGAAAATGACATTTTTCTAGGGTCAGTGAAGGATCCATGTCAAATTATTTTGAACAAGAAGTAAATGATTCAGAAGGTTCTGATTGAAACCGAAGGGAAGTCTGCCTGAACGGTTCCCAATTTACTCGGAAAATTATTTTCTTGTGTGCCGATGTGTGTTTACACAATGTACGGTTTGAATCGGTAGCGGGGTTGTGGGTTCGGCAGAATTGTGAGGTTTCAGTTCTGGACAGAAGTGGTCTGGGCTAACGGGAAGTCAAACATTTCCAGAGGCGAGACTGATCCAGGATCACATCTTCTGCTTCTGTAGCGTAAAAACAAATTCCTCGAAACTTTCAGAAGGTCTGCATCATTTGGGAATGAGAGCAGAGTTAATATTGCAGTGCCAGTGATGCTATTGTTTTACGAGGTCCATCTCCACCTGCCTTTCTGAACCCTACCCTTTTATTTGAATCTGTCCTCTCCTCCACCTTCATCCTCAGCTTCTCTTTTATTATGTCCTCTCCTACCACTATCCCAGTGTCTAGATTTGTTTCAGACTTGTGCCATCTGTCAAACTGCCAACTTCTGACTGGAGTCAAACAATTAACTCTGTTTCTATCTCCCGAAATAGCAGAGGCCACAGACAGTAAGATATCGTCGCATGGTTCGGTCTTTCAGACCTTGTACCTTGCTCTGCCAATCGACCATGTGGTTCTCAAACCCATTCTCCAGTATTCTCACTGTAACACGTGATCCATCTCTTTCCCAGCGACGATCTAAATCGGGCTCCATCCACAATACGTAAACTATTACATCGTTTCTGTGTTTGACCTAGCTCCATTTCAGTCCTGCATTGACATTCTGATCTCTTCGTGGCAAAGCAATCCTTGCTGGGGGACAACTCGATCGGGTCTGTGGCCCCACTGTGTTTGTATGGAGTCGTGATTATCGTGTTCAGCATTGCTTACTGTTCTTGTCAGCAAACGTTGCTCACGATGTTCCCGAACATGTCGACTGTTGGCGCGAAAGGCAATGCAAATCCAATAAATTGCTGCAAGCGATTTTGTTAGATTTCCCATCTTCTTCATCTTGCATTTGCAAGCATGTTTCCAAAACCTGCATTCATTACTTTTAAGAGTGAAGTCGGCAATGCAGCTTCTTTCTGGAGAGGAGATGTATCTGTTTGAATTCTATGCAAAAGCGGCCCGTGTCAGATCCAGGCAGAAACATTGGTGTACCCTTGTTACTTGCGACAGGTTTAAGTTCTGTCATGCCTGGGGCTTTCTTGAAGTTCCCATCAACAAACGTTTTATGAATTTTGCCCCTCGTCACTGCTGTCGTGTTGAAACGGAATACATTTGCAATTAATTGCTGAGTGAATGTATATATATATATATATATATATATATATACTTTATTATTTCCGTTCTATCTGGTCCTGAAGAAGTGCTGATGTCTGCCACACCGATGGCCATCCCATTCCAGAATGCAGTTACGAACTTTCCTCTGCCCAGAAGTTCAAAGGAAGCTTGTTGAAGCGTAGTCAGCCTCAACGTACAGTCCAACTCCTGCAAACATTGCAACATGCTTGTAAATATTTCCTCAGCAATTTCAAGTCATTTTCTTTGTTTTCATTCATGTCAATAACCCTGGACAACACTGATCTACTTTGAACTTGCTCACCCGTATCTGCTGTGTGGTGAAAGGAATCGAAATTCGATTAAATGCTTGCGGTTTCTCTCCTTCCTGGTCCTCGAAATCCGCCAATGTGTCCAGCACTGATGACCATCCTGTTTGAGAGTGCAGTTACCATGCAACTATCCTTTCTGTAAAAGTAGTAACGCATTTGCATTCTGTGTGAAGGCGGACCTATTCAGTGTCAATGAGATCCCTCATTTATTGGTATCACAGTTAACATCGAATTGCTTCCCTACGCTCTCTGCTAAATATATCGCAAAGTAGCCTCTAACAGGACTCATTGGGATGCTGTATGCCGTTTCTATGCCAGAATAAGAATCAAAAGACCTCAATCATGTTTTGGAGCAGTTCACATAATCAAGTGTCTTAGCACTGTGAGAATGTCCGGCTCATTCAGTCAACAACCTGAATGAATGGATTTGTACACTCAGATGAACCTCTGGACTCGTGGCCTCATTCACTCACTGATATTAATGTGTGCTCTGAAATCTCAGCCATGATGGAAATGAAACTGAGGAAATGACAGACAGGCTGCCGAATGTCATTGCATTCATCATCTTTACTTTATGTCACAGAAGAGCTGTAAAATATAAACGGGAGGAGGGGGGGTCAATAGGCAAGCGAGGTACATGCAGCACTCGTGAACACTTTCTCTGACAGCTTATTCCATGCACGCATCTCCATCTGTGTGAAAACCTTCCTTATGTCCATTTTAAATCTTTCCCATATAAACGTACACATATGCCCTGAAGTCTTGGGCTCCCCCAAGTCTGAGAAAAGACTTTCTCTTTTTTATCCGACCCATCCCTCATGACTTCAAAAACTTCAACAAGATCACCTCTCAGCATCACATTTTTCGGGGAAGTAGCCTGAACCTATTCAGCCCCGACTTCGAGCTCACATCCTCCAGTCGATGCGCCATCTTTGTAAAGCTTACATGATAAATTTCAGTATTCACAATATCAGATAGGTTGCAGGGTCACCAGAAATGCACGCAGTATTCGAAAACTGGCCGAAACAATGTGCACTACAGCCGCAACATGACCTCCGAACTTCGAAGCACAATGGACTGAACAATGCAGGCAAGCATAATGATCGCCTTCTCAGTTTTCGAGGTTCCTGCAACTCCACTTCTAATGTGCTATGAATCTGCACTTGTACGAAGATCTCTTTGTAATACATTGCACCAATTCTCCCACTTTGTACTGCACGCCTCCAACTCCTCCATTTTGTACTGCACTGCATCAATTCTACCATTGTTCTACACTGCTACAGTTCCCCTGTGAGGATTGCACTGTCCCAATTCTCCCATTTAGAGCTGCACAGTCCCAGCTCTCCCTTTCAGATCTATACTCCCCCAAATCTCGCATTTAGTGCAACACTACCCCGTATCTCCAATTTAGTGTGACACATCTCCAAATCTCCCTTTAAGATGTACACAGCCATAAATCTCCCGTTTCTGCTACTTTGCCCCAAAACTCCCATTTCGTGCCACACAGCCTCAAATATCCCAATTATTGCTACACTGCCCCGATTGTCCCACTTACTACTACTCTGCCCTAAGTCTCCCGTTTAATGATACACTGCACCAACTCTCCCAATTTGTGAAACGCTGCCCAATTCCGCCGTTTCGAGCTACACTGCCCAAATTCTCTCATTTTGTTCTCCATGGCCCAATATTCGTGTTAGATGAAGCACTGCCCATTTGTCATTGACATACCTCATGAGATCGTGCAGCACTGCCTCAGGCTGAACCTCTGACTGTGAGGCACTACCTCTGGCTAATCTTCAGATGGTGAGGCAATGCCTCAGGCTGACCCTCTGATAGTGAGACACAACCTCAGGCTGACCATCTGACAGTGAGTCATTGCTTCAGGACTAAAATTGCAGTGCTCCATCAGGAGTGCACTCATCATCGAGCTGCAATACCCACAGTGCTGATCCTCTCATCGTGAGGGCCTACTTTAATTATGTAATGCCAGACAAGATCTCCAGCCATGAGGCAGTTCCTCGGTTCTGCCATCTGCCAGGACGGTGTTACTCAGTCGGTGCTGGTCTTCGGACAGAGCTTCTGTACTGCCTCTGTCCTCACCCTCCAGTAGTGTGGCTGCCCTGGGTTCTGGCCTCCTTGCACTGAGGCACGAGGGGAATGCATTAGTAACAAAGGATGAATAATCAGCCAGTGGCTTTTTGGAATGTACTCGCCGGGAGTAATAAGGTATTCAGAAAATTTCGGAGGATTGGTAAGGAGGAATGCTTCCGTTTTGCAGGGTCCGAAGTGAGGAACTGTCTTATTGCCTGAAATTCACCCCTGAGCCAGCGAGATGTCACAAGGTCAGTGCTGTGGTATTAACTGAGAAGTGAGAGAGTGCCCTGGCCCCGTTTTCCCACTTATGGGTGCGCTCCTCTAATTTTCTCATCCATTTAATGATACACTGTACAATTTCTTCCAGTTACTGCTAGACTGCACCAATTACCACATTATCTGATGCACTGTTCCAAATGCTCTTAATGAGATAAACTCTTGTCCAATTCCTCCATTTCATTATTCCTTACAATGACTCTCTAATTCATTGCTGCTCTGTCGAATTCTTAAATGTGGCATGGATAAGGTGGAACGAATGGTCTGTTTCTGTGCAGCACATTTCTATGATTCTATTGAGGGTTTCACTGATCTGAAACAACTCTCCCATTTATCAATCCTGCACAAATCCTGAACCTGCATCAACTATCCCATTATGTATTAACATGCCCCAGTTCTCCCATTTAAAATTCAGTAGCAACAGCCTGAATTATCAAATTATTGACCTCCTCTATCAGTTCATTCCATTTAATTGCTCTTTTCCACATCTGGGTGCCCTGCTCATTTTTGTTTTCATTTCGTGGTGCACTAATCCGAATCTCTAACTTTCTGATGCTTCCAACATTTCTTGTTTTCACTGATGCCTTGCACCGATTCTCCCATGAAGATATGAACTGCTCCAATTCTATAACATTGTGGCACTTCCAAAAATGTTCTACTCTCCCAATATATGATGCAAACCAATTCGCCCATTTCCTGGTAACACCATGCAGTTTTCCCATTCCCTCATACCCGAATACTAATTCTCCCTCTTCCTCATGCGACAATAATAATTCTCCCATTTCCACATATCCTTACACGAATTCTCTCATTTCCTGATGCCCTAGCCCAAATTTCCCATTTAGGGGTGCCCTAATTTAATTCTTTCAAGCAGGAATTCTCTAATTTAGATGCACTCTACACCAATTCTTCCATTACCTACGTCTCTACAATGATTCCCCCATATAGTGGTCCACTGTTGGATTTCTCCACTTCTATATCAAATCTCCAAACCTGCACAAATGCTCCTTCTAGTCATGAACGAAACAAACTTGCACATTGAGTGTTGTCTTGCCCCAGCTCTCCCATTTGGTTGATTCCTTGTATATATCTTCCAAATAACGGTACCCTGCCCAAATTATTTTCATCTAGTGGTGCCCTGTATCGAATCTCCACTTTCCTGCTCTTTCCAACATTGTCCTTCGTACTGATTCTCTGTCCGAGTTCTCTCGTTCACATATGCTCTGTTCTTGTTCTCTATGTTACTTGCACCTCACACTAACTCTCCCATTCAGTGTCTCCGTAATAAACCAATTCTCATATTCACTCATGCCCAGACCCAAATCTCCCAGTGAGGGGTGCGCTGCCCTAACACGGTGTGTCATAATACATCAGAACAGATTGATTAAAATTAAACCTGGACGGTCAGTTGTTCCCTTTATTGAATCTCCATCATTACTCCTTTGTAACATTTGTCCTTTGTCCAGATTCACAGCACGTGTTCTCCAATTTCTTCCAATTCTCGAAGATATTAGCAATCTGTTCCAATTCTTTCATTTCCTGATGCCCTGTGACAGTTCTCCAGTTCAGGGTTCTGCAATACTAATTCCCCCATTTACTGATATCTGGAAGAGATTCTCCACTCAGTGACGCCCAGTACCAGTTCTCAGATTTACTGGAGCACAAGCTCAATCTCCAATTCAGTGTTGTCCTGCCCAAATCTCCCATTCAGATTTGTACTTCCCTTGTTTTCCCATTTAGAGCGACACTGGCCCAAATCTCCCATTTTCTGCTACACTGCACCAGTTCTCCCGTTTAGTGCGACACTGCCTCTTTGACATTGTTAAATGTCCTCTGACGGTGTGGCACTGCCTCAGGGTGACACTGCAACGATGAAAGTCTCAGGCTGACTTTCTGACAAAGAGGCACTGCCTCTGGCTGACCCTTTCACGGTGAGGCAATGCCTCAGGATGACGTTCTGATGGTGAGTCATTGCCTCAGGACTGAAATAGCAGTCCTTCTTCAGGAAAATCGTTATCCTTGAGCTGCAATACGCACAGTGCTGATCCCTCATCGTGAGGATCTCCTTTAATTCTCTAGCGGCAAGCATACAGCCAGGAATGGGGCACTTCTTTGGCTCTGGCCATCTGGAAGGAGGGTTATTAACATTCGTTGCTGGGCTTCTAATAAGGTTTTTGTAAGTCCTCCGTTCACACCCTACAGTAGTGCGGCAGCCCTCCGTTTTTGCTTCACTGCACTGAGGCACTCGGGGACTGCATTAGGAAAAGACCGGCAATATTCAGCCTGTGACTCTGTTTACTGAAGGTTGGGGGAGCAGTGCTGTGGTATTCGAAAACTGTTGGAGTGTTGGTACGGGGAAGGGTTTCCTTGTTGGGAGGGTCAGAGGTGGGGAAATGTCTTATTGTCTGAGATTCAGTCCCGAGGGAATGACTTTTCACGGAAACAGTGAAGATGCATTGTCTGAGAACTGATGGAGTGCGCGAGGTCCATTCTCGCATTTTGAATGCCCTCTTCTAATTCTCCCATCCAATATTGTCCTACCTCGTTTACTGCTACAATTCACCAAATCTCCCATTTACTGCTACAGTGCACCAATTCCCCCATTACCTGATGACCTGTTCCAAATTCTCTCAGTGAGATAAATCCTTGCACAATTCTTCCATTTCTTCATCCCTTGAAGTGATTCTCCCATTCTTTGGTGTGCTGTTAAATTCTTAAATTTTAAGCATTGGCAAGTTGGATTTGGAACAGTGGGGCACGTCTCACTGATTCTATTTCGTGTTTCACTGCTCTGCACCAATTCTCCCAATTATCAATCCTGCATAAATCCTGGAATTGCACCAACTCTCCCATTAAGTATCGCCATGACCCAGTTCTTCCATTCAGCATTTAATAGCACCTGCCTGAATTCTCTAACTATTGATATCGTGCATCAATTCATTCTATTTAGGTGTTCCCTGATACAACTCTTCCACATATGGGTGCACTTCTGATTTATTTTTCATTTCATGGTGCACTGACCCGATTGTCTATTTTACTGATGCTTGCAGCTTTTCTATTTTTCACTGATTCCCTGTCCCGATTTTGCATTTTGATATGCTCTGCTCCATTTCTCTCACGGATTGGCACTCCCACCAATTTTCTAATCTCCCTATTAACTGATGCCCACCAATTCATCCATTTATGCATATCCCTACATTAATCATCCCATTTCCTCACATCCCAACACTAAGTCTCCCACTTCTCATACCGCCAATAGTAATTCACCCATTTCCTCATATCCCAATACAAATGATCTAATTTCCTGTTGCCCTCGTCCAGATATCCCACCTAAGGGTGCCCTACTCTCATTCACGCATTTAACGGTGCCTTTCACGAATTTTCTGATTTAGTTCCACTCTGCACCATTTCTTCCATTAACTATTTCTCTGCAATGATTCGCCCATGTGGTATTCCACTGCCAGAGTTCTCCAATTTTGTTTTATTCTGCATAACATCTCCAAATTGCCAAACCTGCACAAATCCTGACTTTAATGATGAACTGCACAAACTCTCTCATTGAGTATTAACTTGTCCCAAGTCTCCCATTTGGTTGTTTCCTGACGTACGTGTTCCACATAATCGTGCCATGCTCAAATTCTATTCATTTAGTGTTACCAGAATCGAATCTCCACTTTCCTGCTCTTTATAACATATCTCTGTCTCACTCATTCCCTGCCCTTGTTCTCCCATCACACATGCTCTTTTCCCATACTCTATGTTGTGTGTACCCCACACCAATTCTCCCATTCAATGTTGCCCGAAACAATTCTAATATGCATTGATAACCAAATCAAATTGTCCTAGTGAGGGGTGCCGTACTTTGACTCGCTGAGTTAGTGTTGCCATACTCCAATTCGCTGTAAACCTTCCACTGCGCAGTTTTTCCATTCTCGTGGCTCGTGCAACAATTTTCCCAAATACAACTTCACTTCCGTGCACCATTGTCCCATTTTCGAATCCTGCAGAATCCCTCTTTCAGTCAGCAACTGCACCTCCAGCCACATTGAGTATGATCCAGCATCATTTCTCCAAATTCCTGTACCAATTCTCTAATTTAGTGGCACTGGCACCAATTCCCCTATTACTGATGTCCTCCATCACTTGTACCATTTAGTTGTTTCCTGATGCACCTATTCCACGTATTGCTACCCTGCTAAAAGGTTTTTTTTTCATTTCATGGTGGACGGACTCGAACCTCTAATTTATTGATGATCGCAACATTGCTTCTTTTCACCGTTTCCCTCTCATTATTCTCCCACATAGACAAATTCTGCACGAATTCTGTAATGAATTCGCAATTCATAGCATTTTACTAACGTAATGGCACTGTTCAATTATCCCATTAACTGACACTCACCAATTTTTCCTCTTGCTGACAGCCTGACATTCATTCTGCCATATACTGGTGTCCTAGTTCGTATTTCCCATTTAGGTGTGCCCTACTGTAATACTACCATTCACTGGTACCATGCCCCACTTCTCTAATTGAGTTCCACTGTGCACCGGCTCTTCCATTTACACTTTTCCTGCAACAATTCTCCCATTTAGTGGTCCCCTGCCAGAAATGTCTATTTTTGGTGTTTCCTCCATGAAATTCCAAATTACCAGTCCTGCACAAATTCCCCCTGCAGTGGTGAACTGCTCCAACTCAACCATTTGTAGTGTACTGTATCATAATACATCATAATTGCTTTATTAAAATTGAATCTAGACAGTCCATTTTTTCCTTTAGTTAATCTCCACCACTAACCCTTAGCATTTATCCGATTTCCTGATTCGGTGCCTCTGTTCCTCAATTTACTGCAAGTCTCGAAGATATTAGTGCCTTGCACCAATTCGGTCATTTACTGTTGCCCTGCACTAATTCTCCAGTTCAGTGTTGTACAATACCATGTCCCCCATTTACTGATATTTGGAAGAGGTTCTCCACTCAATGTTGCCCTGGACAATTCTCACATTTACTGGTGCCCCAGTCCAATTCTCTTCTTCAACATTCTCTGCCCCAATTCTCCCTTTTGGTTTTGTGCTCGTCGTGTTTTCCCATTTCAAGTGACACTTCCCCAATTCTCCCGTTCAGAGCTAATCTACCCACATTCTCCCAGTCAGAGGTACACTGCACCAATGTTCCCTTTAATGCTACACTGCCCCTTTGACACTGAGGCACTACATCTGATGTTGAGGCACTCTCAGGCTAACCCTCTGACAAAGAGGCACTGCCTCACGCTGACCCTCTGGCGATGCTGCGTTGTCTCGGGCCGATCTTTGATCGTGAGGCACTGCCACAGGCTGACAGTCCGACGATGAAGCATTGCCTCAGTCTGCAAGTCTAACGGCGGGACACTGCCTCAGGAGTGAAATTGCAGTCCTCCTTCAGGAGTGCCCTCATTACCGAGCTGCAATAACCACAGTGCTGATCCTCTCATTTTGACTGACTCCTTTCACACTAAAGTGTCAGACAGAATCTCCAGGAATAGTGCACTTCCTCAGTTCTGGCCATCTGAAAGCGGAGGTTTACTCACACGATACTGGCCGTTTGACGGCGCTTTTGTACTGCATCTGACCTCATACTCCAGTAGTATGAAATCCCTCGTTTCTGGTCTTGTTGCATGTTGCAACTGCGGGACTGAACTATTAACAAAGAGTCAATACACAGCCAGTGGCTCTTTTCACTGAAGATGGGGGGAGCAGTACTGAAGTATTCTGAGTCGCTTGGAGGTTTGGAGCGGAGGAATGCTTCCTTTTAGGAGGGTCAGTGGTGAGGACGTGTCTTATTGTCTGCGATTAAGTCCTGAGTGAGTGACTTGTCAAACATTCAGAGCTGTGGTATTGTCTGAGAATTGGTGGAGTGCCCTAGTTGCATTCTCCCATTTATGGGATCCCTCCTTTAATTCTCCCATGCAGTATGCCCTGCTCCATTTGCTGCTGCACTGCACCAAATCTCCGATTTACTCCTGCACTGAACCAAATCTCCCATTTGCTGCTGTACCTAACCGTTTCCCACATTATCTGACTCCCTGTTCCAAATGTTCTTACTGAGATAAACACTTGGCTATGGTTCCATTTCGTCATTCCTTGCAATTATTGTCCCATTCATTGGTGCACTGTTAAATTCATAAATATTAGGCATACACAAGTTGGACAGAAGTGTCTGTTTCTGTGCAGCGATTCTCCATCATTATATTCAGTGTTTCAATACGCTGCACACTTTCTTCCATTTATCAATCCTGCACAAATTCTCGCAAAAGAATCAACTCTTCCATTTAATATTATCCAGCCCCAGTTCTCCCACTTAGAATTTAACAGCACCTGCGTGAATTCTCCAATTATTGATGCCCTGTATCAATTCATTCCATTCAGTTATTCCCTGTACACCTCTTTCACGTAGTGGTGCACTGCTCACTTTTTATTTTCATTTCGTGGTGCACTGACCTGAATACATATTTTGATGTTGCTTCCAACATTTCTCCTTTACACTGATTCCCTGCTACGTTTCACCTATTTAGATGTGGTCTTCTCCAATTCTCTGATATTTTGGCACTCCCACCAATTTTCTCATCTCCCACTTACAGATTGTCCCAGTTACTCATACCCCTATACTTATTCTCCCATTTCCTCATACTCTGACACTAAATTCTCCTCCATTTTCATATAAAGATACTAATTCTGCCATTTCCTCATATCCCAGTATGATTCTCTCATTTTCTGATGCCCGAGTTCAAATCTCGCATTTAGGAGTGCTCTACTCTAATTCTACCTTTTAATGTTGACTTGCACCAAATACCTAATTTTGGTCCACTCCGCACCACTTCCTCCATTAACTATGTCTCTGCAATGATTCTCTCATGTAGTGGTCCACTGCTGTAATTCTCCAGTTTTGGCGCTTCCTGCATCAAATTCTCAAATTGCCAATCCTGCACTAATCCACCCTTTCGTCATGAACCGAACAAACTCTCCGACTGAGTATTGCCTTTCCCCAACTCTCCTGTTTTGTTGTTTGCTGACATACATCTTCCACATAATGGTGCACTGCTCAAAGTTTTTTCATTATTGGCGCCCTGCATCGAATGGCCACTTTCGTGCACTTTAAAACATTTCTCCGATTGACTGATTCCTGCCCGTGTTCTCCCACTTACATATGCTCTGTTCCAAGTCTGCATGCTTTAAGCACCCCACACCAATTCTCGAATTCAATATTGCCCTGAAACAATTCTCATGTTCATTGATACCCAAACCAAATTCTCCCAGTGAGGGGAATGCCACTCTGACTCTCTGAGTTACTGGTGTCATAACCCAATTCTCTGTTAAAGTTCCACGGCACAATTTTTCCATTTTGTGGTTTGTGCAAAAATTGTCCTAAATACAGCTTCACTTCCGAGCACCATTCTTCCATTTTCGAATCCTGCACGAATCTTCTTTTTGTCAGCAACTGCACCTCCACCACATTTAATATTATTCAGCACCAGTTCTACCATGTCTTCTACCAATTCCCTACTTTTGTGACTTCGGTACCAACTCTCCCATTACTGATGCCCTGCATCAATTGTCCCATTGCGTTGTTTCCTGATACAATTCCTCCACGTATGGCTTCCCTGCTCAAAAGTTTATTATTCATTTCTTTGTGAGCGGACTCGAATCTCGACTTTACTGCTGCTTGCAAAGTTGTTCCTTCTCAATGATTCCCTGCCCCATTCTTCCAATTAGAGGTGTTCTGCTCAAATTATTTAATGAATAGTCAATTCGTACTAATTTCGCAATGTAATGGCATTGTGCAATAATTCTCCCATTTACTGATATCCAACAATTCTCCCACTGCCTGACACCCTGACACCTGTCGTGGAAATTTAATCGATTAGAATCAACTGCTAGCATGAGTAAAGGAAAGGCTTTATTTTTCAAATAGGGTGGCCAATACACTTGGCAAAAATGCCTTTTGTAAGGGCTGTGAACAAAATTCACATATTCTTTTTATACTATTTTTATCACATGCTCAAGAACAAGTGTTGGGAAACATTCAAACTCATATTTTCTCATTCCCATGTCGTGGACATAATTGTCTTTATATTTTCCGAAGCTTTTTTTTCTGAACTCGGCTGCTCGCAAGGCCAGGTTAAATGTTTGCAAAGTTCCACAAAGACAAGCTGCCTCCTCGACGCAGAATTCAGCAAAGTATTTGCATATTTCAGCGAAGTATTACATTTTGCAAATCATTCTCTGTCAGACTTCACAGTAAATGTTAATTTTGTTAATTTTCCATTACATTTTCCCAATTTTTGTCATTTTACAACAAGGAAAACAACCAAAAAAAAAGCCAGTTAGCTCTACATCAAAACTAATTTATGAACACCGGGCCTTTCCTCAGACACCACCAAACTCGAATAAAGCTTTGTGGAGGTTTTGCCACTTCCCTGGTTTGCCCGATATACATCTCATCTTCACACGTTACATTCGTCAACGTCGCTGTAGGGTGCGGACAAGCAATCGGATCTTCCTTCTTTGGGGCCACGGATAGTTTTACCATTTCCTATCCTACTGCATTCATAAGCAAGTGGTGTAGGCAGGTACACAACGACGGTCTTATTCAAAGCAGTATGAGTAAGACCAGTCCTACATCTAGTAGAACGTGTTGGGTCCAATACCCCATTCTTCATAACAGAGGTGAGCCATTGGGAGGAGGAGTCATCTGCTCGTGGAGGCAGTCATAAAGCTGCCTTCATACCATTTATTAAACCAGTAATATTTTGAGACTCATCAGGAATATTAATACTGCATGAGGCACCGAACGTTTTGCAGACGCCCCCTCTCTCGGCCGTCAGGATGTCTAGTACTAATCGATTTTGTGTCACTGCTTCCTAACCGCCAATAACTCAGTGTTAATGAGTACTAGGCTTCCTCAGTCTCATTTGCGAATACACCATATGCAAGGAATGTTCTGCGAGTGTGTACCCATTCCAATGCAGTGGGATGCCACTTCGAGTTCGAAAATTGCTGCCCTTCAGGGCGAACACTGTTCTGTTAGTGGACAGTATCGCGGTGTAGCAGCACCCCTTTCTCCCAGGGGGAGTGGTGGTAACCTTTCTCTCCACCTGCCCATAGTATACCTGCCATCATGATTAGATTAGATTACTTAAAGTGTGGAAACAGGCTTTTCGGCCCAACAAGTCCACACACACCAGCCGAAATGCAACCCACATTTACCTAACACCTAACACTACGGGCAATTTAGCATGGACCATTCACCCGACCTGCATATCTTGGTAACTGTGGGAGGAAACTCACGCAGACACAGGGAGAATGTGCAAACTGCACACTGTCAGTAGCCTGAGGCGGGAATTAAACCGGGGTCTCTGGCGCTGTGAGGCAGCAATGCTAACCACTGTGCCACCGTGACACTCATGGTCTGACCATTGATAAAGGAACAAGCAATGTTGATGATCGTATCATTTGCGTATGTTGCTGTACAAGACTCATTGTTCAAGTACAGCATCAAGGTACACTGGGAAATACCCAAAAGGAGTCTCCCCCGATTGGTGCAAATACACGTTTCTCTCCTGCAATCCACTATGTGGAAGGCTGTGGTCGGTAGCGTAGCAGGCTTGGGGCTGTAGTTAGCCTGGAGTTCGGGTGGTGACACGAGATTTGCCCTAATTTCCCCCCACTACCAGGATCAGGCTAGTCGCCTCCCACGAAAGCAGACAGCTGGCATTTCTCGCCAGGCTATCTGTAATTTGCTGGGAAGTCGACCGTTGGGCTCTGTGCAAACATATGCAACAAGTGTAGCCAACGTCTAATCTCTAGTTTTGTCTTAGGACCAAAGCACATGCTCTGTTCCCTTCACATCTAGCAATGGCCCTTCGTAGCTCCCAACCTACTGGCGTCGCATTTACACCATTTATCTCCAGCAGGCAAATTACCCTCCAGCCGTACACTCGCTTTCTAGCCACGCCCGTCTCCCTTCGGTTTCGGGTGTGTCATTAATGCCCTTTGCCCGTCTTGGGGTTAGGTCCATGATCTGGTTTGGTTGGTTGCCATGCCCCAGTGCAAGTATCTTCTGTTGTACCTTCTGTAGTACCATCTCGGGGTGCGCGGGGCGACTGCACCACTATATTCACCTGTCTACAGATGTCGGAGAAGGATCTATCTATTCCACACCACGAGACTCCCTCATCGCTTTTCTGAGTCTTACCGTGATCATAGAATATCTATTTCCCGTGTCAGGTGCCCCTATTGCCGTGGTGGCTACTACTAAGTGCCAGTCACCAGCGCGGCATGGATCCCTGCATAAATATTAATTATCGAATTTATAGTGTTCCTTGTTACTGAACGGCTATGGGTCGCATGTAAATATCCACTTCATCCTATCAGTTAAGATTACCGTCTGTTGCTGCATCCCAGACGCTCCTGCCCTTATGAATAGTCCAACCAGGGCGTTTGCCAACAGTGTGAGCTCGGGCAGCCCCACATTTGCTTAAGGCTTTGGTGTTGTGCGATGTCTCCTCAGTCCCAACTGCACGTTAAGAATGGCTGGTGTATATCCACTTGGCTCTTCCGGCGATCTTAACAGCTATCTGTGCTGTAAGGCGTACTTGAAACGGTCCCAGCCACCTCTTCGCCTTCCTGTTTTCCCTCCTGAAGTCTTTCGCCACTATTCAGGCTCCAGGTTATAGATCGTACATCTTCCCTTCTGCTGATTGGGGTTGTGCTGCCTTCACTTGATTTTGTATTTGGGACAAAAATGTAGAGACATTCATGCAGTAACACAACATCTCATCCTTACAGTGGCTGTTATCTGGCTTCCCTTAAATCTTGGGTCAATTCTTGTGTTTGGCGGCGTACCAAACAAAATCTCAAACGGGCTAAGATGAGCTCTCCCTCTCCTCCTAGATCTCATACACATGAGCTTCAATTGGAACTGCCTTTGTCCATGTCATCCCTAGTACCTCACAACATTTTGTCAATTTTTTTTTAAGGTAGAATTTTCTCTTTCCACTGCCCTGCAGCTCGTTTGTGGTAGGAACAGTGTTATCTCATGTTTATTCCCAAATAATCACAGATCTGCATTATGGACAAATGGTGTCCCACTGTCACGACGAAGCCTAGAGTGTAGGTTTGCTCGCTGAGCTGTAGGTTGATATCCTGGCTAGGTAACATCATCAGTGGCGAACTCCAAATGAACAGAAGCTGTTGTCTCCTGCTTACTAGTTATATGTTGTCCTGGATGGGGTTCCTGGGGTTTGTGGTGATGTCATTTCCTGTTCGTTTTCTGAGGGGTTGATAGATGCCATCTCGATATATGTCTTTTTTATGGCGTTGTGGTTGGAGTGCTAGACCTCTAGGAATTCTCTGGCATGTCTTTGCTTAGCCTGTCCCAATGTTGTGTTGTCTGTGTTGTCGTAGTCGAAATTGTGTTTTTGTTTCATCCGTGTGAAGGCAACGAGGGAGAGAGGATCATGTCTTTTTGTGGATAGCTGGTGCTGTGTATCCTGTTGGCTAACTTTCTCCCTGTTTGTCCTACGTAGCATTTGTGGCAGTCCTCGCATGGAATTTTGTAGATGATGTTGGCTTTGTCCATGGGTTGTACTGGGTCTTTTAAATTTGTTAGTTTTTGTTTGAGAGTGTTGGTGGGATTCCGAGGGGTCATAGTAGTCTGGCTGCCACTTCTGGGACTTCATTGATGTATCGAAAGGTCGATAGGGTTTCTGGCTGTATTGGGTCTATTTGTCGTGGATTGTTCCTGAGGATTCTGTGGACTGTTTTTTTTTAGTATCTGTTCTTCTTGAATGCGTTTTATAGGTGGTTCTCAATTGTTTTCCGTTCAGCAACTGTCTGTGCTGAAATGTGTGGTTGCTTGTTGGAATAGTGTTCTGATACAGCTTCGTTTGTGCGTATTGTGATGGTTGCTGGTGTAGGTAAGTATTTGGTCAGTGTTTGTCGGTTTTCTGTATACGCAGACACGCCAGAGAATTCCTAGAGACTTCGCACTCCAACCACAACACCATAAAAAAAACATAGATCTATTTACCATCTATCAACACCTCAGAAAACGAACACGAAATGACATCACTACAAACCCCAGGAACCCCGTCCAGGACGAACATATAACGAGAAAGCAGGAGACAACAACTTCACTTGGAGTTCGCCACTGATGATGTTACCTAGCCATCATCTGGATATCATAACGTACAGCTCAGCGGGGAAACCTACACCCTGCACCTCAAACTGAGCTACAAACCTTCACAAACCTTGCAACTACTAAGCCTCTCAGGGATGTCCCATCTCGGAATTATTTCAGTTCGGAAAGCTTTGCCTATGGCACTGGCATTCTGTTTAGCCGTGGGGAACGCTTGCACCCATTTGGAAAACATAGCAACTATTATCAGACAATACCTTTTTCCTTCGCAGTGGGTTAGTTCGGTCAAATCCATTTGTAAATGTTCAAATTGTTGTTGGGTTTTCGGGAGTGCTACATTACTCATCTGTATTCCCCTCCCCACATTATTGTGGCACAGATAACACATTGTTCATAATATTTCTGGAAGTAATGAGTAAATCTCTTCGTGTACCACTGTGCTGAAATGCTGTCATATCGCCCCTCTTTTGACACATGGTCCTTACCGTGTGTCAGGTTGGCATACAATGAAAATAATGATCATGACAGAAAAGGTTCACCATTGGGGCCACACCATACCTCTTACCTCAAACTGCACTCTGCTTTTCCCACTCAAAGGTGTCTTCAAGCCTGGACTTCGACTGTGACTCCTGTACGTCTGCTGTTGGGGTAAAATTTTTTGTCATACACTTGTCAAAATGATCATTTCCCGGCTGCTAGGCTGCCACCCTTGCCGCTGAGTCTGCCCTTGCATTTCCTTGAGAAACGGAATCTATATTTTTTGTGTGGGCTTCATATTTACACGCAGTGATTGATTGAAGGCAGTAGGACCACTTCCAAGAGGTCAGAAATCTGATTGCGGTGTGTGATGGGCTTTCTGGTGAAGGTCTAGAAGCCCCTGTGTTTCCACAGGGTTCCAACATCATGTGCAACTCCGAATGCGTATCTGCTATCTTTTAAATATTCACTGTTTTTCCCTTGGCCAATTGACATGCCTCAGTCAAGGCAATCAGCTCTGCTGCTTGCGCTGACAGTTGAGAAGGGAGTGCTTGCTTTGAATACCTCGTGGGTAGTTACTCCAGCATACCCAGTACAATTCTGGCCTATCTCCTTGCTCCTGAATGCTGACCCATTCACAAAATAAACTCCATATTTGGATTCTGAAGGGGTGAATTCTGCAAGAGTCTTGTCTGGGGCAGCAAATGTCATTAATTACAGCGATACAATCATGTGGATCACCGTCTCCTTCTCTCGTGAGAGGACTAGCAGCATTAAGGACGTTACATCGTTTTATTGCAATGTTAGGCTTCTCCAATAACACAGTAGTGCATCTGAGCCAACGTGCTGCCGACGAATGTGCTGTCATAATAAGCTGCCAGCCTGAATTTTCCCCCATGATCCTGCAACAACACTGACGTCATGCATCCACGTTTCTCATCTCCCGTTTGATGAAGGCTTGTTTGGATTCGGAATCCCCAGTGTAGGTGTACTTTGAAACCTCTTTTTCAATTCAACTCGGCCGCTGGGGTCCATTGCAACGGACTTTAGTTCTGCTACCCTTTTCCATGGGCCATGTCACTTCGGGGCACCTCAAGATTTGCACAATGTGGGATAAACGTTCTTCAGTAGGAGCATATGCCCAAAAAGGATAGCAATTGTTTCTTCATGTGAGGCTTTGGAATTTGCTGAATTACTTGCATTCTTCCTTGACCGATGGCCTTACCTTGCTCCGATAGTAAGTGACCGAAGAACTTCTCCTGTTGTTGCATAAATTGAAGCTTTGTCAGACTGGCTTTGTGCCCGTCCCTTGTGCAACGCAAGGGAATCCTTCCCACATTGTTCCTCTGTCGGTGCTGCTATTAAGCAATAGTCCACAGACTGCAGAAGCGCTGACCCCGGGGTTAAAGCAAGAGTCTCCAGACTCCTGCGTAGAGCCTCATTTTATATGGTGGGTGACTGACAGTAACGTTGACAAAGTCGTGCGAACTCATAAGATTTCCCCTTGAATGAAAAAGCGAACCCGAATTAACTATATGGATGCACCGTTACACTAAAGAATGTATTTGCTAAATCCACAGCAGGGAACCATTTACTATCCGGTGGAAATTGAGCTAATACAGTATAAGGGTTGGGAAAATTTGATGCAAGTGCGACAATACTGTTATTGACTGCCTGAAGGTCTTGAACAAACCTCCATTCCTCCGGTTCACTTCGAATTTTTGTCTTTTTGATCAGAAACAGGGGAGTTCTCACCAGTGAGTTTACAGAGGGGATTATCACTCTAGCCTTCAGGAAGGATTGAAAGACTGGAGTAACTACTTCCATGGCCTCGGGTTTTAACGGGTATTGTGCCCTGCAAGGACGATACTCCGACTTCGCTGTTTTTCTGATTGGTTCACAAACACGTATAAGCCCCACATCATGTTTGCCTTTTGCCCACAATTCAGTAGGGACCCTTATTAATCTTGGGTCTGAGATGTTTATCTTAAGGAAACGCCAGGCCAGCCTTTCAGGCTTTTCAGGGCGAGCGGGGCTTACCTCGACTGTCCTATCTGCCTGAGTTAGACAATTGAATTTCTTCCTATATGTTCGCACATCTGCATTGAACCACATACCCATATCGTCACAGAACACCCAACCTTTCGTTCTTTATGACTTTAATAGCCATGGTCCCAAATCCTGTCACCTGTCACTGGACAACTTCGCCAATGACACGCGAGGAGCGGGGCCTTCCACATCAAAAATATAGAGTTTACTTGTCGTCACAGGTACTTTACATAAGTTCACACTGACTGAACATCTGCCATCCCTCCAATAAAATTCGCACAATAACAACTGACCTGGTTTAACCAATCTCTTGAACCAATACTTCTCTTATGGTTCCTCAGGGCCATCGTGGTGTATGTGTGCCGTGCAGTGCAGCATATACCCGCAATAAAATCTGTGTTAATAGTATTAACATGGTTACTTGCTTCCAGGGTGAGTGAACCCCAGTCTCAGTATGAGATCCAAAGCCATCAAATGTAAAGGACAGAGTTCCGCTAACAGAATTGAGAATTAGAATGTACAAACATTACTGATTCCACACAATATGGGTGCGGTAAAACTCTCTCATATCACGACTCCTGATGCATCTATTAAGTTCAGGAGCATTCCACTCATCTTTATTGGCGCCAACTCTCTGAAATGGCTTGATTTTAGGAGTGAATGTGCTGGCCATGTAATAACCAAAAAGGTAACTGGTGTACCTTCCGCATATAACATGGAGGGAGGCATCGACATATATGCAATCTCAATGCTCAATATAGAGATGGGACACATCTCAGTGCCCGTTAGGTTAGCAGAAGAGATTAGCATAAGGGATTCTTCATTGCCAAGTATAAAGGAAAGAGGTTTACCTGTACCTTGTGGGCTGCCCACCTAAACATCTGTCGTCTCCTGTCAGTCACCATGCTGTCCAGCCTCCAGGACCGATTGAGACTGTCTGTGCGGACACTGTCTCGACCAGTGGTCCATTGCTCTACTAACAAAGCACCAGCCAGATCTATCTCTGCCAGCGGACTTCCACGATAGCTTCCTCTTCCTCTTTTGCGGCCTCCACCTGTGCCTTTCTCTTTTCCTGCAGTTCCTCCCTCCAACGGCTGAACGACCATTTGCATCATAATAAGCTGAGGTTTACGTGATTGCGGTTCCATCTTTAATTTCCGGTTGTGCTTCTCTTGGGCCAGCAATTTTTCAGCATGTATGGTTCTATCAAATTCAGATTTCACATGTTCCAGGTAATACATGTGTATGATTACCTTTTTTGTTGTTTCGTACTTCAGTCCATTGATGAAGCTGCTCCTCAGGTGTGCCTCATATGGTGTGATCTCTGCCGTCGTTTTGTCCTTGGGTGGTGTCAGTCCACAATAGACGTTATCGACTTTCGTGAGGCGTTTAAGGTACTGGGACACTGTCTCAACTTCTTTTGAGATTCTTGCTTCAATTGGTAGTGGGTACGATATCCTATCAATGATTCAGCAGACACTGAGGTGGCGACCATTGACTTGGAATCCTCGCAAAGTGGATCTTGCAGGGGGGCTGTATCTCTTAGAGGGCACCTATCAAGGTCAGGATCTGATACAGTCTTAAGACACTGTAAAGATTCATTAGGTTGCTTTCCGTGTGTGTGTGCATGTCCGCTGGTGTTTGTACGTGCATTTGATCTATCTCTTATTTGAGATTTTCTTTCCTTGAAATCAGGCTCAGCCTTCAACATGTTATAAGCACTCCAATTCACAGGTTCTATTTTTCCCTCCTGTTTCTCCTTCTCTTTCTCCTCCAACCCGTGACCTCAGCATTTGCAACTGCATGTTATAAAACTTCCTTCCTCCAGAAAACCACATTCCTTGATTTACATTTTTAACTGCTTTACAGACACTGGGCCATAATTATTTAGCATATATTGTATTTTTTCTTGACCATTCCGAGTTCTCGGTGGACCCTTTTTTTGTTCGCTCTTGCTGGAGCCGATTTTCATGGTTATTGGAAAAGTGTTAATCTCTCTCTCTCTCTCTCTCTCGTCTCTCTGTCTATCTGTCTCTCTCTCTCTCATGATACCGTAATCTTCTCTTTGCCAATATAACTTGCTTTTACCTCCGGAGGTCTCCTCTTATTGGGAGTGACCTACTCATTGGCTTGACCAAGAACCATGTAACTGATACGTCTTTGGCGACTCCAACGCTGCCCATGGTTGCTCCAAGTCTAAAACCACTGTTGATCTTGCTGTCTCTTAAACTCTCGAGAGACGGCAATCCTTTTCCTTGAGTCTTACACGAATAATGCGCGAGAGTTCACTGGTCCCTCTTCCTGTTTCATTTATTCTCTTCGAACGAGTCTCAATGTCGGATTACATTAGCCACAACTCTTACCCCGACCCGATTCGATTCGGACCGTGACAGTGGGGCGATCCACATATCCCAGTCCTCTCACGCAAAGGGGCCAATTCAGCGCTCGAGATGAAGTGAAAGATCTTCAAGGCACGTGTCCACCTCCTGGGAATCTTCTGATTCTTACCCAGTCGCAGGGTCCTGGGCGAGCCCCCAAGTTTACTACCGTGGGATTTCAATCGACTCGACTCAAATGCGACCAAGAGCAAAGATAAAGTTTATTTTTGAACTCTACAGAGCGGACCCGACACATTTGCAAGACGCCTCATGTGAGGAGCGCCTGAAGGTTTTCACATATTCCCTTTATACTGTCGATCGCCTTGCCTTATCACACCTCAAGCCAGGAACATGGATCAGTCAAGTTCCTTTCCACACCTGGAGTTGTTTTTTTTCTCATTCATTGACAGCTGGTATAATACATTATTGGCCTTGAGAGTCAGCTGTAAATTAGTTTGAACTTTACATTTTTTTCTTGTCCTTTTGCAAAGATAGGCCCTTACTTCTTTGTTTCAACCAAGCATTCACAGATTTCACAATAAATGTTAATTTTCCATTATAGGGGGTCAGGCTGACAGTGACTCAGTCAGTGTGATGGAGAGAGGCTGACAGTGACACAGTGAGGATGAGGTGTCAGCGTGGTAGTGACGCATACTGTGTGAGTTGATCAGGCCGATAATGATGCCGTGAGAGGGGGTCAGAGTGATATTGATGCAGAAAGTCTGAGGGATCAGACCGATAGTGACACAGTAAATGTGAGGCGGTCAGGGTGATAGGGAAGCAGTTAGTGTGAGGGGGTCAGTGTGACAGTGACGCAGTAAGAGTGAGTGATCAGGCTGATAGTGACGCAGTAATTGGAAGGAGATCAGGCTGATAGTGATGCAGTAAGTGTGACTGTGTCAGGCTGATCCTGACGCATAAAGTGGGAGGGGATAGTGATAGTGACGCAGTAAGTGTGAGGGTGTCAGAGTGATAGTGAGGGAGTATGTGTGTGCATTCAGGCTGGTAGTGGCACTGTAAATTGAGAGCTTCAGGCTGATAGTGGCCAGTAAAAGTGAAGTGTTAGGGGAATATTGACGCAGTAAGTGTGAGGTGTCAGGCTGATCATGATGCGGTAAGTGTGAGGGGTCAAGCTTATAGTGATGCAATAAGGGCAAGGGGTCAGGGTGACAAGTGATGTCGATGCACTCACGGGGCCAGGTTGTAAATAACTGTAAATGTGAGTGTCTCAGGCTGATAGTGATGAAGTAAATGCGAGGGGATAAGGCGAATAGGGATGCAGTAAGTATGCAGGGATAGTGCTAGAAGTGACGCAGTAAATGCGAGTGTTGAAGCTGATAGTGATGCATTACGTTTGAGGGGATCAGGCTGATCTTGATGCAGTAAGTGTGACGTTGTCAGGATGATAGTTACGCTGTAAGTGTATGGGGGCACAATGATCTTGATGCAGTACGTGTGGGGAGTCAGGGTGATAGTGACGCAGTAAACATGAGTGGGTAAAGTCTGAGAGTGACACAGTACATGTGAGGGAGTCAGCCTGGTAGTGGCGCAGTACGTGTAAGATGGTCAGGCTGATATTGATACAGTTAGTGTGTTGGGGTCAGAGTGATAGTGACACAATTGGTGTAAGCGGCTCAGGATGATAGTGATATAGTGAGTGTGAGATACCAGTGTGAAAGTGACACAGTAATTGTAAGGGGTCAGGATGACAGTGACACTGTAAGTGTAAGGCTCTCAGTGTGATCGTGCCGCAGCAAGTGTGGGGTGTCAGGTTGTAAATAACGTCGTAAGTGAAAGAGAGGCATTGCGATAGTGAAGCAGTCAGTGTGAGGGGGTCAGGCTGATAGTGACACAGTCAATGTGACGGGGCAGTGTTTTAGTGACAAGATAAGTGTGAGGCGTCAATCTGATACTGACACAATGAATGTTATGGAGTCAGGCTTATAGTGACACAGTGTGAGGGGTCAGACTGATAGTGACACAATACGTGTAAGGATTCAGGGTGATAGTAACAGATGAAGTGTGAGGGCGTGACTGATAGTGACGCAGTAAGTGTGTGAGCGGATGAGGCTAATAGTGATGCAGTACGTGTGAGGTGTCAGGCCAAGAGTGACACTGTAAGGGTGAGAGTGTTGGTGTGCTCGTGACGCAGTAAGTGCAAACGGCTCAGGATGATAGTGACACAATAAGTGTTAGTTTTCAGGTCTACACCCATGCTGTAATTGTTCAGGGTGACAGTGACGCAGACATTTTGAGGGTGTCAGATTGAGAGTGGCACAGGAAGTGTGAGGGAACAGGTTGATAGTGGCACAGTAAGTGTAAGGGGGTCAGGCTGATAATAATATACTAGTTGTGATGTAGACAGGATAATAGTTGTGCAGTGAGTATGACTTGTCAGAGTGATAGTGACACACATGGTGTGAGTGGGATAGGGTGATACTGATGCAGCAATATGAGAAGGTCACAGTGATAGTGTGCAGGGTCAGGCTGAAGGTGACACAAGAAGTATGAAAGCATCAGGGTGATGTGGACGCACTAAGTGTGGGGATCAAGGTGATAGTGATGCTGTAAGTATGAGTGGTCAGTCTGATAGCGACACAGTACATTTGAAGGGATCAGGCTGGTAGTGATGCAGTAAGTGTGAGAGGGTCAGGCGCACTAAGTGAGAGAGTGTCAAGGTGATTGTGACGCATTAAATGTGAGCAGGTTAGAGAGATAGTGACGCCGTTAGTGAGTGGGGTTTGGCTGATAGGGATGCAGAAGTTGCGCATGTGTTAGGGTGTTAGTGATGTAGTAAGTGTGAGGGTGCCAGAGGGATAGTGACGCAGTAAGTATGAGGGGGTCAGAGTGATTGTGACGAAGTAATTATGAGGGGATCAGAGAGATACCAACGCAGTAAGTATGAGGGGGTCAGGCTGATAGTGATACAGTATGTGTCACGATGTCAGGGTGATAGTGACGCAGTATGTGTGCGGTGTTCAGGCTGATCATGATACAGTAAGTGAGTGGAGCGGGGAAATAGTGAAGCAGTCAGAGTGAGGTAACACAGCAAATTTGATAATGATGAAATAAAGTTGAGGCAGTAATGCTGACTGTCAGGTGATAAGTGTGAGTGAGTCAGGCTGGTAGTGACGCCGTAAGTGTGAGTGTTGAAGCTCATAGTGAAGCAGTAAGTGTGAGGGGGTCAGTGTGATTGTGGCGCAGTAAATGTGAAGGGGTCAAGGTGAAAGTGACACAGTAAGTTTGAGGAGGCAGTGTTGCAGAGATACGTTAAGTGTGAGGCGTCACTGTGAAACTGACATAATAATTGTGATTAAGTCTGGCTGTCGTGACACAGTAAGTGTAAGGAGTCAGGGTGACAGGAACATAGGAAGTGTAAGGGCGTGACTGATAGTGACAAAGTAAGTGTTTGGCAGTCAAGCTGATAGTGACGCAGTCAAAATGGGGGTCTCGAAGTGAAAGTGGTGCAGTAAGTGTGAGGGCGCCAGATGGATAGTGATGCAGTAAGTTTGAGGGGTTCACGCTGATATTAAGGCAGTCAGTGTGAGGGGTCAGGATTATAGTGATGCAGTAAGTGTCGGCGGGTCAGGCTGAAAGTGACGCATTCAAAGACCAAATATCCAAGGCTCACTGCAGTGCAGAACAGCGAGACTTCGCAAGGATAAGACCAAAATCAATAGTTCTCATCTTGGTCATAAATCACAATGCTTAATTTTAAAATTGTGCTCTCCTGCTTCTAGATTCACCAATGAGGGAACAAAATTTAACTGAACCACCCTGTTTATCTCTTCAAATATTTTGCAACTCTCAATGAGATGACCTCTCTTGTTTTGAAACTGCTAAAAGGAAGGCCGGATTTGCCCAATTTCAATTCACAGGACTAACGTTCATCCATGATATCAAGGCTAATCACCATTCGTGGTCTTCCTCATATGGCATTAGTAGCTTTCCTAAATTGAGGATTATAATTCCTCATACTGTACTTCAAGTACGGTCGAACTGAGTCAACATACATTGGAAATAATGCTTCTTTCTCGTGCCCTGAAATCCTTCTGCAGCTTTCACAACAGATTTCTATAACTGCTACTAGACTTCAATGACTTATTAAAAACGTCTCCAAGATCCATTTCTAAACATCTGGACATTAGACTTTCTACATCAATCAGATTTCAAACTGTTACCTTCGACAAATAATCTCCACACATTTCCCACCTGACAAGTATGATAAAGTCAAATCGTTGCTATTTATTAAATCATGAGAGACGTGGATAGGTTGACTAGTCAACTTTTCCCGCTGGTGAGGGAGTCAAAATTTAGAAAGCATAGGTTGCAAATTAGAGTGTAAGGATTTAAAAGGGACGTCTGGGGCAACTTTTTCAGTCGTGTCCAGAATGAGCTGCCAGAGAAATTGGTGGAGACTGGTACAACTGTAACATTTAATGGCATCTGGATGGATATAAGAGTAACAAGGTTTAGAGGGATGTGGGCCATATGTTGGCAAATGGGACCTGTTAATTTAGGATATCTGTCCACCATGGTCAAGTTGGAAAGAAGGGCCACGTTCCATGCTGTATTGCTCGAGGACATGATGACTCCAGAACAACCGCAAAAACATTGCAAATGATTCCATCAAGACGATTTCAAGTTCCAAATCTTTGGTCAATCTTCCTCTCTTCTGCTCGCAAGTTCATTAACTGATGTCAAAACTTACAGATTAATTGCTGGATCCATTTCTGTAAATCAGTTCTTCATTCTTTCTAATTCCAACATCTTTTGTTACGAATATAGCCAGTGTTTATGGACTAAGCATCAATATTTCTAATACCATATTTCGATGAATATTAAAACTCAACAGCATATCTACCTCGGCACCAGATGCTGAATAATTGAGTCAAAATCGATTGGACGCAGTGAGACAATGATACTCTCTTCGTGTGGTGTACATCTATGACTCTATAACTCGACGAAGAATCATTCCCACAAGTTCAGCTGTTTCAGAACCTAGGTTGCGGTGAAAGCCTGTCAATCTGCTAAGGTAACGTTCGTCTGGGTCTCTGCAAAGGATTTGGCGAAATCTTTGAGCCTTGACAATTTGTTCTTCCAACAACTGACGTATTTGATGAATTCAGTTGTTTTACTATGAAAAGTGGCACAGCTGCTGTGGCTGTGATGGCCGAGTGGTTGAGGCATTGGTTGTGCCTTTCCAAGTTCGAATCCTGCTCACAGCGTAGAGTCTTCAAAAAGTCATTAATTCCTTTGCTAGATTTCGTGGAGCTTGAGCTTTGCATTTAAACGAAAGTAAATTTTCAACTGTGAAGAATCCGAAGTAATTTCAAGACTGACCCAGTCATCTAATTGAATAAATTATATGTCGAGACACAAAAAGCCACCAACTTCCAACACGAGTACGTTTCAACACATTTGTCGAACTATCGTGAAATTTGGATGTTCGAAGGGGAATTCAGCAAAACAAGAAGCAATGCAATCCATTTACCATCAGGCTCTTTTAAGGATCAGTTGAAAGTCAAGCTGAGATAATATTTCAGACACACAATTTGTGATTATTCTAGATTATCGAGTCACAGAGTCACACAGATGAAGAGCGAAGGAAACAGACCCCTCTGTCCAAATCGCGATGCAGACCAGATACTGTTCTATTCCCGTTGTCAGTACTCAGTCGATATCCCGCTGAATCCCCCTTATTCTTTGAAACGTCCAGGTGGCTCTTAAATGCTTAAATTTTTCCAGTTTCCATCACTTCCTCTGGAAACTCATTGCATATATTTACCACCCTCCGCTCCTTGGAGAGCTTTCAAGACTAACCATAGACCCATGCCCTCTAGTTCTGGACGCCAATACCAGAGGGAAAACTCCTGTTCTATTTATGCTATTCGTGTCCGTCATCATTTTATAAACCTCTATAAAGAAACCCCTCAGCCGTCGATGCATACCAGCATATTCAGCCTCTCCCGATAGCTCAAATCCTCCAACCCTGGGAGCATCCCTGGAAATCTTTTGTGAACCTGGTCAAGTTTCACAACGTCCTTCTGACAGGAAGGAGACCAGAATTGCACACAATATTCCAAAAGTGGCTTAATCATTGTCATGTATTGTCGCAACATGATCTCCCATCACTGACACTCAATGTTTTGACCAATAAAGGAAAGAATACCAAGGAGCTTCTTCACTATCCTATCTACATGTGGCTCTACTTTCAAGGAATTATGAACCTGCACTCCAAGGTCTCTTTGTTCAGCAGCACTTCCCAGAATTTGCCATGAAGTGTCGACTGTAAAAAGCAGATGTTCCCTGAAATGGTCCGCAATTTTGTGCAATGTCTCTCTGATGCAGAAGAGACCACACCATGAACAACATATGCATTAAGTCAGGTTCGAGGAAATCCAGGTAAACGTTTCTTGCATTGTAGCCATCCTTTGAGACCTTGCACGGTGACAAGAGAGAGTAGAGTAGAATAGAGAGAGCGTATAATAGCTTTATTTGTCATTTCTACCATATACAACTGGTACAATAAAAAACGAAACAGCTTTGCTCCAGGACCAAGGTGCTATTTGAACACACCGAATATGCGACAGTACAGTCATACACAAGGCAGCATAAAATATATAAAAAGTGCAAAATCTGTAAGGTTGCGCAGTAATTCCTGACAAGAGAAGATGATACACACAATGGTGGACAAAGAACAACGCAACAATAAATGATCATGAATAAAACATTGTTGTTTGCAGCCATTCAAAAAGTTGCCCAGAAATTGCAAATGGAAGCGAATATGATCATACAGTACGCTTGAAAGCTTGGGGGAAGAAACAATTATACACACTGGCTGTGGGAGACTAACGTTTCTTGTATTTTCTGCCAGATGCCAAGAGTTCCAAGAATTTGAAACAAAGATGTGTGTGGTCGTCCAAAATGCTGTTCCCTTGGGGATGCAGTTTGGGTTGTAAATTTATTTGATGGAGGGAAAAAGACCCCGATGATCATGTTAGCTATTTTCACTATCTCTTGTAGGTTCTTACGATTCGAACTGCTGTAATTCCTAAACTATGCAGTGATGCAGCTGCTCAGGATATTCTCAATGAACCCTCTCTGGAATGTCTTGAGGACAGCATGTGTGAGAGGGGCTTTCCTCAACCGACTCACAAAATAAAGACGCTGCTGTGCTATTTGACTATGTAGCTGGCGTTTTGCGACCAAGTGAACTACCCTCCAGATGCACGCAAAGAAATCTGTGACACTTCACATCTCCATTGCGGAGCTATCAATGTCCAGCAAAGCGTGATGGCTCTGTGACGTCTTTAAGTCAACAACCATCTCTTTCATCTTTTCCACGATTAGAGACAGGATGTTGGCTCAGCAGCAGTCCTTTAGCTGTTGCACCTCCTTTCTGTATGCTGATTCATCAGTCCTGCTAATGAGATCCACTACCGTCATGTTAACAGCGAACTGAGTCATATAATATGAACTGGACATCGTTGCATCGCCTCGTGAAAGGAGGGGGAACAGCAGTGGACCAAGCACACATCCCTGGAGACACCGTGATGAGTGTGATGCTATTGGAGATGCTATTTACAATCTGGACTGACTGTGGGATCCAAATCAGTAAGTTCAGGATCCAGTTAAAGAGGGAGGCATTCAAGCCCAGCAGAACCGGCTTTGCAGTCAGGGGATGAGCAATGACAGTATTAAATGTAGAAACGAATTGAATGAACAGTAATCTGACGAAGGTGCTCTTCTTGTCCAGGTGGATGACGCCAGATGTTGAGTTGTAGAGATGGCATCATCTGTTCAGCGATTGGAGTGACAGATAAACTGCAGAGCTTCTTTAAGGGTGGATGGGAGTGCAACAAGGTCACATCAAGAGCCTCTCGGAACAATTCATGATGGTGAGTGATAACGTTACGGGGCAGCAGCCATTGAGACAGGGCACTGAAGATGTCTTCGGCACAGGGACGATCATAGTGACTTGGAGCACGTTGGAGCGATGGCACAACTCAGGGATATGTTAAAGATGTCCGTTAGAACATCTGTCTGTACGTCAGTGGATCCCCTGAGCAGTCTGCCACGAATGTATGTGGTCCAGCAGCCTGCCGTGGATTAACTCTGCATGAAGTTTTCCCCATGTCAGTCGAGGTGAGAGCCAACACCTGGTCCTTGGAATGGTCTTGTTCTCTGCAACATCTTTTCATGGTCCAAAAATGCATAGATTTGTTAAACTCATCCGGGATGGAGGCATCACCAACACCAGCAGGCGATGCTGTCCTGTGTTTGGTGATGGCTTTAATAACCTTGCATATGCTCTGCATCTCACTGTGCTGAAAAAGGCTGCATATTCTCTGCACGTGTGCGTGCTTTGCCTCTTCGATGGCCTGGCACAGATTGGTCCTCGCTGTTGTCAATGCCACCTTGTCACGTGCTCTGAAGTTGGAATCACGGGTCCTCAGCAGTGCACACATCTTTGTGGTCATTGAGTCTTCTGGTTGAAGAGAGCCTTAGACAGAGTGACGTCTTCAATGCACTTGCTAATGAAGCAAAACACTGATATTGTGTACTCCTCTAAGTTGATGGATTCATAATTGGTAGTTGCCTCATCAAACAGGTATCAGTTAGTGTGCTCAAAGCAATCTTGAAGAGCAGAAACTGCTCGTGCTGGCCAGGTTTTCACCTGCTTCAGAACATGTTTGACACATCTGATCAGCGGTTGTATGATAGAATTAGCATAACAGTGATGTCGTCTGGGGAGCCAAAGTGCAGGCAGGCTCTGCCCTGTTTGCATTGAGGAATTTTGTACAAAAAATATACGGCATGCTCCCCGCTCTCATCACAATATCCATTTGCTGATAGAACTTAGATTAATTTAGATTACCTATGGTGTCTGCTAATACCCACATGCAGTTCACAGAATGCCTCCTGAGCATTAACACTGCAAGTAATATATAGGTACAGCCCAAATATAAGGACAGCAGTGAATGAGAAAATATAGAAATAATTTACTACATGAAATCACGAAGCAAGGTGGTAAAAAGTATTCATTTAGGAATATCAATAAATTGGTGACTGCCCTCCGAGAGGATTAGATGTAACATTATTTGTGGAATAGTAGTTGCTTGTGTCCAGAAATTCTACATCTACTGAGACGTCTTGAACGGTAGTTCATACATTGTTCAGCGAAAATGTCATTCAAAGCCAATCAGATAAACTGTCAGATGGCCAAGAGATAACCAAAAGACAAGAATTATTCGACAGCTCTGACAACACGGGAGAAGGGATAAACAGGATAGAAACTGTTGACGAGTTCGAAACCAAGAAGATTTGAAGCATTGTTTCATTCAGAAGCCGGTCTAGAAAAGTGCTCAAGAGTAGAGCGAATGTAAGTTTTAAATCAGAGCATGTTTAGCGAGTACAATAAGAACAATCGTTTTCTCCTCTCAAAGCAAGCTGCCTGGAAGCAGAAGGGCTCAGCGGAGTAGAATTTTCTGGAAATATTACAAATGGAATGTTAACGGTCTTCTGCTGTCCACATTCGTAAGAAACTGTGCATTAAGAACTGAAATTGAAAATTAACGATGAAAAGCCGAATTAGCCCTCTGCTTGTGGTGTAGCATTGTTAAGAACAATAAGTTGTTGGTGAGGCTTAAATTGACCAAAAAACATCGATGGGGACCTTATCCACGGCCTTCGTTGGAGCAGTTGGTGTGGAGAGCTCAGCTTGAAGAACCAAATGCCAATTATTCATCTTGGCTGTCTGAATTGCTTAGTAAAACATACTCCCAGTTTAATGAAAAAACCTTTGCAATCAGAGCTAGATGTTTTCATGTCAGCATGTTCAGATATGAGAAGACACTCCATGGAGTAGATATGACTTAAATATTGACTCTAGCGTCAGAGATTTTGGCACATTTCTGCAGCAAAACAGCACTACCATTGGTATCAAATCAAACTGAACAAAGGACTAGTCACTTAGACATTTCCTGTCTGCAGACTCTGCCAATGGACCGCTTCAGGCCCGATGTAGGAATGGGGCGTGGTGACATCTGTTCGCCAGTGGATCACTTTATTCTTGCTCACGATCCATAAACCAAACTTCATTTTGAACTTCTTAGCCATCAGCATGATAAGTGCTACATAATGCAGAGGTTTGCTTCTCGAAAGAAAGAGCGAAATCTTATTCAATGCAGACGCAAATCAAGTTGTCCCTGGTCGAACAGAAGACAGATATCGCGAAACAAAGTGAATACAGAAAACAATCAATGTTTTCTGGGAGTCAAAAAGATGTACTGGAAGAACGGAAACATATATTTGGAACTAAGGTCACATATCACTTCCACAGACTAAACGTTCTTGAATCATTATCTTAATTTGACCTTCATGTCCACCAGTGCTGCAAAAATTATTTTCACAACTCAGTACTTTGTGCTCTTTAATATTCTCTCCTTCATGTTTCTCTTGATTTTGAAACTAAAACCGAAGAATAGTAATGCACCCTATTTCACTCGCAAAGATCAGAAGAAGATCAACTTATAAGAGAAAGGAAATAAAGCTACGTCTGTCATTCAAGAGAAAAAGCAGTTACCATTTCGACTCCAAGAAGTCTTCTTCTGAAGTCTTCACAATGAACTCGAAATAATAGACCGAAAATGAAAAAAAGAATCCAAAATGCCGCGAATACACCACCCACAAGCGCAAAAAGTCATACTAGAATATGTCATATTACAACTATCAACATCAGTGGAGAACGGAACAAAGCTCATTCTGCAGTTGTCAACCTGTTAAGACGTAGTTTGTAAAGTCAGAAATATGATTAGGTAAAAAGTGGGATGAAAGCGGGATATCAGAAGTCTGAAAAATGCAAGTGCGTGCTTTGCTTTGAAGAAGGTTGGCAGTGACGAAAATGGAAATTAACTACAGTAAAGGGGGCTTAATTAATACTCAGAATCGTTGCAACACACAGGGGCTCTATTCTTTTTGCTAGGATTCTGTTCAGCCATTTTATAATCACGATTGCTGTCTGGTTTGGTTTCCATTCCAGGCCTAAGTGACTGCCTGATGCAAGTTTGCACATTCGCCCAATTTCTGTGTGGTTGCTCTGGTTTGCAGCCACATTCTAAACATTTGCAGGTAATTTGGAATCGCCATTGAACGCACACGTTTACAGAGACAGGGATGTGGAGAGTGTCTGGATAGGACGTACTTCAGAGGATTTTTGTGAACTTAAATAGATAGAGTGGGGTTAGTCTGCTGTTTCCTGGGTGATCTACATGGACAGAGAGGGGTCAGGGTATTCTTCCCTGAGGGAGATACATTGACAGAGTTGGGTAAGTTGCTCTTCCTGTGTCAGTCACGCAGATACAGTAGGGTCAGTCTGCCCTTCCCTGGGCGAATTTCTTTCACGGAGTGGTGACAATCTGCTCTTCACCGCCTAAGTGAAACAGAAAGAGCGGGGTCAGTATTTTCTTCCCTCGATAATTTATGTTGACAGTCTGGCTTCCTTCTGCTCTTCTCTGGCGAGTTACATTGGTAGAGTGGGGTTAGTGTTCATTCATTGGGTGAGTGACATAGACAGAATGGGATCAGTCTGCTCTTCCCTGAGTGAATTACTTTTATAGAGTGGGGTCAGACTGCTCTTCAGTGAACGACTTATACTGACCGTGTGGGATCTGTCTGCTGAGTTACACTGATAGCGTGTGGTCAGTCTGCACTTCCCTGGGTGAGTAACACTGACTGAGTGGTGTCAGTTTGCTCTTCCCTCGGTGAGTTACGTTGACAGAGTGGCGTCAGTCTACTCTTTCCTGTCCGAGTTAAATTGACAGAGTGGCGTCAATCTGCTTTTCACGGATTGACTTATTTGGACAGTGTGGGATCAGTCTGCTCTTCCTTGGGTGAGTTGCATTGACAGAGTGGCGTCAGTCTGCTCTTCCCTGGGTGAGTTAAATTGACAGAGTGGGGTCCATCTGCTCTTCTCTGTTTGAGTTACGTTAGCAGATTGGAGTCAGTCTGCTTTTCGCAATCCAGGAACTCCATCTCTTGCGGTTTCTTGTCAGTACCTCCGTACTAAGGATTCGAGGAGTTAACAAAAGTAACTCCTCCCCTACATCTTTGGGGTAATTAGGGATGTCCCAGAAATGCATTTCTAATAATAATTCGACGCCTACAAACGGTCGGGAATAACTTGAGAAGAGGTGCAGGGTAGAAAAGTTAAAGTCAAATGCACTGATGCCTTGGAGACATGACACAAGATGTGAGTGTGGAGTTCGTGGTGCAAGGCTCAGTGTCAGTGTTATTGGTTCAGCCTTAACTGCTCACTGTTTGCAATGACTCAAACACCACTGCTGCCAATTCACTACAATGAGCCTGTTCATCTTGTTTTGAAAATCCCTGTGTGTGTATTAACGTGGTTGATGGGACGTGAGAGGAGATGAGCACATCCTCTTTATTCTGTCAGTTTAAACAGATGAAAATATTTGTTGGATGCCAATGCAACAGTATTTGCCTTTTTCTGTGCCTTTGCCGTCGGAAATACTCAGCCTTGAAATGTCTGTTTTTGCAAAAGCAGAGCTTGATTGCCATTCATACTGAGCAACGCTAATACAGAAAACGCATTTTCGAATTCCTGTGATCAAGTGGTTCAGGAATTGCACTTATGGACGAGAAATCTGGCTTTTAACGTGGCGCCATGGCTGAGCTGGTTAGAGCACCTCCCTGTTGGGTGCTCATTGTATTGAAAGCTCGTTATTTCTCGCAAGTATTGTGTTGCTGATTGAGAAACTCAGTGTTATGTTTGAATTGCTCTTATTTAGCAGTCACGTCAAATGGAGAATTGTTTCTTTCAATGTCTACCTCAATATGTGCCCTTCTTTTTCTACATTTGTCTCTGTATCCTCCTGTGCCTTTTTCAAATTCTCCGACTCTCTGGCTCTCTCAATCAGCAACACAATACTTGCGAAAATCAGAATTGTTCTGATTTCGTGTTCTGACTTCATTTTCCTGGTTTAATTCCAGTAGTGTATGTTGCTCTTTTTAACTACTATTTTAACGTGGAGATTCTTCCCGCAGTTCCACAAGCACTTCTGCTTCTCATCCTCTTATTCTCATTCCTTCATTTCCAGTTTTGTGGAAATTAAGTAGTGAGGCAGGAGACACTGCAGCATTCCCGGGGAATGTTGTGGTAATGGCATTGACACCACGACATGATCACCCTCATTCTCTGCTGTCTCCATTCATTCGTTGTACACCAACAGTTCTTCTTCAGTTATCATGTAAATACTTTCTTTGTTCTGTTAGATAAGGAATTCAACTTTAACTTCGAAAGGGTCTTTAGATTTTGTGGAAGAAATGTCTCCTTTCCTCAGGTCGAAGTGACAGACGCACGATAAAGAGAAAGTGAGTCTACTTCGACCAACTCCAGCCAAGCTCCAGAAAACCTCTCAGCAGTTCGAATCTCAAACTGTCTCTGAATGTCAGGCTTTTCAAAGTGCAGAAATGGGAAATGAGGGATATGGACAGCCAGAGAGTCGGAGAATTTGAAAAAGGCACAGGAGGATACAGGGACAAATGTAGAAAAACAAGGGCACATATTGAGGTAGACACTGAAAGAAACAATTCTCCATTTTACGTGACTGCTAAATAAGAGAAAGCAGAAGGAAATGTAGCCATTAAAACATAGCCTTCCACCAGCTCAGTAAAATGAAAGTAGCATGACAGCTGATTAATTCCTTTTAAGATTGTAAATTCGACGTTTGTAAGCTCGAGAGTGATTTTGATAAATATCCTGATTCGACAGGTAAGATTATCATTTTCCCAACAGTATAATCTAGAAATCTATAATTAACCTGTTTCTGTCCATCTAAAAAAAATCTGTTTATCTCCACAGATATTGCCAGTTGTAACGGGTTTCACTATCAATTCTCGTTTTCAGTTCAGATTTCCAAAACCTGCATCTTTTTGATTTTTGATAACCAGGCACAAAACCAAGCATTACCAGGTTCGGACCAGTGGTCAGAAATACTGGTACCACGATATATTTTCACAATAAAACATTCATTCCCTGCCCGAAAATCGAACTTATGCCATGGCATTTCGACTTCCAAATCCTAACTATGAGATTACACGGATGAAGACAGACGCTCTTGCACTTTTTCTCAATGAAATGGCTTTTCCCTTTCATTTCTGATCAGTTTCACTGCAGGTTGGTTTCTGCTCGTCTTTAAGTTTTGCAGAATGGAAAAGCCCTTTTGGCCCATGGTGCAGTCTGGTTTAAAGACATTCATCTATTCTATTCCCAGTTTCCAGCTTTGGTACATAACCTCGTGTGTTCTGATGTTTCCAGTGCAAATGGCAGTGAGGTTCTCGCTTTGATCTTAGATGACACAACAATGGGATTGAAGTTTGACATAGTCACACTGTGTTATTACCAACGTCGTGTCTCCCACAGAAAGAGATACACAGACACGTACCCCAAGAGTGGCAGAGTTCTCCAAATTTGACCAGCTCCTTGTAATTCACTTCAGCTGTCCGCTCCAACATGCAAGTTCAACCGCCAAAAGGCAACTTTTGGTTAAACCAAAGCCAGTTCTACAGACAATGAGAGACGTTGCTCTGAGTTAGAATTTGAAGTGGTCGAACGAAACTGTAAATTAGAAAACCCAATCCCTTCCGTTCCTGACAGACAACAGGAATGGTCTAGCACGCTGCATCCTCACGATTTTAAATGCGAACCAACAATCACCTAACTCGACGTCAGGCATATGTTACCAATTCCGTCACTGACCCAAAGACCAGGTTTGGCTGTGACAGTTTGTCTATATGTAATGTAAACGTCCACATCAGGGAAACAGCATTGAGAAGGTGAAAAATCAGCAAACATAATCGCTGTCACTGTTTCACTTGGAGTTCAACGCTCTGTGAACCATTACCTTCCACTGTACTTTCACATTTGAAGTTTTTTACATTCCAGGGCCTGAACTAATTCAGTGAGAAACCACTGGTCATTTCGAACCCGTCATCCGGAATGAGGCGAGTTGAACTATGCCTTTCTTGCTGCCGACACATCAGCACAGCTCAAAACGAGCTCGTGTTAGCATCAGTCTTTACTTAAATTCCTGCAGTATATCTGCTGAACAACATCAGATTATCACAGCATTGCCTTCTTCACATTGAAACCCAGGGTGATAATTTGAACCGACTTGGAAACTTGGAGAGAGAAACACTGCTGAGAAGACGATTATGACGTGAAGAGCAGGCACACGAGTTTGTACAGGTCAGGTCCCAACTGCAACTGCAGTATCAATGGACATCCCTGCATTTGAGTCTGAGTTTACATTGCCCAGAACAGGCTTTAATTCCCAGTCAGGAAGTGAAGATTTAATTCTCTTCTTGTGAATTATCCGAATGAAGACTAAATCCTGGTTGCACACAGAACACACACACGGATCCTGTCAGAACAATTCAGTGATCGATCAGCATCTGTCTAGAAGGACAATGGCAGCAAATACAAGCGAAAGCTATCACCGCAATTACCCCTCTAAGGATCTCATGTATCCCAGTTGAAAATATCTCGGTGTTGCTTCAATGTCACTCGGTCTAAATCCTTGCCTCATAGCATCATGCCTGTACCCCGCGACTGAGGACATCCAAGGTTCTGCAGAGTAACTCAAAATCTCAATCTCTCGGGTAATTAGGGATTGACGGTGCATCCTATCCCATTAAGTAATGACTTTATCCCAGTAATACGTTTCCTAAAGCTGCAGTTTCTAAGCGAACACTTGCAAGCTGTCGGGAATAAGTTGAGAAGTGGAACGGACGAGGGGAAAATGCGAAAGGCAATGATGACTGGGAGGCATGAGACAGCAAGTGAGTGAGGAGCTGGTGTTGCAACGTTCAATGTCAGTGTCAGTATTTACTGACCACTGTTGACTCTGACTCACACACCACGCCTTAACAATTCACTGCAATGAGCCCATTCCTCTTAGTGTGAATTTCCCTTTGCGGAAATTAACACAGTTAAAGGTAACCAAGATGATGGACGGATATTCGTTATCCTGTCAGTTTAAATAGGCTAAGTTATCAGTTTAAAACAAAAGCATTTTCAGTGAAGAATATCCAGCTTTGAAATCTTCTGCATAACCATTGGTCGTTTTAAATTTTCACCGAGTAACTGTGAAACACACAAAAATGAGTCCAAGATCCTGTGTTCGAATAGTCAAGTAATTGTACGCATGGTTTTGAATCGTCGAGCTTGGGCAGTCCCTCTGCCTTAGTTAGTGAACGTTCCTGTCAAAACACAGCCGAATATGGGATCAAATCCTGACATCTCAATGTTTATCGGTCTTTCATGAAAAACAGAGTACCCTACTTCACCTGTGGTTCTGGTCATTATGGGAATCCAAATCAATGACTGGATCGAGGTTATAGTTTAAAGACAGCTCCTTCGACACATCTGCCATGCTGCCACACATACCCCCGAAACAACGTTTTTCATGATTAGTGTTTCAGCATCGCCTCACTTCAGGTACTTATCCACGCGCACTTTCAATGGCGAACTTGGCGTAAGTTTGATAATATTTACGAGTATGTTGCAAGGCTAACAGTGTTTGGACTGTAGCGTAAAGCTGATTAGGATGTGAAAATTTTCCCGGGAGCTTGAGGGCTGAGGGATGGGCTTACTAAGGTGTATATAAATATGAGGGAAACGGTAGAGTAAATGGTCAATGAATACTTCTTTCCAAGGCAGGCAAGTTCAAAACAAGGGAACACAGGTTTAAGGGGAGAGTGGTAAAATTTAAAAGGGATCTGAAGGACATTGTTTTTTTCACACAGAAAGTTTTGCATGTTTGGAATGAACTGTCAGATTTAGTGGTGGAGTCTGGTACACTCTCAACATTTCAAAGGCATACGGATATGTATACAGACAGGAATGTTGAAAAAGAATAAACGTGAAAATTTGGAAAACAGAGCAGTTGATTACGGGCTCAGCACCTCTGAGATGCTGCAGTGGCGATCACCAGTTAAATAGGCACTTATCACTTGGTCAGTGCGTTGGGCAAGCTTTCTGGAAGATGGTTAGATTAGATTCCCTACAGTATGGAAACAGGCCCTTCCGCGCAACTAGTCCACACCGACTCTCCAAAGAGTAACTCACCAATACCCATTTCCCTCAAACTAATGCACCAATCGTGATGGGCAAATTAGCATGACAACTTCACTTGCCCTCCACATCTTTGGAATGTGGGAAGAAACCTACGCAGACGCAGGGAGTATGTGCAAACTACGCACAGGAATCAAACATGGAACACTGGTGCTGTGAGGCAGCAGTGCTAACCACTGAGCCACGGTGCCACCCTAAAAGGGGATGGAGAACGCAGGCATCGATCCCACAACCTCTCTCATGCAAAGCAAGTACTCTCCCATTTGGGATAATTCCCACAGACTGGCTCGGTTAAAACCAGCAACGAATCAAGTTTTTCTGGTCTTAGGCTGCCAATGACCATTCTTCTTGACACATTCCCAACTTCTCAGTGGGAGATTGGGAGATTTTGGCTGCGGAAAAAACCCCTCACAAATCATGTTACCCGCGCAGCTCTCGAGCGAAACCAAATACTGACAACTCATTAACAGAGGCAGAACTGACAAAGAGAACCTATTTTCAGACACACGGACTCATGAATGCTGTCGGTGAGGCAGAGCGAGTCGTCTGGGTCATGAGCTGCTCACACAAATGGCAGCGAGGCAATTCCAAATGGAGCTTTCAACGCACTGGCGCCTTAGTGCACCAGTACTTCCAGTAAAATGCTCAAGTAATATGAATCAGAACTGACTAACAATGAACCATGAAAAGTCAAGATTACCAATTACAGTCTTGATTAGATGAGGTTACCAATTGGGCTGATGTCTCCACCGGATCGAGAGGGCCAATCACCAGCCTCTCTCATCAGGACAGAAATTAAGGAAATTAGGGAAAAGTAACCAAGTTTCATATCGCAATTTCCGTCCATTCGCAACAACAACAGAAAACTGCGAGCAGATTCAATGTAGAACCGAATTTCACATCAACAGGGAAATAAATATCTCCATTCACTTTGAGAGAAAACGGTGAAAAGTGCAAATTGTATGGAATATGAAAGCTTGGCACACCCTGCTTTTGAGTCGCATATTATGCTGGTGGCCTTTCAAGCTGGAGGGGAACGTGACAACTACAGCAGAAGGGAAAAACAGCGTGGGCACTGCCATGTTGGTTGTTTTCTGCTGTGCCACATCACAGCCGGGTGAGAAGAAATGACTGGTTTTATTTCTGTTCACCTTTAACAAATCTCATCCATGCAAAACGTTGCTAGCTTAATCCATTAACACACGTGGCCGTGCAGGGATGCAAACACAAGCCTTCTTAAGAAGTGGAATCTGAAATCAGAGTCTCAGATTGCTCAGCCACGCGAGCACACAGGCCAAAACCGGAAACCCAAGAGCATGTATCTGATGATACCCTGCAGCATACTCTCAGCAACAGCACCAGTTCTGCAGAATAAGCGGTGGAAAGGAATTGCTCTATATGAGCGGTCGTGCGTGTTGTTCTCATCAGCAAATCTGGCTTTGAATTTGCTAGCCCATATCTGCTGCCATGCAGAAATGGAATGCAATTCCGATTAGTCGCTGTGTGAAACTCTGTTCATTCTCTCTCCTCAGATAAAGTGATCACTGAAGATGATGAATTCTGCTCCTGCCAGAAACGCTGACTCTCCTGCTGCTCGGATGAACTGAATAACTGGTTTCGCACTGGAATCCGAGAATGGCAGAACACGTAGCAAGATTATTCGAAACCCAGAGCCAATCAGAGTTCCAAATTTTCTTTTCTTTCTCCATAATAGTGCATTATCCAGCAGAGTCATGAGCAACTGCCACCTGCCTGCAAGCTGAGTTGGAAACCGATGTGGGAATCAAGGACATGTGACTCACTTATTGTCGGTAAATCAAACAGTTCTCATTTTGAGGTGTACAAAAATTAGTTTGTATGCATATTCAGGGACGGTCAAAGGCGATCTGAGATGTCAAAGACGTGGTCACTGTTCGTGATTGCTCTTTGTTCGAGGTGTGAAAAGGTTTCCCGCTTCAGTCGCATTCACGTTTCTTGTTGATGACTGAATCAGACAGAAGATGTTTCATCAGAGCTGCACTTGACTTGCATTCCTCTCCCTCGCTGTCATACTTTCCTGGAACTCTGTGACACCAAGAAAACAACATATTGTGTCATTTGGCAGCCTGTCTTGATTTCCTCATTTTCAGTTACAGCATGGCTTAGACTTCAGCCCATACGGTAATATTAGTAACAGTATGAGAACAAGAGTCGATCGTTCATCTGTGCCTGTACATCTTTTCATTCCTGTTGTTGACTGAATGAACTGTATCCGTGTCTGCTGCTTCGAAACTCGAATATGTGCACTGCTCCAAACTATGATTGAGGATTTCTGGTTTTGGTTGACACAGGTTGAGAAACGCCATGCAGCGTTCAAATGAAGCTTTCAGAGCACATTTTCGGACACATTTGACAGAGATTAACATCATGAATCGGTGTTACAGAAGGAAATGAATGCTCTCCATGTTTCTGATCCAGGCCATCTTCGAATGTGAAGCAAATGTACTGTTGTTACATAAGGATCAGGGCCCGGAAACTGTGTCCTTAAAGAGGACATGATTGAAAAAATAAAAATACCATTTTGAAATATCCAGGAAATATTAGCTGAAAAGGCGCAGACAATTTTCCCTGCAGCGCCGAGGCAGAGGAAAATACGTTACGGCACTCTTAAACAGGATGGCCAGCAGTGATATAGACATCACCACATATGAAGGACCACTGCGAATAGAAAGTTGAAATGAAATTCACGCAGCAGGTATTCGGAATTATACTTCTTTTCACCGCTAGAGTAGCATCGGGTAATTCCAAAACAAGGATGCTGATGAGAATGCAACAAAGCCCCATCGATCAAAATATGAAAGACTGTCGTTCGTAAAGAGGGAACAACAATGTTTCTTCTCAGCTTTGAACTGTGGCACTTACGCAGAAACTGATACTGCTACTCTCTTGAAAAGATCAGGGCCCGCGGCATGCACTCTTAGAAATGGTGACCATCAGTGCTGGAAACATCCATGCATATTCAGAACAAGGAAGAATACATATTGCATAAAAGCGTAGATGGCAATTCATTGGACTTGTTCTTCTTTTCACCACAACAGCTAGAATTGGCGGGGTTTATTGGCGGGGTTTATTGATCAGGTCAGAAAGCAATTACCTCCACACACATTCTTTCTGTCCTTTTTCTTTTAAGCGCCGATCCTTCCTGTAGGAGATGAAGATGATTGTTGCTCCCCCGCAGGATCACAGATGTACCCGACCGGGGATTGTTTTGCTCAGAACAGTTCGTGTTTGCTGAGAATCACTGACACTCAGATTGATGACACGTAGACACGGTGTAACAGCTGCAACATATGTGGAGTGTTTTGGGATGGATTAGGACCCACTCTGGGAATAAGACTGGATCCTAAATTTGCGGGGAGTAAGTGTTACAGGCAGAGGACTGGCGAATGGGGTTCAGAACGATATTAGGCATGATCGAATGGCAAAGCAGACGAGAAATTCTGAAAGCGCTAACCGTCCTCCTATGTCTTCCAATCTCTGGCCATCGAGTATCTAAGGAAAGAGAAACAGAGTCATTTGTTCAGTTCGAAGTCCTGGGCAAAGTGAGAGATAGAACAAGCATGGTACAATTTTAGAGACTGGGAAAATGGTTGGAGAGGAAGCAGTCAAAGAGAAGCTAAATATAAAGTTTGAAGTCAGGATATATTCAATAAAAAGGAAGTTTGTAGAATGGCAGAGGAACATGGTGATGGAATAAGAAGTGTCTCCAGTCCCGAAATCTCATTCGGTTTTCATTTTCAAATTGCCACTGGACCTGCTGAGATTTTCCAGCAATATCATTTGTTGATTCTGAAACAGAAGATGGGAGTGATCCGGGACCAATCAGCCTTCCCATGTTCTGGGAATATTTGACTTACAGTTCGATCACATCACATCTGTCCCACACTGAAACCTCACAATCCTTCCCCACCCCCTTCCTTGTTCCTGACAATAAACTGTTCATTACATAAACTTACATGAGCACACAACAAGAACAATTGCAAAACGTTCAGGGAGAGCTCCGTTCCGTTTCCATCAGTTCATTCTGAATCAGTTATTTTTTGTTCAGGACCCATGAGACATTGAGCTGTCTCTGTCAGACCACTAACAAATGGCCATTCGCGTTCTGTGTCTTTGAACACTTTGGTTGGTGCAGTGTAGTGGTGTAGTGGAATCTCACGTTTTGAAATGGACATCATTCATAGTATTTTCAGCTGCACTGACAAAGTTGTCTCTGGCGCTTCCAGTAAAGTGCATACAGTTTTCACTCAGAAACTGACACGTGATCAAAGCTGGAGGACATATGTGTCAACGAAAGCAACAAGCACGCTCCACCAGCATTGGGTTGCAATAATGCATGTGGAACGAATTGCTGGAACTCTATTAAACAGTGAAAAAGACTATTATGGGGCTTAGACGCACGACTCTCTGATTAAACACCTCACATTGCACCGAACTGAGATAGCCAGGCCTGACGGTCGATGAATTAGTTTGCTATTTCATTCTGAGCATAATTCACCTGGCACAGCAATTTGCAAGGATCCAGCTCATTCCTCACAATCACAAATAACATCATTCATATCTTTCACTTTTGTTATTTCTTTAAAACATTACAATCTATTAAACACTTGTCCTGGCATTTAAGATTCAACACTAATATTTTCATACGAAGTGATTTCCAGTCACTCTGGCAGACAGTAAAAGATGGAACAGGTCTGATACAAAATTGGAGACTAGGAAAATGGTTGGAGAGGAAGTAATAAAAGAGAAGCTGAATATAAAGTTGGAAGTCAGGAGACATTCAATAAAAAGGAAGAGTGTGCAAAAGCAGATGGAGATGGACATGGAAAAGAAGTGTCACTCGTCCCAAAGTCTTAAATTGGTTTTTATTTCCAAGATGCTACCAGACCTGCTGAGATTTTCCAGTAATTTCATCTGTTGGTTCAGAAACAGAAGATGGCATTTATCCTGGACCAATCAGCTCTCCCATGCTCTGGGAATATTTGACTTACCGTGTCTATGTCCGACACTGAAACCTCACAATCCTGCCGCACCTCCACCCTCGTAACTAACAATATACTGTTCATTACGTTAAAAACAAGAAGAACAATTGCAAAACGGTGAGGGAGAGTTCCCTTCGGTTTCCATCAGAACAATCTGAATCAGTTAAAATTGGTTCAGGACCGATGTGACATTGATCCATCTCTGTCAGACACCTAGCAAGTGGCCATTCGCTTTCCGTGTCTTTGAACACTTTGGTTTGTGCACGGTTTGTTTGTAACCTCACGTTTTGAAACGGACATCATTCACAGTATTTTCGGCTGCACTGATAAAGTTGTCTCTGGCGCCTCCAGTAAAATGGAAGCAGTGTTCACTCAGAAACCGACGTGTGATCAAAAGCAGGCGGACAGATGTGTCAACGAAAGCAGCAAGCACATTCCCCTGTGAAGGGTTGCAATACTGCACGTGGAACAAAGATCCCGAATTCTATGAAGCAGTGAAAGTGCCCATTGTGAGGCTGGCACCCACGACCCTCAGATTAAGCATCTCACACTACACCGACTGAGCTCACCAAGCACGGTGCACTGTGGATTAGTTTGCTATTACATTGCGAGCATAATTCATCAGCAATTTGTAAGGATCCAGATCATTCCCCCTTTTTTACAGCAGAGAGCGGCGCGAGATGGGTGGAAGTGAAGGCAACATCCACTTAAACCTCTGATACAACCTCTCCAAAGCGTCCACATCCTTTTGGTAATGTGGCGACCAGAAATTTACACAGTATTCCAAGTGCGGCCAGACCAATGTCTTGTTCAATTTTAACATGACTTACCAGAAATTTTATTCAATACTCCGTCCAATGAAGGCAAGCATACTATATGCCTGCTTGACCACTATATCCGCCTGTGCAGCAACCTTCAGTGTACAATGGACTTCACTCACAGATCTCTCTGTCCATCAACTTTTTTTCCCAAAGCTCTTCCTTTCATTGTATAACTCGATCTAGAATTAGACTGGCCGAAATGCATCACCTCACATTTGGATGTGGTGAACTCCAGCTGCCACTTTTCTGCCCAACGTTCCAGTATATTTATATCCTCCTGTATTCTTTAACAGTCCCTTATACTTTCTGCTAGTCCAGAAATCTTCGTGTCTTCTGCAAACTTTCTGATCATTCCAATAGTGCTCTCTTCCAGATCATTTATGTATATCACAAACAACAGTGGCCACAACACTGACCCCTGTGGAGCACTACTGGTCATCTTTCTCCATTTCCAGAAACTCCCTTCAACTGCCACTCTCTATCTCCTATTGCTCAACCAATTCTTTATCCACCTGTCTAGAACACCCTGCACACCATATTACTTTACGTTCTGTATTCGGTTACCATGGGGAACCTTATCTAACTCCTTACTGTAGTGCATGTATATGACACCAACAACCTTTCCTTCATCTATCAACTTGGTCACTTCCCCGAAAAACTCTATTAAGTTGGAAAATCACGATCTTTCCCACACAAAACCATTTTGCCTCTGAAATTACTATCACTGATATGCCAATTCTTTTCTAAAAATGAACAGATCCTATCCCTCAGTACCTTCTCCAGCAACTTTCCCAACGCTGATGTCAGGCCCATTGGTCTGTAGTTATCTGGAATATCACTACTATCCTTCTTGTACAGGGGATAATATGAGCAACGTTCCAGTCGGCCAGACCTCACCTGTGCTTAAGGATGCCACGAAGATATCTGTCAGGGCCCCAGCTATTTCCTCTCTCGCCTCACTCAGGAACCCGAGAGAGATCCCATCCATTTCTGGGGATTCGTCCACATTAATTACCCCTACCCTGCCCAGCACAGCTTCACTACTTATGTCAACATGATCCCGACTAATCAAATGTCTTACTCTAGACTCAACATTCATCATGCTCCTCTCCTCAGTGAATAGTGATGCAAAATAATCATTCAGAATCTTACCCACTCTCTCAGATTCGACATACAGCCTTCCTTCATTTTCCTTTAGTGGACCAATCCTTTAAAGAGTTAACCGCTTGCTTCTTAGATATGAATAATAGGCTTTAGGATTCTCCTTAATTCTGCTAGCGTGAAGTTGCTTCATGACCCCTTTTGATCTCCTTGACGCTTCGTTTAAGACTTGTCCTACTCTTCTCATGTTCCTTCAGGGACCATTCTGTTCTTAGCTGCCGAGGCATTATGTATGCTTCCCTTTTCCTCTTGGCGAGTCGTACAATTGTCCTGTCATCAACGGTTCATGAGTAGTACCTTTCAAATCCTTTGCCTTCAACGGGACATGCCTATCCTGCACTATATTTAACCTATCTTTGAAAGCCTGCCACATATGAACTGTGGACTTTCCTACAAATAGCTGTGTCCAATCCACATTTCCGACCTCTTGCATAATTTTGATATAATTAACTTTGGCCCAGTTTATTACTCTTTCCTCAGGTCCACTCTCATCTTTGTCAATGAGTATTCTAAAACTTACAGAATATTGGACACTTCCCAAAGAAATCACCCACGGCAACTGTTCTCACCCGCCCTGGCTTATTCCCCAATATCAGCTCCAATATGGCCTATTCCCTCATCGGACTATTGATATACCGCTCCAGAAAACTCAACTGGACGCTTCTTACAAATGGTATCCCATCCAGACCTCTGACGCTAAGATTATCCAGGTCAATGTTGGGAAAACGGAAATTTCCAATCACCACTAAATTATTGGCTGTACGTCTTTCCATGATCTGTTTGACTATTTTTTTCATACACCTCACGCTCACTGTAATACAGCCCCAAACTTCTAACCTCACAATTCTTATTTCACTGCTCCATCCATAGTGTCTCACGACCCAAGCCCTACATGGTTTCCTCCTTTCGTACAGCCATGTTATCATGCCTGACCAGCAAGGCAACTCCTTACCCTTTTACTTCCCTCCCTATCCAGTCTGAAGCGTCTATATCCTAGAACATTTGATTGCCAACCATGCTCTTCCTTCAACTAAATCTCTGTTATCGCAATAACGTCATATTCCCAGGCAGCAATCTATCTGTCTATACTCCATGCATTAAAGTAGATGCACTTCAGTCCACCAGTTCTTTTGCATTCATCTGCTCTCTGCCTACTCTTCCCATTATTAATGCTATCTTCCTGATTCTTATCTTCCTGTTTCCAGTTTCCACCTCACTGCCGACTTGTTTTCTCTTGTGGTTCCCAGCCCCCTGCCACATTAGTATAAAACTTCCCCAACAGCAGTCGCAAAAACTCCCGAAAGGACATTCTTCCCTGTCTGGTTAAGATGTAGATCATCAATTTTCTTATATTCCCACATTCCCCAGAACTGGTCGCAAAGTCCAACAAATCTGAAACCCGCCCTGCAGCACCATTCCTCAAGTCACGTTTTCATCGTGCCTTCTTTTATTCATTTCTAAACTGGCAGTCACATGGCACCGGCAGTAACCCCGAGATGACTACCTTTGAGGTCCTCCTCTTTAATTTCTCTCCTAGCTCCCTGAATTCTCCCTGCAGGTCCTCATCTCGGGTATTTTTTTCCATTGGTGCCTTTATGCACCAAGACAACTGGCTGTTCACGATCCCCTTTCCGAATTTTCTTCAGCCGATGGGTGACATCACTGACCTGAGCACCTGGGAGGCAACATAATTCCTCAGAATTTCTGATGCTCCACAGTGAGTCCACCCGCAGTTCCAGAGTGGCCACGCAGTCAAACAAGTACTGCAGCTGGATATACTTCGAGCAAGTGTAAGTTTAGAAAACCTTTACAAGGATTTTCAAGGTTTACACTGCTTGGAAATGAGAACGAAACTGAATAGGCTTCGTCAGATTCCCAGGAGCTTCAGGGCTTAGCGATGGCCTCACAGAAGCTTATAAAATCATGAGGAAGACAGACAGAGTAAATAGTCAGGGAGCACTTTTTCACAAGACACGCAAGTTCAAATCTACATAGCGTACGTTTAATGTGAGAGAGGAAACATTTAAAAGGGATGTGAGGGACACATGTTTTTCACATAGAACTTTTGTATATGTGGAATGAATTGTCACATTTAGTGGCAGAGTCTGGTGCACTCACAACATTTCAAAGACATCTGAATGGGTGTATAGACAGGAAGACCTAGGAGAGATAAGGCACAAATGTTGGCAGATATGTATGGATTAATTTCGGTTATCTGTTCAGCAAGGGCAAGTTGGATCGCGGGATTTGTTTCCATGCTCGACAACTCTGAGATGATCCAGCCACCGGCAACGGTTTGAATACACCATTTGCAAAAAACGCATGATGTTTGATACTCAGCCAGCGAGTTTGGCTATTTTGTTTGGAGGGTGGATGGGCCCAACCAATCCAGAGATGAAGGTTTTCCGGATATTTGCTGTCAATGACCATTCTTCTTGACACTTTTCCAAGTTCACCGTCAAAGATTTTGGCTGAAGAAAAATACCTCACATATCGTATCACCCATTTTGCTCTCCAGTGAATCGAAAAACTGACAGCTTTTAACGTGGAACAGAATCAAAACTGAAAATGCAGTACCATGATCAGACACACCGAAGTTTACCTGCTGTCTGTGAGGCACTGTGAGTCGTCTCTGATATGAAATGTTCGCACAAATAGCAGCGAGGCAATTCCAAACCTACTGGAGATTTAGTGTGTTGCCAAGTCCCAGAAAGTGCTCAAGTATCATAAAACAAAACAGAACAACAACGAACCATTAAACGTGAACATTTCCAATTATATCTGTGATTAAATGAGGCCATCAATGCGATGGTGCCTCCATCTGATCGCGAGAGCCAATCACCTTTCTCTCTCACCAGGACAGTAATGAAGGAAATGAAAGAAGTATAGAAACGTTTCACATCGCAATTGCCCACCTTTTCGCCACAGCATCAAAAAACGGGGAACAGATTCAATGCAGTATCTTCTTTCGAAATAATGGTGAAATAACTATGCCTATTCACTTTCAGAGTAAACGGGGTGCAACAGAAGTTGTCTGGAATATGAATAACCAACATAGACTACTTGGGTCCCAGATTCTACAGACGCACAGACTTTCATATTAAAAGGTACCTTGGATGATTGCCCTACATCCAGAAATTTTCTGGCTGCCTTCTGTTTGCCTGACACATTAAACTTGTGCTGCTCTAATCGAATTTGTAGTTCTTGCCATTTGTCCGATTGCTACTTGGGATAGCTTGTCGTGGCAACTCGTGACTGCCACACAAATTCTTTGCCAAAAATGGATAGTCCCACAACGTGATTCGCAGTGCACAAACTTCACAACGAGGGTATGCCACGCGCCAAGTTAAAAAGCACGCTTCCATTTATTAAAGTAAGTTTCTGGGAACTGACAGCCAGCTTCCTTCGTACACTCGGAATTGTGACAACACATAAACCAACAGCCTCTCTCAGAGACAAATGACCAATGCCCATCTTGTTCCAGACAAACGTAGTTGACAGGATTGCACGCAGGGGTTGCACAGAAAAACTTACAGGAGAAGCAGGCAGATGACCATCGAGCTGCAATCATGCAGTTCAGTTCCCCTGTAATCTGCATGCACAGGTGTTCCTTGTAGGTACATACAGGGCACTGAGTGTCTCTGATTCCGGTACTTGAAACTCGGATTATATGACCGTCTGCAGCACAGGTTAGTTGCTTGTTTGAGGTAACTCCAGATGGAGCATATGTAAAACACGATAGCGCATTGAGAAATACATCCACAATAGTACCCAAGAGAAGTATGTCTGTTGTGTTTCTGGTCCTGGTCCTGACATGACCCCCAGCATTGTACTTATTGTGTGCTTCCTGATGGTTCGATGCATGCTTCCGTGATCGTATTGTGTGCAGTAATCTGCGTTTTAGCTGCAATTACGTGCGTTTGAAACCCAGGACCAAAAGCCTCTATTTTGTTTTCCTCTTCTCGTGCGCAATTGCAACACAGTAAATGATCAATAAATATTGGAAAATGACATGCACAGGCGTGAGAAAAGCCCAGTTACCGTGACAATTATGCAATGATTAGAGACAACTTTGAATCAGAAGATAAGGATGTAAAATGTGTTTGGATAGAGATGAGGAGCAGTGACGAAAGAGGACACCAGCCAGTGTAGCTGACAAGACTACTTACAGTAACCACAGTGTAAAATAAAACGTACAGAAAAAAATATTGCCAATGAGTGATAAAAGAAGGCAAGAATTATGGGAGACATTCATTACCCTTCTTCCGCTCCCTTTTGAATTGTAAAGAAACATTGGAGAAAACCAATCGAAAAGTCAAATGTGCCCCATCGAACAACACGCGCTATACCTTGGTCATTGATTACTGTAGATTAGAATACTTACAATGTGGAAACAAGCCCTCCGGTCTACCAATTCCACACAGATCTGCCCCAGCCCAAATGCATTCCTCTCCATTCACCCCGCCAATTTAGCACGGCCATTTCACCTAACCGGTACATTTTTGGACTGTGGCAGAAAACCAGAGCAAGCGCACGCTGCCACGGGGAGAAAGTGCAAACTACACACATTCAGTTGTTTGAGGCGGGAATTGAAGTTTAGTCAGTACTCATGGCCGAGTGGTTATGGCGAAATGTTAAAAATCCATTGGGGTTTCCCCGCGTAAGTGCGAATCCTGCTGACTAAGCTATGAATGACATGCTGCTGGGTGCATTTTCGCTCCAAGTTCAAAAAACCTATTTTGCAAACCAGGCCGGCAATTTTATTAGACTTGGGAAACTCGAGTTCTTCATCAGAAATGCACCATACTTAAAACATTATCTCTGTTTCTGTTTCCAGATACATCGAGTTTCTGCAGTTGTTATTGAACTTACTAAGCAGAGGTGCTGCTTTTCATTAGATTCCTTTAATCGTATCCTCTGTTCACTGACTCTGGCCAGTGGCAACACTTCATCCTGGTCGTCAAAGTGCTCATTCCCCACCGGATCCTTTCCCATCATTACAATCAACCGCAGGAAATTGCCAGTTAACCATCTTTGTTCCAAAATGAAACTCACCAGCCTCGGTAATCTCTCCAAAAAAACGGGACTTCTCATCACTGGACATGGTGCAGGGCGGAGGATTGTGAAGAGATACTGTGAAAATATTGTCAATTGGCAGTTGGAAAAATGTTGAGGAAACAAACCAATCCAGGCACCAGCTTTGGGAATCTTGAGAAACTCTTTGGGAAGTGTGATCAGAGGAGAATGCAGAAGGGTGAACTGTCGGACTGAGCAGAGGCTGAAATATTGTCTCTGATGTTCTAGGGGCAGGAACTGGTCTGAGACATTGAAAAAATTCTCGCTCCTGTACATGAGGAATAGAAACTTCATCTGGAATCTGCGACAATGAAAATCTCTGGAACACGCAAGACACTGAGAGGCAAAAAGGGAGATTGTCCCTGTTGGAGGTGAGCTGGTTCCCAGTGACATGGGTGTGTCTGTCGTTGGGGTATCAGACTGTTACAATGTCTCCATAATGAATTGTTCAGTCCTTCATTTGGAAAAGTAAAACTGATGGAGGACAGTAGTCGTTCAGGGAATGGCAGATTGAATTTGGAATTCAGTCACGGACTGCTTTAGAGGATCGTCCTAATTGTTAGGTTGGAAGTTTCAGCGCATTCGACTGTTAACTGAAACGTCCTTGTGGAACACAGTAAACAATCTTTCTGTTGAATTACCAGGATTGAGCATTGACGGATGGGGCCACAGCAAGCGGCTGGACGTGGTTACACGAAATAAAAATGCGAAAAGCTCAAACACAAGAAGCATGCTCTTTCGGTACGGTGGATCAACAATACAGCATTTTCAAGAAAGTTTTAGCAACGATCCTTCAATGTACAGGACATGTAACGCCAGGATTTGACACCGTACTCGTCTCGTTATTACCAGGCATTTTAACTCATTCATCAACGGTGACAGTGCAGACAATGCTGTTCAAATCCATATGTGCATTTAATTAACTGTTCAATCACAGTAACTTGGACATTTGTTACTTTATTAGAGTTGCTCCATGAGAATTTAAACTAACCTCCACTGATACAGAAAAGAAACCTTCACACCTGGACATTCTCCAGTGTAAATGCACAGAAAGAGCCAATCTTGTATTGTGTTCGTTTCAAACTGATATATTCATCTGTTTAAGCCGACAGCATAAAGAAGATACGTTCATCCTCTCGGGGCCCATTAACCACGTTAATATGCACGCCAAGAGAACAGTATCATTGTGGTGAATTGATCAGCATTGTTGTGTAAGGCAGTGTAAACAGTGGCCCGGAGAGGCTGACCCATTAATTCCAACAATGAGCCTTGCATCACCACTTCCTCTCTCACTTACAGCCTCATGCCCTCCAGTCATCATTGCCTTTCACTTTACTTAAACGCCCTGCTCCATTACTCCCTTCTCCCGATCATTTGCGGCGTCCACGTCGAACCTGCAGGTGTTCGAAACTCATTCGTGGCGTATAGACGTCACTCAATGGCATTGGATTCACTGCCCATCCCTAATTACTCCAGTGATTGAGATGATGAGCTACTTTACAGAAATTTGTGCGAACTTAACATAGAGGTACAGCCATGATGCTGTTATTGAGGAAGTTCCAGGATGTAGGAATAGCCAGATACTTCCAACTCAGAAAGGCGAAATCCCTGATAGGTGATTTGCGGTCACGTTTTCTCTTGTTTCTGCTGCTATTGTCCTTCGAGATAGATGCAAACAATAACAGTTCTGGCCACCAAAATAAAAACCCCACATCTGCTGTCGTTTGTGGAAGTGATTTCCAAACCTCTCCCAAATATTGTGTGTAGAAGTGCTCACTAACATCTGTCCTGAATACTCTGAACCTCATTTTCAGGCTCATTGCAGAATCGACAACGAACTGAAACAGTTTATCGCTTCATTTTAGTGTCTTGCATTACTTCTCTCAGGTCACCACTTAACATTCAAAGTTGTCGCAAAAACAGGCTTCATTTGTATATCAGAAACAGAAATGGCTCAGTATGTCTTACATCATCTGTGGGATAGCAAGAGTTAATGTTTCACTTCCGTTGACCATCATTTGCAACTGACTTGCCTCATTTCTGATCATACCGACAAACGCTATGAAACTGGAACAGATGATAGAACACAGAAATTAGGAGGTTCTGCATTTGCAGTGACATCGGGAGTCCCTATCAGTGCAGAATTGCAAGGAGACTACTTCTCAGTGAACTGATATCACTCTTCCTGTGTCTAAATAAGGAAACCAGTCAGTGAATTGGAGACTTTATTGTTCAAAATTTAAAACCAAAGATCAGATCAGCAGCAAACTAAAGCTAGTGAAATTGTCATAATGCCTTACCAGGAACGCCAATGAAGACCAGGATGGTGAAGATCACCTTCTCCACGTATTGAATTTTTCGATGCAGTTTTCGGTGCGACGTTATCTCTCCCTTCAGGCAACTGACAAGCTCCTTGTTTGAAAATCTGAGCTGATGCATCACCAAAGATGTTGCCTTCTACTGTGTGGAAATAGCTTATGGAGACTCAGACTGCAGCATTGCTCAGATTTTTTTTTGTTTTTTTATTCAAATTTCTGAGAAATGAAGAAGCTTAATAACAAGCATGATCCCAGTTTTGGAGAAGCATTGCTCGTCAGTACATGATAACAAGCTCACGTGAAGATATTCCAGAATTGATATCAGAGACCTAATTCAAACACTGCAACGATAGATGCCATGATTTCGAAATTGAAATTATATGTCTAATGCCTATTAACCCATTACCACTTACCATGGAAAATCCCTTCCGATTCGCCTCTACCCCTTAGGGAAGTAAAGCTGCTATTCTTATTTGCTCCAAGATACATGTGACTCCAGATGCACAGAAACTGGTTTGGTTGTTGCGGGCCAGTTATCTAAACTCCAGGACCTCACTTCAGGAATTATTCAAGATTCTGTTCGCTCATAAATGCCCAGAGTTCAGCAGCATTCTTACCTCCTCAACTCCTGAAGCATTCCATTTCACAATGCAACAGAATTCTGTCAATGTGAAGGCCTGGGCAGACAAGTGAAATGAATTTAACACATCCTGATTAAGATAATCTCATCAACACCTCTGGAAATTCAATGGTGTTGCCATTACCTAGTCTTCAACGATCAACAATCTGGGAGTTACTATTAACCCCAAAATGAACGGTCCTCACTACATCAATAATGTGGCTACAAGAGCAGGCCAGATGGCAAGTATACTGCCATCAGTAATGGGCTTCCTGACTCCAATCGCTTCACTAGTACCGAGAAGGCTCACGTCAAGTGTGAGATGGAATACTCCCCGCTTCACTGAACAAATGTATCTACAACATACCTCAAGATGTTGAACAGCGCCATTATGAAACATTCGTACAAAAGGACAATGCTGTAGACATTTAATAACTGAAAAGAATGCAAAGTGCTGGAGAAGTTCAGCAACTCTAACAGCATACTTAGAGAGAAATACAGTTAACTTTATGAGGCCAAAATGACTCTTCTTCACAACAGTACTGAAGAGAAGACATGTCGTACAAGAAACACTATTTCTCTGACACTTTTCACAGTTACTACAAGGTCGGCTGAGTTTCTTCAGAACGTCCCATTCCATGGCAATTGAGCCAGTTCGATTGGCACTTTATGTATAATTTCAATTTATTCACCACTGTCGCAGATTTTTGTATCATCAACAATTACCATTTCACAGCACACTCCCATTCTAGTACTATTATCGTCCTAAAGACAAAGGAAGTAAACGAATGGGAATATCATTACCTGCATGTTCCCTTCCAAGCTACTAACCATCATAATTGGATAGGTATTCCTTCAGTCAGTCCTTCACTCTCCCAGTGGATCAGAGGGTTGCGCTCCTCTTCCACTTCAAAACATCCACATAGTTTAATGATCTGTTCCAATAAACTTCATCAAACTCAATTGTTAGAAGGCCAACACTTACTGGGAGGTGAAAAAAACTTCACAAAAATGTAACGCTTAAGCTACAGATTTAAGAGGAACAGTTTGGAAATATGTATCCCTGTGTACTTGCAGGAGACTCATGTAATCAGACATTTGAGGTAGACTGACTCCGCAACTTGCCATGAATAGAAATGTTGAATTTGGTGATGCATTTTCACTGGAGGCATTTTCCAGCTATAATTCTGTTTCAATGAAATTTGCATTGTCGTCAATTCCAATTGAGATGAACACTTGCCAGTTAACTTTGACACAGATAATCAGCGTGAATCCACCATTCACCATTTTACTAGCAAGGTGCTGAGTTTTACCAGGCCTTACTCTGTTAAAGTACTGACGTTAGGAAATAGAATCATATAATCCGTACAGCGTGGAAACAGGTCATGAGGCCCAACAAGTTCACACGCAACCTCTAAGGAGTATTCCACCCACCGCAATTTCCCTTCCCTATTACGTTGCACTGCTCCTGACCAACACATTCTGGAGAATGAGGTACAATTTAGCAGATCCAATTAATCTAACCTGCATATCTTTGGACTGTAAGAGGAATCTGGAGCAATCTAAAGAAACCTATGCAGACACAGGGAGAATGTGCGCACTCCAAACGGTCGCCTGAGGCTGGAATCGAATCCAGGTCCTTCATGCTGTAAGGCAGTAGTGCTTACCAACGAGTAATGAAAGCTAACTTCAAACCTTAGTGGAGCCATTCTTCCGAATAAGCCCAATATCAATGACATACACGTCTCCATAGCCATTTTGCAGCAAAAAGTAGACATAAGTAGATGAGTAATACTCCAGCACGTGGCTGAAGGTGATCAGTTAAAGGATAGATGTTTTGTCATCATTTCTGAGCAGCTGACCATGCTGTGCTCCTTAAAGGCTGCAGCAGGAAGTCCTCAATCAAATATGTTATTCTTACCATTCGTCCTGCTAAGACTGCGGTATTTGTCTTCATTTAGGCTATCTTGTATATTTTCGGTTACACCATTCTCCTGTTAGAAGGCATCCCCCGAGATTTTATTCAATGACTTTGCCTGTTGAAGTTTAGAAAGTCTCTTAGATACTGCCAAAACCTCTTCAAGAGGCTACCCCTCCCACAATCAGCTCTTGCCTTCGAACTTCCCCTCATTGTCAGTCCTACTCCATAGAAACTAACTGGATACAAATACATCTATGATATCACTGAACAGGCCATCACCACGCTTCACCCTCTCCCAGGAGCAGCACAGCTCAGCGTTGGTGACTGATGCCTTCCAAATCCACTTGGGATGATGGGAAGAGTGGTTGTCACCTACCTATCCATGATCAAAATGAACCTGGATCTGAGAAGTTACCGTTCCAATCAGTTTGGAAGTACATGCATTAAAGGTAGATAAATGACACTAATTCGACTGTTTATTACATAGATTAAGAAACACAAGATTTGATCTTAATGGTAACAAGCTGGGATTTCCGAAGCGTGAACACTGAATGCACAGCTTTAAATTGCGTAAGTGCAGACTTTGAGGTCCAATTCATGTGTGAGAATTGGAATATCGTTTGCAGACAATCAAAGCGAAAGCTGGAAACATTATTTATATTTCCGACTGTCTGGAAAATCGCACGATCGCAATAATTTTCGTAAAATCCCAATTGTGTCGAAGAACGCCGTTCGGTTTAACAAGTCCACACCAAAGCATTGAAGATTATCCCAACAAGAACCAATTCCTAATCGATCCCCTTCCAGTTTGTCAACGCTAAATAACCTAAACTACAGATACCTGGATACGTTGGGTATTTTTCCACTTGGCAATCCACCGAAACCACACAGCTTTCATACTGTGGGAGGAAAACTCACGCACACATGGGAGGAGTGCAAGCACCGTACAAATACTCGCCACAGGCTGGAATTGAACTGGGTCCCTGGCACCGTGTGGCAGAAGTGCGAAGCATGTTTATTCTTCCATCAGCTCACTGGGTTCAAGATAAATGACATGAAAAAAGCACAGGCAAAGCTTTGAAGCATATATCGTCCCTTGAAGTATGCTTTTCTTTGAAATTGAACCATATTCCAAAGTACATACATTGCAAAAGAACCGCTTGAAACTTAAGATTTCATCACGAACAACAAGAAGTTCAGAATTACATGCGGCAACAGGAGTAAATGAGCTTGAATATAGTGTTGAGGGGAACGTGCGTGTGGTGTTGTTCCCGTGTACCTGCTGTGGAGGTTGCGGTTTTGGACTGAGATGGACAAATTCAGAAATCACACCAGGTTATAGATTTACATGTTTATTTGAAATAACAAGATTTCGGACCAGAGCTCTTTCGTCAGGTGAAATGAGAGGGAATAACACAGAACACTGAATTTATGGGAAGACACTTCAAGGGCAGACAGATCAAAATATCACGCAAATTGTGAGAGCGGAGTGTCAAAGACTTAGTCTCTGCATGTGAGCAAGAGTGTCACACAGTGTGAGTAATGTGTCAATAACTGAATGCCAACAGAATGGATGACCTATGATCCAACAAAGTGAGGCAGAGTGATAATTACAAAACGTTATAATAAGGTCGTACTGGAGACAAATCAAGGCACAGGAATGACATGGAACAGAAAGAGAAGCAACTGGAAAACCGCTCCACAACAAAACCACCAGAGGGAGGGTCACCAGATCCGAAACATTGACTCTCATATTTCTCCACAGAAGAACCCAGACCAGCGAAACACCTGCCCCCTTCGCCACGATGCCCCAGTCCAGTTCCCCCACCCCGCCCAGTAACCCTTGCCCTTGCTCTGGGTTTACAGCATTCCCAGTTCTTCTGATTTTTATTTGGCTAGAGTCGCATGCCGCGAGTCTGACCCAAATTATCAGGAAGCCAATATTGACCAAAGTGATTATGGTAGAGAGACAATAACAACTTGTCACGGTGATGGTGTGAAAACAGAACAATAAGGAATATTTTAGAGATACAGAACAGTGTGGTGGGTCACATGTGGTGTGACATTAACTGAATATCATGGTTGATGCCATTACCACGGCTAAGGCAGTTGGCTATCCAATGCTGTTTGGCAATTTTGCGTTGTTGTGTATCTCGAAAGCTGCGTTGGCCGTCAATTAGTCTAAGATTGAAAACCAAATATCCTTGATTGCTGAACTCTTTCCTGATTGGGTGTGAATAATCCTGTCTGGCAATTGTTATGCCGTTACCGTTCATCCATTGGCACACCGTCTGCATGGTCTCGCCAATATAGCATTACTGGGTATCTTGTGGTATCTTGTGGTATCATTGCCTGCAGCATATGTGACAAACAAAATTGCCTGAGTCACAGGAGTACCTGTCGTGTACGTGGTGCGTGGTGTACCAACGGGTGATGGTAGTGTCCATGTCTTGCAGAAGTTGCGAAGGCATGGTGCTGTGGTGTTGTGGTTAATGCTGTGTGAAGGCTGAGTAGTTTACTGTAAACGGTCGTATGTTATAATTTTGCTGGGTGTTTGAAGGTGAGAAGTGAAGTCATGGGGATGTTCTGAGTGAGATGCTAATCATCATTGGTGACATGTTGAATCGTGTGAAGAACATGATGAACTCCAGGAAAGTACTGACGATGAAAGATACTCTTTTTGTCGCATCCTCTGTCTGTCTTCTGACGATTTCGCAGCAGATTTTCACTGTGGCACACCAGAACTTGCGATCAATCAGTTCACCATGTACCCCATCATCATGAGGATATCCTTCAAAATCTTTAGGTGTCTGTCGCATTATTCCTCATCTGAGCGGTTCCTGTGCAGGTGAAGTGCTTGTCCTTACGGTATGGCTTCGTTAATATATATAGGGTGGAAGCTGGCGAAGTGCAGCATCGTGTAGTTATTCTTGGGCTTGCGGTGGAGTGAGATACTGAGGTGTTATTCCTTAATTTTGGTTTGTGGTGGGTTTGGTTGTATCATCCTTATAGAAGGAATAGACATTCAGTTAAAACCACGAACAGAAATACCAGGAGAATCTCAGCAGATCTTAAAGCGTCTATTCATAGAGAATCAGAGACAAATATTTCAAAACTTCATCAGAACTCGGTGATATCCTACAGGCACTGCCAAACTGGTTAGTTTCGACAGCAGTTTCTGTTTTTGCTTCAGATTCCAGAATCCACAGTTCTTTACATTAACCATTAAAGCAATGCAGAAACTTTCTTGTCGTTCGTTATACCAAAGGCTTCTGTTTGGAAAACATTTTCCTGACCCCATTAGAAACACGAAACGGTGCAGCACAGAAAACAGATCCCTTATGGACATCAATCGCTGTCGCCCTAGGGCTATTAAACCAGAAACATTACCGTTAACAGTCGAATGAGCTGAAACTTCCAACCTAACACCTTGGATGAGCCTCGAAAGCAGAATGTGATTGACCTCCAACTTTAGGCTGCCATTCCCAGAACGACAACTGTCCTCTATCAGTTTTACTTTTCCGAAATAAAGACTGGAGCATTCATAATGGAGACATGGGCACAGTCTGATCCCATCCACTACAGACACACCCATGTCACTAGGAACCAGCTCTCCTCGAATCGGGAAGTTCTCCCTTCGAGCCTCTCAGTGTCTTGTGTGGTATTGAGTATTTTCATTGTCCCAGAGTCCAGATGAGGTTTGTATTCCTCATGTGAAGGACCGAGAATTATTTCAATGTCTCCGATCAGTTCATGTCCTGAGAACATCAGAGTCAATGTCCCGTCCTCTTAAAGAAGGGGAAGTTGCCCTGACTGTTTCCGGTCAGTCTGACAGTTCACCCTTCTTCATTCTCCTCTGAGTCCTTTTCCCAAAGAGTTTCTGAAGATTCACGAAGCTAGAGACTAGGTGACGTGCTTTACCTCCTTAATATTTTTTCACCTGACAAGTGACAATATTTTCCCAAATTCTCGTCACAATTGTCTGTCTTTCACCATGTCCAGGGATGTGAATTCCCGTTTTGTGGAGGGATTCCCGATGCTGGTGAGTTTTGCTTTGGAGCAAAAATGGTTTGTCAGCAATTTCCTGAGGCTATTTCTAATGATGGGAGAAGTAGTGGTGGAGAGTGGCTCTTTGACGAGCGGGGGGAAATGTTGCCACTGACCAGAGTTAGTGAACGGAGGACTGGGGTCAAAGGAATCTATTCAAAAGCAGCACTTCTGCACATTACTTTCAAAGAATACTGCAAAATCTCGATGTGTCCAGCAGTAACTGCGAAAAGAGAAACGGAGATAATGTTTTAAGTGTGTTGCATTTTTGATTCATTAGTTGAATTTGTTAACTCTAATAAACTATTTGGTCTTATTTGTTGAGACGAAATTTCTGAACTGTGAGTGAGAATTCGTCCGCACGACATCACTGAAAGCGGAGCCAGCAGAATTCGAACCTGCGGAGGGAAGCCCCAATGGATTTCTAATCCATCACTTGGACCACGCGGCCACGACTACACGCATGCGATGTTCTCTTAGTATGTTTTATGTAATGGAAAATTCCAACCTGAAACACCAGGATTTGGCTTTTCCTGGCACCCAAGTATTCGCTGTCACACTCCCTTCCTTTCAAAATGAGGAGTATGCTGGGGTAAAAGGAAAAGCCAAATCCTGGTGTTTCAGGTTGGAACTTTCCATTACATATGACATACTAAGACAACATTGCGTGCGTGTAGCCATGGCCGCATCAATTTGAATTGCACACATACTGATGAGAAATAAAGTGGATGGGTAGGATCCATTTTCATGCGCAGAGAGGTGAATAAACACCACACTGGATAGAGAAAGAAAAATGTCCTTGCATTTGTCTCGCCCTTTCACTGCCAGTAGAAGTACGGCCATTGAAGTGCTCTTGAAAAATATCACCACTGGCAAATCTGATGTGCAAATCAGATCTATTATTTTTAATCAGAGGTCAAATTATGAAAATGTTTCAACTACACAGAGCGGCACTCGAGAGTGCAGACCTACCTTCAGGGTCTTATTCTGCTCTGAGGTGCACCCGCGAGAAATTGGGACGAGAGTGCATTCTCACAGCTGACGGGATCAAACATTTAAGAAAATGATAAGGAGGATATTCACTCTTTCAGAGGGTAGCAAATCTGCGGGGTTCCCAACAACAGAGGGCTGTGAAGGCGAGGTATATTCAAGGATGTGATAGACAGACATAGAGCATCATGGAGATGAGGCTGAAAACGGGGGTTGCGAATTCACCAAATCAGCCATGATCTCAATGAGTTTTGTCGCAGACTTGATGGACTAAATTGCTTCCATCTGCTCTCATATCTTTGCCGTCATTTGGAAGATGCCGGACACCATTTTGAAAGAAGAAAAGCACAACGTTAGGAAAATTATTTATTGAGAGATAAATCACACTTGGCATTTTTCCAGATTTCTTTGCTAATATGACGAGCAGAGTTGATCAAGGGAGCTGTTCGTCTGATTGTACTTGGGCATGAAACAAACAAAGATTAGTTACATCATCTTTATTTCCATTATGTCAAAAGTAATGTCTTTCCTGATGGTCACAACAAAGGAGATGGTTTCAAAGAAAGGCCAGAGACGATGTCACCTGTCAACTAACCGATGACCAAAATATGGCTCGCGTTATTCTTTGGGATATAAATGATTTTTTGATTATTGTCATCCAAACCTTTTTAAACCATTGAACCGTGAGTGGGAGATGGGAAACTAAGATCACCTTTAACTATTGCCATCTTTTATCACTCACATGTAGTATTTTTTTCTTGTACGTACTGGTTACTGCGAGTGCACTTATAAGCTACACCTGCGGATGACTTCTTTCCTCACTGTTCCTCATTTCTACAGAAACACGTTTTACATCCTTATCTCCTGAATCAAAGTAATATGCAACCATTGGATAAATGTCACTAATACATTGGCATTTCACACGCCTCCGTTTGTCACCTTCCAGTGTTAATTAATAATTTGCCGTGTTGCAGTTGCACACAATAAGACATAACAAAATACAGGGAGGTGTACCCCAGGTGTGCAAACGCACGTTATTGTAGCTAAAACGCAGGTATCTGCCCACAATACGATCGTGGAACTGTCAGGAAGCACCCAATAAGTCCAGTTCAAGACGGCAGGACAGGAACAGCACCAGAAAAACCACCAAGATACTTCTCTCGGCTACTATTTTGGATGTACTTCTCAATGAGCAATCAAGTTTTACATATGTTCCAACAGTAGTTACCACACACAAGGAATTAACCAGTGCTGCAGACGGTCCAAGCCCCTGAATCAGAAACACGCAATGCCCTGCATACAACTACAAGAACAGCTGCCCGTGGCGTATACAGGCTGGTTGAAGTTCATGATTGCAGCTCGCTCGTTGTCCGACTGTTTCTCCTGTATAGTGTTTCGTGCAGTCCCTGCGTGAAATCGTGACAACCACATTTGTCCTGCACAAGATGGGCATTGGATATTGTTTTCTCATGAGTTTCCCTCAGCGAGGCTGTTTGTTTCTGTTCTGTTGTAAATCCGAGTGTTCAGAGGAGTCTGGCTATCAGTTTGCAGAAATTTATTTTAAGAAGGGGAAGCATGCTATTTCAATTGCGTTGTGGCATATCTTAGTTGACAATTTAGTGTGCCAGACATCTGGGAATGCAGTTGTGAGATACATATTCTTGGCAAAGAATTTGTGTGTCCGTCACTAATTGCCACGACCAGCTGTCCTTAGTAGCTATACGTACAGACAGCAAGCATCACGAATTCCACGAGACCAGCACAACAGTAATAGGACAGGGCAAACAGAAGGCAGCCAGAGACTTTCTAGAAGCAGCGCAACCAGCCATGGATTCCATCAATAAACACATTGATCAGGATCCAATCTGCAACACCAACAACCGGACCCAGCGGCAATGAAACTAAATCAATTCCAACCGCCACAGGACAGTAGCGCTTCACAACAGGCTCTGCAACCCTGAGGATGTTTAGATTTAGATTAGATTAGATAACAGTGTGGAAACAGGCCCTTCAGCCCAACAAGCCCACACCGACGCGCAACCCACCCATACCCCTAACCTAACACTACGGGCAATTTAGTATGGCCAATTCACCTGACCGAGCACATCTTTGGACTGTGGGAGGAAACCGGAGCACCCGGAGTAAACCCACGCAGGCACGGGGAGAACGTATAAACTCCACACAGTCAGTCGCCTGAGGCGGGAATTGAACCCTGGTTTCTGGCGCTGTGAGGCAGCAGTGCTGACCACTGTGCCACCGTGCCGCCGTAACTGTGTTATCCAGAACTGTGAGGGTCCCACTTCCCAGCTCCTCAAAATATTCCAACAACATCTCCATGAAGCACACGAGCTTCGCATCTTTCTGCTCCAAAGGACTCCGATTTTTCACAGCAGAGAATTGTACACTGAACTCCCGCATGCAAGATGAGGATGCCAAACCGAACACGATCAATAATGGCAGTGAGAGCAAGGGCAGCAATTTCCATTGTCATATGGAGAGCCACAAACACTCTCTTTGAAAGGTACCTTTAAATATGAAAGTCTGTGCAGCAGTATAATCGGGGAACCAAGTAGCCTGCGCTGGGTATTCATATTTCAGACAATTTCCTTTGTTTACCGTTTTCACTGAAAGTGAATGGAGATTACTATTTCATTGCTGATATGAAACCAGATCCTGCATTATATCTGCTCGCCGTTTTTGTTGTTGCTGTGGCGAAAAGGTTGGCAATCGTGATGTGAAATGTTTTTTTGTATTTCTCTCATTTCCTTCATTACTGTCCTGGTGAGGGGGGCTGGTGATTGGCCCTCTTGATCAGATGGAGGCATCAGCGCATTTTTCACCGAATTTCATCAAGAGTGTAATTGGTAATCTTCATTTTCCATGGGTTATTGATGTTCCGTTTGGTTTTATGTTTGTTGTGCAGTTTGTGTGATTTGGCAATGCACTAAATCTCCAATATGCCTTGAATTGCCTCGCTGCCATTTCTCTGAGCAGTTCATGACATAATCGGCTTCCACTACATCAAAGGCAGCATGCATGTTTCGGTGTGTCTGGCAAAGGTCCACTCTTTCTGTTTTGCTTCTATTCCACAAGAAGAGCTGTCAGTATCTGGATTCGTTGGAGAGCTGAGGGGGGTAACATTATCCGTGTGGTATTATTCTTCAGACAAACTCTTTGATGGCAAAGTTGGGAAGGTGCCAAACGAATTGTCATTGGCAGCAAAAGTCCGGAAAGACTTTCATCGCTGGGTCAGCTCGTCCCATCCACCCTCCAGAAATATAGGCAAACACGCTGACTCAGTAACACACGGAGTGCATTTTTTTGCAAATGGTCCATTAAAACTGGTATCAGCTGCTGGAGCATATCAAAGCTGCCGAACACAGAAAGAGACCCTACTATCGAACCTGTCCCTGCTGAACAGATAATCGAAATTAATTGAACCATATTTGCCAAAATGTGTTCCGTATCTCTCCGAACCCTTTCTGTCTATGTACCCATTTGGATGCCATTGAATTTGCCATAAACGTGGCAAATCATTCTGCACACACAAACATGTCTGTTTGAACTCGCTGAATTTCTGCAGGGTCTTGCTTGGACGACACCATGACCAAACCTTGGGCCAAAGTTGGAAACTGCGACTAGAATAGATGGCACAACGCACATTGGGCAGAATGGCCTTTTCCCACTTTGTAAATCTTCGAAGACAAGTTGAAAATAATCTGCAACGAAAATGATCAGAAACGGTGTTTTATTTACATCAAATACGATTGTATCTATCGCCTTGTCTTGTTATTTTCTTGTGAGGATTCGGTACTCTCAGCAGCCTGGCCCGGATCCTATTCCCGCTCATGGAATGGTTGTATTGTTCAGCAAACATATCGATGTACCAGTACTTCTGCGGATTTTACGATGCAAGCAGGTCATTGGTTTTGTCCAAAACATTGTGAAGGTTAACATAAAACAAATAGCTGCAGTTGCTGGAAATCTGAGCCAAAAACGAAAATTGTTTGTGGAACGCAGCAAGCCTGGCAACAGAAACGTCGACTTTCCTGCTCCTCGGATGCTGCCTAACCTGCTGTGCTTTTCCAGCATCACTCTGATCTAAAATCTGGTTTCCAGCATCTGCAGTCCTCACTTTTGCCTAGTTCCTTCTGTGTCGCTGCTTCCCAATTCAAGAACTCCATGCTGAGGAGTTGAAGAGTGAAGAAAAGTAACTCACCCCCTCCATCTCTGGGGTAATTAGGGACTGAAAGTGAATCTTATCACATTGAAATATATGTACATGCGACTTATTTTCTGTTTTTTATTGGGAAGCATCTCTTTCATTGTAACCATCAGGAAAGACCATTTTGTTCGCCAGAAAAAGAAATGAATATGTCACTAACCCTTGTTTGCTTCATGCCCAAGAACACTCAGATCAATAGCCCCCTTGATTATCTCTGCTGGTCATGGTTCGCAAAGCAATCTAATCAAATCTAATCTAAAAAATTGGCAAGTGTGATTGCATAAGTGTGAACTTTCGGACCCAGTAGAGGACGGGACATTGACTCTGATGTTCTCGGGGCAGGAACTGATCTGAGACATTGAAAGAATTCTCGTTCCCGTACGTGAGGAATACGTCAGTATCCAAAGATTGACGTGCATCACTACAGTACGAGTACTATACATGGGGCAGCTTTTGTCCAGTATGTGCAGGAGGGCTTCCTGACACAGTATGTAGACAGGCCTTCAAGGGTCGAAGCCACTTTAGATTGAGTACTGCAGAGTGTGGAAATAGACAAGATACTGGGCCGGATGGGATCTGTCCTTGGATCCTATGGGAAGCAAGGGAAGAGATTGATGAGCCTTTGGCATTGATCATCAAATTATCGATGTCTACAGGAATAGTGCCTGGTGACTGGAGGATAGCATATGTTGTTCCCTTGTTCAAAAATGATAGTAGAGACAACCCGGGTAATGACAGACTAGTGAGTCTCACTAGAGTTGTTGATAACGTGTTGGAAAAGGTTATTAGAGATAGGATTTATAATCATCTAGAAAAGAATAATCTGATCAGGGACCGTCAGCACGGTTTTGTGACTTTTTTGACAAAGTTACCAAAAGGAAGATGAGAGTAAACCGGTTGATGTGGTATATATGGGTTACAGCAAGGCGTTCGATAAGGTTCCCCATAGTAGGCTATTATACAAAATGCGGAGGAATGGAATTGTGGGAGAGATTGCAGCTTTGATCAGTAATTGGCTTGCTAAAAGAAAACAGAGGGTTGTAGTTGATGGAACATGTTCGTCTTGGTGTCCAGGTACTAGCGGCGTACCGCAAGGGTCGGTGTTAGGTCCACTGCTGTTACATGAAATCTAACCTTGCTAATCAGTCTCCCATGGGGAACATTGTTGAACGCCTTACTGAAATCCATATAGATCACATCTACTGCTATGCAATCATCAATCTTCTTTGCTACTTCGTCAAAAACATCAATCAAGATTGTGAGACATGATTTCCCACGCACAAAGCCATGTTAACTATCCCGAATCAGTCCTTGCCTTTCCAAATGCATGTACATTATGTTCCTCAGGATTCCCTCCAACAATTAGAGTATTCTTGGCAGATGCAGTTACATGTACGGAATGCGAAGTCATATACTTTGTTGGGAAGAATCAAAAGACACACTACTATTAAATTCGATAGAAACGCAAAAGAAGTGAGGTGCAGAGTTCTTATACATGAAAAGAACAAAGGTTAATCACCTATTTACTTCTTGCTGGCAAAAAAAAAGCCTTTTCTGACGCTTACAATTAAAGAGCTGATTTCCAAGAAAATAAGAAAATTAAGTCACCATTAGAGTAATCGATTACCAAGATATTCCTCGTGATGTTTTATGGGACATGTGGGATTTTTTTTTATTATGTTTCTCCAAACATTTTTTCCAATGGAACCGAGAGTTTTAGATGGGAAGTTAAGATCACGCATGACTATTGCCATTTTTGTCACTCACACACAATTTTTTTCCTTGTACAATTTATTTCGCTTTGTGGTTACTGTGAGTGGGCTTGTAAACTACACCTGCTTGTGAGTTCTTTCTTCACTCCTCAACTCCAGCCAAACAGACTTTACATCCTTATTTCCTGAATCAAGGTAATCTCTAACCATTGCATAAATGTCATTAAAACTTCGGTATTTCACACGCCTCTGTATATCATCTTACAATATTAATTTATCTTTACTGTATTGCAGTTGCGCATAAGAAGAGAAAAATAGAATGGAGAATGGTGGACCTCCGCTTCACACACACGTTATTGAAGCGAAAACGTAGATAACTGCCCACAATACGGTCGTGGAAGCCTGTGCCGAACCCTCAGGCAACACAGAATAAGTGCACTGACACAGGGCATGTCAGGGACAGCACCAGAAAGACAACAGAAAGGTTGCTCTGAGCTCCTAGTTTGGATGTATTTCTCAATGAGCAATAGAGTGTTAGATGTATTCCATCAGGAGTTACCTCACACAAGGAAGTAACCAGTGCTGCAGACGGTCATATCATCCAAATTCCAAGCCCTGGAATCAGAGACATTCAATATTCTGTGCATAACTACAAGGAACAGCTGTCTGAGGTGTTTATAGTCCAGATGAAATTATGAATGCAGCTCTCTAGTTGTCAGCCTCTTTCTCCTGTGTCGTGTTTCGTGCAGTCCCTGCGTGGAATCTCGTCAACCCCGTTTGACCTGCACATGATGGGTATTGGTTCTTGTTTTGTCGTGAGTTGTTGTCTGGGTGAGGCTTTCGGTTTCTGTGCTGTCATCAGTCCGAGTGTTCGGAGGAGTCTGGATATCGTTTTCCAGAATTTGTTTTTAATGCAGGGAAGCATGATTTTAAAATTACATCATAGCATATCCTCGTTGCGAACTTTGTGTGCCATGCATCTGCGAATGAAGGTGTGTGGATATTGGTTCTTGGCAAAGAATTTGTGTGGGCGTCAGTCCCGAATAGCAATATGTACAGACGCCAAGGGCCACACATTCGACTAGAATAGCACAACAATAACAGGACAGGGCAAGCAGAAGACAGCTAGACAATTCCTGGAAGCAGGGCACTCATCCACGGATTCCATCCGTTGGACCCAAACTGCAATCCCAACAAGCAGAAGTAACGGGAATGATTCCAAATTAATTCGTACCAAAACATGAGAGCAGCGCTTCACAGGAACCTCTGCAGCACTTTGAATATCAACCAGACAGGTGAGGAAAAGTCTGCAAACCATCGTCCTAGCGGCCCCGAACTTTTCAACAAGAACTCCAGAAGCATCCGAACTTCACATCTTTCTGCTCCAAAACACTCCGCTTTTCCACAACAGAGAATTGCACGCTCAACAAACACGTGTAAGATGAGGATACCAGCCCCTACACTATCAAGGACGGCAGTAAGAGCGAAGGAAACAGCTGTCACTGTCATTCGACAGCTACAAACGCTCTCTTTGAAAGGTACATTTGCGTATGAATGTATGAGCAGCAGTAGAATATGGGAACTAAACAACCTGCGCTGTGTATTCATATTCTGGACAATGTGAGGTTTTTCACATATTTCCCTGAAAGTGAGTGGACGTCGTTAAATCACCGCTGTTGTGAAGCCAGATCCTGCACTGAATCTGCTCGCTCGTTTTTTGTTGTTGTGGCTAAAAGGTGGACAATTGCAATGTGAAACTTTGTTATATTTCTCCCATTTTCTTCATTACTGTCCTGGTGAGGGAGGCTGGAGATTGGCTCGCTCGATCAGTTGGAGGCACCAGCGCATTGTTGACCTAATTTAATTGAGAATATAATTGGTAATATTCACTTTGCATGTACATTTTTCTGTTTTGTTTTATGTTACTTGAGCACTTTCTGTTACTTGGCAATGCACTAAATCTCCAGTTTGTCGGGAAGCTCCGTTTGGAATTGCTTCGGTTGTATTTGTGTGAGCAGTTCTTGACATACACGTCTCTCACTGCCTCACAGACAGAAATAATGAATTTGTGTGTCTGCTAATGGCTCTGCCTTTTGAGTCTTGCATCTGGTCCACGTTAGGAGCTGTCAGTTTTTGGATTCACTGGAGAGTTGAGGGGATAACACGATTTTTGAGGTTTTTTTTAGTCAACAAAATCATTTCATGGAGAACTTGGGAATGTATCAAGGAGAATGGTCATTGTCTACAAATGTCTGGAAAACCTTCATCTCTGTATCATTTCAAAACATTACGCCTCAAGAAAAAATAAAATTCAAACACGCTGACTTAGTAACAAACAGCATGCTTTTTTGCAAGTGGTCTATTCAAACTGTTGTCAGGTACTGGAGTGTCACAGAATTGCCGAGCACGGAATCAAACCTTCCTATCCAACTTGCACCTGCTGAACAGATGACCGTAACTAATGTAAACATATTTGCCAATATTTGCCCTTATCGCTCGGAACACTTCCTGTCTGCATACGCATTTAGATGCCTTTGAAGTGTTGTGAGTGCACCAAACTCTGCCACTAAATGTGGCAATTTATTCCACACGCACAAACATGTCTGTATTACAAACAAGTGTCGCTCACATCCCTTTCAAATTGTACTGCTCTCACATTAAGCCCATGCTATCTCGCTTTAAACGTGCCTTCAAAAAAGTGCAGATTGACTATGTTCTCTGCTCGTCTACCTCATGATTTTGTAAAACTTTCCTCAGGCCTGAAGCTCCGGGGAAGACTGTCGAAAAATATTCAGCTTTTCACTAATGTCCACACCGTGCAAACCTTTCTAATCGTTGTAAATATTTTGTTTTAAATTATGCGAAGGCATTCATAGAAAGCGCCAGGGGAAATTGCCTGAAGTGAAGCGATGATGAAACATTAGTCTTGACAGGTTTGGCACTTAGTTATCGTCAGGGAGCGTCGCCGAGTGGTTTAATATCGGTAAAAACAATGAATGCAGACGCTGGAGACCAGATTCTGGATTAGTGGTGCTGAAGAGCACAGCAGTTCAGGCAGCATCAGAGGAGAAGTAAAATCGACGTTTCGGGCAAAACCCTGTATTCCTGATGAAGGGCTTTTGCCTGAAACGTCGATTTTACTGCTCCTTGGATACTGCCTGAACTGCTGTACTCTTCCAGCACCACTAATCCAGAGAGGTTTAATGTGCTGGGTTTAGGGTCCAGTCTCTATTGCGTCATGGGTTTGAAACCCAACTTTGCAACAGAACAACTACAGGCAGCTTTTTATGACATAACTACACAGGTCCTGATATTACTTTATGGGTGTGTTTGTTACTCCTCGGGCCTCTCACCGTCTCTGCGATAAACACGGGAACATGAGCAACTGATTCTTAAAGTAATGAGAACTACTGCTGTCCACATCCTCTCAAGCACTGTGCGTTTGGATGTGTACACGCACAATTTTGCTGCCAGTTGCTGTGTCTCAAATGGTCAGAGCATTGGCTGAAATGTTCGTTTTCCTAGCCCAAAAAGAGCACAGAGCCTCAAATCTTTCACGTCAAGTATTGAGACCGACCATGTACTGACAACACAACCACGAGAACTCATCTATGATTGACCCTGAGTCCGCAGTGAGTGAGACGGTCACGTGCAGCAGAAGATGACCCCAATCTCTACAACCCCCCACAGCTAACAGAAAGGGGCCACTACAGCTTCAATCAGCGGCTTCCTGCCCAACCCTGGGACACAGCTCATGGAAACTCCTTCCTCAGGAACGGCTGTTACCGTGTGAAAGGGTAAAAATATTCTAATTCAAATTGGAAGTGGCTTCAGAAGATTGTTCCTGTTTTTTAAACATTTTATAATCTGAATTCCTGTCTCGAATATTAGAAGTGATAAACTTTGTAGGCAGGTAGAACAAAGAAAGTGTTGATTGTGAGGACTCTGTCTCTTCAGCAGATGGGATTCCCTAAACTCTAATCAGAAATGAATTGGTTTCCTGAGGTATTTTCCCGATTGATTTGAAGTCTGCCAGAGTGTCTGGGAATCACTTCGGCGACCTAAGGATCAGGATTAAAATATGAAAATATTAACAGAGAATCATAAATCCCAGGGCAAGGCCTAAATGGATTGTAATGTTCTGAAGGAATAAATCTGAGAATTGAAAGACTTGAATAATGTTATTTGCAATGGGGAGGAATGAACGCGATTTTTGAAAATTGCCGTGTCAGCTAAATTAAACTCAGTATGAAATTATAAACTAACCAACGCCAATCCTGTCCTGACTCGCTCAGTCGGTAGAGCTTGAGAGCTTTAATCTCAATGGTGTGGGGTAGAGACCCGCGCTGGGTGCTGTTGTTTGTTAATGGGTTTGCCGCTCTCCATTAATGTTGCAAGACCGAATTCGCTCACTGAGGCAGGTTTTGTTGACGCATCTTTTTCCACCGTTTTTGATCATCTCTTGGTTTCTGAGTGAAAACTGTCTCCACTGTACTGCAGGTGCAAGAGACAAGGTTATCAGTTCAGCTGAATATGCTATAAACGATGTCCCTTCCAAAACGTGAGGTTCCATTCCAACCGTGCCCCAACCAAAGTGTCCAGAGACGTCGAATGCGAATGATCATTTGCTGGGGGGATGACAGTGACAGTCTGCATGTCAAATGGTGCTGAAATAGAATTCACTGATTGAGAATGCTCTGACGGAAACCGAATGGAACTCTCCCTGAAATTTTCACAATTCACTCGGTAAATGATGCTGTTGTGTACCCATATGGGTTTTCGCAATGAACAGCTTATTGTCAGTAACAGGGATGGGGGTGAGGCAGGATAGTGAGGGTCAGAAGTGATCTGGTCGAACAGGGAATTCAAACGTCCACAGAGCAGACATCGCTGATTGGTCCAGGATCACACTTCTCCCTTCTCTTTCAGTACCAACAAAGGAAATTGCGGGAAAATCTCAGCAGGTCTGGTAGGATCTTGGAATGGAAAACCATGTTAAGTCTTCAAGACCAGTGACACTTCTTTCTCATTGTCCATCTCCGTCTACCTTACCGCACCCTTCCCTTTTATTGAGTATCGCCTGACTCTCAACTTTATACTCAGTTTCTCTTTTATTACTCCGTCTCCAAACATTTTCCCAGTCTCAAAATTTAATAGCAGACCTGTTCCATCTCTCACCTCACCGAGTTATGAGAGGAGGATTTAGAAATGCACAATTAACTCTGTTTCTATTTCCGTAGATACTGGATAGCCAGAGACCAGAAGGCATCAGAGGACAGTTAGGGCTTTAAGCCCATCTGGTCTGCCCGCCATTCGGTCATGACTCATATCGTTCCCAACCCAATTCTCAAGCCTTCTATCTGTGACACTTAGCTCCCCTGAATTTAGGATCCAGTCTTTTTCCCAGAGTGCGAATTAAACCGTCCCAACCGTCTCCACATCTGCTGGCAGCTGTTACACCATATCTGTGTGTGATCGAGCTCAGTTTCAGTCCCACACAGCAAACACGTCTGAGCAATGCAATCCCCGCTGCATGTCAGATTGATCGGGTCTCTGACCCCATGGTTTTTCTGCAAGGCAGTCATTAGCTCCTTCACCACCTACGGCAAGGATCGCTGCTTCAAAATGTGGGGACAAAGAACGATAGGCACAAGAGTTTGTACAGGTTAGGTCAAAAGGGTCATTGTCAACATCAGTGGAGTCCCTGCTTCAGAGTCTGGGTTTGAATCGCCCAGGCCTGGACAAAATTCCAAGTCAGGAAATGAAGATTTATTTCTCTTCTTGTGGCAATCTGTATTAAAACAATTTTCTGCTTCCACAGAGAGCAGAAGGAATCCAGTGATTGATTGCATCCAACTGGAATCATAGAGTCTTAGAATGTACTGCATGGAACCAGACCCTTCAGTCAAACCTGTCCATGCTGAGAGGAAATCCCAACCCAATTTGGTCCCTCTTGCCAGCACACGGCCCATATCCCTCCAGACCTTTCCTATTCATATACCATTTCAAATGCCTCTTAAATATTGTAATTATACGAGCCTCCACCACATACTCTGGCAGCCATGGCAGCACATACACGAATAAATTGTCACTGCAAATCCCCTCTAAGTATGTCGCCTTTCTGAGCTGAAACTATCTCGCTGTTCATTCAATGTCGCTGGGTCTAATTCTTGGAACTCCCTCCCTATCGACATCATGGCTGTATCATTGTGTTGAGTACTTCAAGGACGAAGAAAAGTAACTTACCATCTCAATCTCTGTAGTAATTATGGTTGGGCATTGAAGCCTATCCCGAAGAGTGACGTGCATTCTCCAGAATTTCGTTTTAAAAAGCTGTAGTTTCCAATTGGACACCCGAAAGTGATCCGGAACAAGTGTAAAGTTTCGAAGGGAGAGTAGGATAAACTGAAAGTCATTGATGACTGGGATGAATGAGGCAGGAAGTGAGTGAGGAGCTGTTGGTACAAGGATCAATGGTTTAGCCCTTACTGCCCACTGTTAACACCGACTCACTCACCCCTCCTGGTAAATTCACCATCAATTACCCTGGTCTCTTGTTATGAGTTTCCATCTGTGCATATTCACGCGGTAAATCTGCCCTGAGAGGATGAACGCCTACTGTTTATCCTGTCAGATTAAAGAGGTGAAGGCATCCGTTTGAAATCAAAGCAAGAAAAGATTGCCTCTTTCTGTGCATTTTCAGTGGAGAGTCAACAGCTTTGAACTTCTTTCTGGCACAAGCGGAGGTTGATATAAATTCTCATCGAGCAGCTTGATTACAGAAAGGTGGTCCGAGTAACTGTGATCAAATACTTCATTAAATGCCCGGATTGATTTGAAGAACAGCGTCTGTGGTTTCGTCAGTTAAAGCATGTGGTCATAACCAGGCGATAATGGTGTCAAATGCTGTCAAATGTTCTGTACATTGAAAGGTCATTGCTTATACTTCTTGTAAAAGCTGTATTGTTTATCCAACATCGCGAAAGTGACGGCTCAGCAGGCTTCTTGTGTTTGAGCTCAGACCGTTGTTATTTCGTGCTACCAAGCCCGACCGCCTGCTGTGGACCAAATAATCTATGTTCTATCCTGCTAATTCAACGCAGAGATTTTTTCACTCTGTTCGACAAGGATTTGTCCATCTCTTCTACTTTTACTCTCCATCCGTCATTTCAAGTTTTTTTGGGAATAATGCAGAGACGCAGGAGACACTGCAGACTTGCAGGACAATGTTGTGGTAATAACGCATCCATTGCGAGATAATGGCTCTCATTGTCTTCTGTCACCATTCGTTGATTTTATTCAAACGATAGTGGCGTCATACAAATCCTATAATTGGAGTGAAACTGCTTTTTTTCTGGTCGATTATGAATTTTATGCAGAATTGTAAATGCTCATAACGTTTTGAGTGAAGAAATGTCACCTGACCTCAGACCAAAGTGACAGAGACACTATCTAGAGACTGTTTTCCCAATTCTACACACTCTGGCCAGGGGGATGGAGAAAGTCACAAAGCAGCCTCCAATTTTAAGACCTTTCAAGAGTAGAAATGGAAAATGAGGGATATTGACCAACAGACAGTTGGAGAATGATGAAGAGAATGAGATGGTACAGAGAGACAAAGGAAGACAAACAGAAATTCTCCATTCACTGTGGCTGCTCATCGACACGAAGGAGAAGAAAAAGATAACGAAGGCCAGCGTTTCTCCAACAGCAACAAGACAGCATTACAGCCGAAAAAGGCATATTACATTTTTACAGATGACGTCTATCAGCTAATGAGAGATTCTGGTAAGTATGCTGTTTCGTGAAGTGAAACTGACAATTACTCAGGCATTAAAACAATAAAATGCATAAGTAGCCTGATTATGTCGATATGAAACATTAAATCTTTTTGTCTCCACAGATGCTATCAGGCCCGCTGAGTTTCTCTGTCAATTCGTGTTGTTGATTCAGATTTCCAGGATTCGCACTTCTTTGTTTTATGCTAGTCTCAATCCTGTTTGTGACAATATTCGATCAATTGCCAGCTCCATGCAACATTCCCTGCTTTGGGAAAATTGTCAACAACATAAACGGTCAGAGGAAATCTCCCATTGCTATAGTAGTGAGAGCACTGAATACTTAATAGTAGGCTTCTAGGGAAAGTGAAATATGGTGCTGAAAGTTTTTTCAATGAATCCCCTCTTACTTTTTTAATTTGTGATCATTTTAGCTGCACATCAGTTTCTTTCTTTTTTTCCATTTCTGTCAGCTTGGAAAAGGCATTTCCGCCCATCTGCAGTGCGGGTCATTGGACATTCATCTTTTCGAGACCAGGAGCTACTATTTCCTGGAGGACCTTCTGCAATGCATCTTGTTGATAGATATCAGAGAAACGTCTATCTATTCTACACCACCAGGCTTCCTCATCTCTCTTTTGAAACTTGGTTATTATTACCCTTGCCATGGCACCTCCTTCCTTGCTTACAAAATACCGATATCCCGTATCAGGTGTACCTGTAGCCGTGGTGGATACTACTAAGTACCAGTAATTGTGTACACAAGGATCTCTGCGTAAATATTTATTGTCTTATTTATAGTCGTCCTGGTAACTAAACGGTCATGGGTCGCATGTAAAGGTCAACTAAGCATCCTTGGTTAATATTACCGTCTGCGGTTGTATTCCAGACGCCCCCGCCTTCACGAATGGTCCTGCCATGCAGCCCCATATTTCTGTGAGTCTTCTAATCACTCCTTGCACTTATTTGGATGCAGTGTTGTCCGATGTCTCCTCAAGGCCAGCTACACGTTTGCAATGACGTGTGTCAACGTGGCTCTTTCGGTGATCTTAACAGCTGTCTGTGTTGTAGGGACCACTTGGAATGGTCCTAGCCACGTCTTCCCCTTCCAGCTTTTGCTCCTGAAGTCTTTAACCACTATCCAGTCTTCAGGTGCTAGATTGTGCATCTTCCCTTCTGCTGATTGGGGTAGTGCTGCCCTTCGTTTGATTCTGTATTTGAGACAGAAGTGAAGAGAGTTTTATACCGTAACATAACAGCATTAAGGAAGACAAGCAGCATTAAGGAAGTTACATCGCTTTATTGACATGTTAGGCTTCTCCAATAGTCGTATGTCTATTGTATGTGAGCCAACGTGCTGCCCACATGTGTGCTGTGTTTTGCTCAGAAAGCAGCAAGGATACTGCATGTGGGACCAGTCGGGTTAATTCACCATAGCCGACTATGTCCCTGGAAGCTACAACAGCCTTTTCAGCTGCAGCCACGACACGCAGGCATTTATACAATCCTGCCGTTACGGGATATAAGTTTAGGCGAAAAATCAGCTCCCAGCCTCAATTTTACCACATAATTCTGCATCAGCACAGATGTCATGCAGCCACGCTTCTCATCCACCGTTTGTACAAAAGGCTTGTTTGGATTTGGAATCCGAGTGTCAGTGTCGTTTGGAGTGCCATTTCAATTCAACAAAGGCGCTCTAGGCCTCAGGGGTTACTGCAACGGACCCTGGCTCTGCAAACCGTAGCCATGAGCTATGTCACTTTGGGGCACCTAAAGGGTTGCATAATGCAGGATAAACATTCTACAGTAGGATCGCATTACCAAAAAGGACAGCAATTGTTTCTTCATGTGAGGCTTTGAATTTTGCTGGGTTGCTTGAACTCTATCTTGACCAGTGGCCTTTCCTTGTTCAGATATTAAGTCACCGAAGAACTTCAACTGTTGTTCCACAAGTTGAAGTTTTGCGAGATGAGATTGCAGAGCATCGAAACCTACCTTTCTCACATTGTTTCTCTGTTGGTGCAGAAACGCTGACCTCCTGGTTAAAACAAGAGTCTCCAGACTCCTGAGTAGAGCCTTATTAATTATAGTGGGGACTCACAGTAATATTGAAAATGTCACGTGAAAGTATACTATTTGCCTTTGAATGGAAAAGTGAACCACAATTGACTTTTGGGGTGTACTGGTACACGAAACAAGGCATTTGCTAAATACACAATCGAGAGCCATTTACTATCCGGTGGAATTTGAGCCAATATACTCTCGGGGTTGGGAACATTTGGGCGTGCGGAACAACAGTGTTATTGACCACCCGCAAGTCATGAATAAACCTCCATTCCCCCGATTCACCTGGAATGTTTGCCTTCTTGAAAGGAAAAAAAGGGCGTTCTCACCAGTGATAATTCAGAGGATTATTACTCCAGCCCATAGGAGAGATTCAAAGACTGGAATAACTCCTTGCACAGCCTCGGCTCTTTTGCTTTGCAAGGATGATACTCAGACTTCGAGGTTATTCTTATGGGTTCGTATGAGCCCCACATCGTGCTTGCCTTTTGCCCTGAAATCAGTTGGGACCCTTCTTAATCTTGCGTCCGAGACATCTAACATAGGTAAACGCCAGACTACCCTCCTGGCGGGGATTACCTGGACTGACCTATCTGCCTGAGTTAGCCAATTAGTTTCTTCCAATACGTCCTTACATCTGCATTGAAGCAGATATCCACACCGACCCTGAAGATACAATCTTTCGTTTTTTTGTTCCTGTAGTACCCATTGTCCCAAATTCTGGCACCTGTCACTGGATGCCTTCGTCAATGATCTGTGTGGAAAAGAGCCTTCCACATCAGAAGAACAGGGTCTACTTGCCGTCACAAATACTAAAGATAAGTTTAAACTGACTGCACATCTGTGATCATACGAATAAAATTCGCACCATACCAACTGATCTGGTTTAACCAATCTCCGGAACAAATCCTTCTCTTATGATTTGTCAGGACCATCGCGGTGTATGTGTGCTGTGCAGTGCAGCATATCTCCAGGAAGAAAATCGGTGTTAATGGGATTAACAAGGCTACTTGCTTCCTGGGTGAGTGAATCGTTCACGGAACATATCGCTCTCTGACATGCATTAGGGGTCGTGATTCGTATTTTCCAGCCTGCACTGTTAAATCTTCTTTTTGTATTACCTGCAAGCCCGTTGGGGTACTGCGCAACCAGTCTCCGTATGAGATCCCGAGCCATCAGGTTAATAGATCAGAATTCCGATAACAGAAATGAGAATTGGAATGTTTCCCCATGACTGGTTGAACACAATAGGGGTGCGGCAAATCTCTCTCGTGTCACGAATCTTTACGCACCCATTGATTTCAGGAACCTTCCACTCATGTTTACTTGCGTCGACTCTCTGAACTGCCTTGATTTAAGAACTGAATATGTTGCCCCTCTATCTACAATAAGGTAACAGGCACACCTTCCACATATAACATAGATGTAAGCATTGACTTATTTGCATAATAGTTCACGCTAAGCAAACTCAGTGCTCAATATAGAGGTGGGACATGTTTCAGTGCCCGCTAGGTTAGTAGTAGAGATTAGCATAAGCGAGTATTTGTTGCCAAGCATAAAGCAAAGAGGCTTACCTGTAACTTTGGGGCTGCCCACCTCCAGCTCAGCCTTCCTCCCGTGGCCACCCTGCTGCCCAGCCTCCAGTGCTGATTGAGGCCGTCTGTGCGTGCACTGCCTCACTCAGTGGTTCATTGCTCTGCAAACAAAGCACCCGCCAGATTTACTTCTGCCAGCTCCTCTTTTCACGCAGCACATCCTTCCAACGGCTGGACGACCACTTGCATCAAGTAAGCTGAGCTTTATGTGCTTGCTGTTCCATCTTTAATTTCCGTTTATCCTTATCTTGGGTCAGAGGGTATTCAGCATGTAACGCGTGGAGTTCCATCAAATTCAGGTTTCCCGTGTCCCAGGTAATACATTGGCAAGACGCCTCATGTAACGGGCGCCTAATAGCTTTCACATATTCCCTTTAAAGTATAATTTGCTTCTTCTAATCAACAATTCAGGGTCAGTGGCCTGAAACATTTGAGTTCCTTTCCAGATATGGAATTGTTTTTTCTCATTCCTTGACTGTTGATATGGCAGTTTGCTGGCCTTGTAAGTCTGCTATTAGTTCGGTTTAAATTTACATAGTTTTTCTTTCTGTCTGCAACACTTGCCCTCTGCAAAGTCAGGCCCTTACTTCTTTGTTTCCCTCTGCTTTTATTGGTTTCAGAATAACTGTTAATTTTCCATTGCAATGGACATCACATTATTGTCACAGGTCGGTGCAACATCGAGGGCCGAAGTGCCTGTACTGCACTGTAACGGTCTCTGTTGTAAGCTACATTTCCTGCTGGTTTCCGATATCTCTGCTCACAGTGGTAAATTCCAGACACATCTTCCAGTGATTTGTCTGCACTTCATTCAATCTAGTCTGTTGTATTTCCTGTTGAGAATGTTATCTTTCTCCAATGGAGAGAGGAAAACAGAGTCGGTGGCAAAGCTTACGTTCTCTCCAGAATCATCAAAATATACCCCGGTCTTCCAGTGTCCTGTTACTTCAACATTGCATTGAATACCCAAGCCATCATTCCAGTCTCTGGTCTGCTGCAGTTCTCCTTCAAGGCATAGCGCATGCTGGAAGATTGGCAACTCATTTTCTACTGAAAAACCATGCAGCCTTAAGGAGACAACATCGAGTTCAATCATTTTGGATCCTGTCCGCCCTCTTCCACATTCTTCAACCACCCGCACATCCCATCAGTTCCGAACATGAATCATTGGACTGGAAACGTTTACTCTCCTTTGTCATCATAGATGGACAAGAGCTGCTCATTTTGTGCAGACGTTTTGGCCTTTCTTCAAAGAACACTTTTTCCGTTGAAATCGCAAGACTGCAGAAACCGTCTGATTGTAGGAGAAGTTCACAGGAGATGAAAATAATGCCAAGGGCTGGACCATTCCCATTGTGAAAGTAGACGAGCTAAGCTGGGGCTGTGTAAATAAGTGCAGAGAAGGCTGAGTGAGAAACTGATTAACATGTACATATTATGAAGGGGATTGATATGTATGACAGGAATAAGGCTCTTACGGGAAGGAAACATAACCAGTGACATAGATGAAAAGCAGGAGACAAGCGGTTTAGAGGAGATTTAGGAAGAACGCTTTCACCCAGAGTGTTGTTCATCTGGAATTCCTTATCTGAACGTGTGGTAATGCGAACTGTCATAAGGACGTTTCAGCAGCATATAGCCGAACACTTGAAGATCCAGAGCACACGTGGATAGGGACAGATACTGGAAAGTGTGACGAGGCCAGACAGACGTGAGACGGGTGTCCCGAACGAAATGGTTCTGAAGCAAACTTTTGTGCTTAAAACTGGGTGAGGCCGCGATTCCGTGGTGCATTGGAAAGCGCGTTGAATTTCCATGTCTTTGTTAAGACTGCCATTCAAAGGTTGTGGGTGCAAATCTCATCAGAGTCGAGTTTTAGTTTATGGTTTGAAAGGTGTTCAGACCAGACTCGGCTGTTCATCTGCAGAACCTATAACATTCATGCAGAAACCCAACTGTCTCGAAATGCAACATATTCCTCTCAGCAATGAACAACTTCGATGTCTATTTATGGTAGAGATCGATAAATATGTGTTAGCCACTTGGCAACACGATGATATGGATAAGCTGGAAAAAAACATAAAAGTGCTGTGTGAGCTATGACGGTACACAAAGGCGTGGCGGGGCAAGAGCGGTGTTAAGAATGGCCTCCTTCTACTCCTTTCTGCTTGTGTCTTTTCTGGCCCAGGGTTTAAAGCAATCACAATGAGAACAATGTGAATCTGCATCAATGAATATTTTTGTCTCACCTTCACTTCGCTACCCTCCAAGCTGGAATAGATGGCTCCTGTTTCAGCTTTAGGTCAGACAGTGGAGGATTCTCACAAGTTCTCTATCAGGCTGAACATGCTTTCACATAGGTTTCCAAGTGGACACATGGAGCAAGCGATTACATGGATGCTGAGGATTCAGGGGCAGATTTCCCCTTTGTTGATCTGGAATTCTGGCCAAGGTAATGAACGTGAATTTCTGACATTTTGGAACTTACTCTGGATTCTTGCGACTTTACTAATTAAACTAAAATTCAATTTGCCCTTGCATATTATTATTCAATTTTCACTATTTATAAAAACCATGCCACGTGCTCTTGGATGTAGTAATGCAGAAAATTGTTGACGTTGTGTACAGTGTGGGTCATTGTGCTATATGAACATTCCAGTGGATGCTGGTGAATCAAATTCTCTGATGAATTGATACCGATAGATGGAAAATCCCAGTACAGTGGCGACAGAACATTAACTGTGTTCAACGCAGGAAGCCACGGTAAACAAACACAGAATTCAATAATGTCTATTTTCACCACATTGTACTTTGTCATTTTCCTGAACCTGATGCTCCATAATCGATGAACCATCATCAGTATAACTTCCGATGCGCTGTGTTTCATTTCAGATCTTCAGCAAAAAAGGAGTAATTGGTTTGAGGGGCCCAGTGGTAAGATCAGTAGTCATTGGTCATCAGTACACGACAGCTCCAGTGGTGCAATTCGTCAGTTTGCGAACTTGCACGACAGAATGGAAGTGCATAAGGTGCCAAAGTTCACACATTCGGTTCTCGCCAGGTGTTGGTTTTCCTGATAGTGACCAGAGATGATTGCAACTTCAAGCTGAAGAACAGTTGAAACACTGAATATTACACCGCAATAAAGTTCATTTTGGCCCGAATGTTGCACCGACCTGTGACACAAATCTGACGAGTATTTTACCAATGTAAGCCATAAGTTTATACAATGACGATTTAATTGCCCTGAAAGTTGTTGAATCTACGACTGTTGAAGGCAAGGCGTTCAGCACCCTTACTACTCTCTGATAAAGGAACCTACCTCGGTATCTATCACCCTCAATTTACATCGATGTGCCCTTGTGCCAAAATTACCATTTCAAGAAAAATGCCTTCACTGTCCACCTTATGGCAACCTCTGATCATATTATATGTCTCTCTAAATTCACCCCCAAACTTCTTATCTCGATCAAAAACCGCCTTAAGTCCCTCAACCTTTCCTCGTAAGACCATCTCTCCATAGAAGGCAACATCCTAGAAAATGTCATCTGCTCCCTTTCCAATGCTTTCACGTCCGTCGTATAATGTGGCGACCAGAACTGCACGCAACTCTCCAAGTGCGGCCACACCAGTGAATTTCTGGAGTTGCAAAGTGATAATTTCGCTCTGAAACTGAATCCCTCTTCCAAGAACAACTGACATACCATGCTCCTTGCAAACAAACGTGGGCGGTAACTTTCCGAGTTTTATATACATGGGCACCGAGATCTCTCTGCACATCTAAACTTCCAAGAATATTACAATGAGCCAAGAACTCTTTATTCTTGTTGCTCCTTACAACGTAAATGATCTCCCACTTTTCCACATTAAAGTCCATTTGCCACCTCTGAGGTCAGCTCTGCAGATTATCAATGTCCCTCTGTAACCTTCAGCAGGTATTGGCACGATTGACAACTTCGTCGAGCTTAGTGTCATCTGCAAACTTATGAATTCATCATTCCATGCACTAATCCAGGTCATTTATAAAAGTGACAAACAACAATGGATACAAAAAAGTGCCTTGTGATACACCATCAGTAATTGAACTCTAGGATCATCATTTCCCATGAACTGCCACACTTGTCTTCTTTCAGCGAGCCAATTTCTGATCCAAACCGCTAAACCATCCTCAATCCTATGACTCTGTATTTCATGCGACAGCTGACAGTGCCTGACTGAAAACCATATTCACCACATCAACCACTTTACTCTCATCCACCTGTTTGCTCACCTTCTCAAAGACCTCAATAAGATTTGTGAGGCACAACCTACTATTCACAAAATAGTATTGACTATCCCGAATAAATTTCTTCCTTTTTCGTTAATCAGAAATCCTATTTCTCATAATCTTTTCCAGAACGTTACCTGCAAGGAAGCTAAGGATCATTGTTCTATAATTACCAGCATTGTCTCTACTCCCCTTCGTTAAGAAGGGACAATATTTGCTGAACTCGTGTCTTCTAGCACTAATGATAAAAATATTGATGAAATAAAACTCAGAGTCAAAAGTTCTGCAATCTCCTCCCACGATTCGCAGAGAATCCTCAGATACATCCCATCAAGTCCAGGGGACAAACCTATTTTCAAGAATTGCTAACAACTCCTCTTTATGAATGTCAATTTCGTTAATTCTATGCGTTTGCATCGCAATACTCGCTTCGATAATGTTGTCTTTTTTCATTTTTGACATGATAAAAAAATACATTCAGTGCCTCTGCTATCCTTGGACTACGCTGAAAACTACGTACTTCTGTTCTTGGCAGGTCATAATCATACGCTAGACATTCTTTTATTCTTGAATTACCAATTGAAAGCTTCAGGATTTTCATTCTTCCTACCAGACAAAGACTTCTCATGTTTCCTCATAGCTCTCTCTTATGGCCCTTCCTGGTTAGCTTTTAATTCTCAAGCGTCTTACATATCTCATGTTTAAATACGCCTCCTTCTCCTTCCTGACAAGATTTTCAACTTCTTCAGTAAACCAAGCTCCCTGTGTCGACCTCATATTCCCTGCATGCCGGATACATACTTACCAATGCAGTAGCTTTTCCCTGAACAAGCTCCATATTTCAGGTGTGCACAACCCCTGCAGTTACTTTCCACATCCTAACTCTTTCCTAATGGCATCATAATGGCCTTTCTCCCTGCGATACCTCATGCTCTGCAATAAATACCTATTCCTATTCATCACTAAATAAACATAACCGAATTGTGGTCACTATCAACAATGTGCTCACTTGCCTCCAAATCGAACAGCTGGCTTCGTTCATTACCCAGAACCAAATCCAATGTGACTCTGCGTCTTTTTGACCCATCCACGTGCTGTGTCAGGAAACCGTCCTGCGCACATTGGACAAAAACTGACCAATCTGAGGTACTCAAACGATAACATTTCCAATTAGTATTTGGAAAGTTAATGCTCCCCATAACACCTACCCTGTCACTTTCGTTCCTATCCAGAATAATCTTTGCAATCTTTTCCTCCATATAACTAGAACATTTTTGGGGTGACCTCTCCATTCCTGATTCTAATCTCAGTCCATTCTACCTCAGCAGATTCAGTAGCGTCCTCACCAAATATCCTTATTGCTACCATTGTACTGTCCTTGACGAATAATGCCACATCTCCCCCTTTGAAACGACCGTCCTGTTCTGATTGAAAAATCGAAACTGAGGTACCAGGAACAACCATTCCCTTCAGTCCTCCGTTCATGTCTCTGAAATGGCCACAACATCGAAGTCCCAGGTAACAACCCATGACACCTACCTTGTCCCAAATGCTCCTGGCGTTGAAGTAAACACACTTCAAGCCACCTTCATCCGTGCCAGTACACTCTTGTAAACCTGAAAAGCTATTTATGACATAACCACTCACAACCAACAGCAAACTGGAGCTACAATTCAGGTTCCCACTCCACTGCTGAATTCGTTCAAACCTTCATGAAGAGCTTTGGCAAATTATCCCCTCAGGATATTGGTACCCTTCTGGTTCTGGTGGAGAACATCCTGTTTGTAAAGGTTCATCGACTTCATTATGAGCCCCAACTATCCAGGTATTGGAATCTCTCCCTCCTGCACCATCCTTGTAACAACATTTTCAACTGCTGTCTCCCTACTCTTCACCTCACTACGACGTGAAATGGGCAACAAATCAGAGAGAACAACTCTGTTTGTTCTAGTTTAAGATGTCACCCTCGATCACTGAAATTCTGTCATACATCCACATCATTTTTATTACCGATGTTGTTGGTGCCGACAGTGACTTGGGGTTGCTCCCCCTCTCCCTTAAGGATCCTGAAAACACGATGCGAGACATCACGAACCCTGGTAGCTGGGAGACAACACACCAATCATGAGTCTGCCCTGTATCTACCGAATCTCAACCTGTTCCCATCGATATGGAGTCCCCAATAACAAATGCTCTCCTCCTCTCTCCCCGTCCCTTCTGATAAAAAAGGGGCAAACACTGTACCAGAGACCTGTACCCCATGGCTTACCCCTCGTAAGTCATCCCGCCCAAAACAAACTTCCAATAGAAAAAAATTAAAATGGGCGGCATGGTGGCACAGTGGTTCGCACTTCTACCTCACAGCGCCAGAGACCCGGGTTCAGTTCCCGCCTCAGGCGACTGACTGTGTGGAGTTTGCACATTCTCCCCGTGTCTGCGTGGGTTTTCTACAGGTGCTCCGGTTTCCTCCCACAGTCCAAAAATGTGCTCGGCCATGCTAAATTGCCCGCAGTGTTAGATGTATGGGTTGGTGTGGTCTTGTTAGGCCGGAGGGCCTGTTTCCACACTGTAAGTAATCTAATCTAATCTTAAAAAAAAGTAACAAATATGGTGTACTTGTTACTGAGGGGCACGGCCACCACAGATGCCTGCACTGTCTGCCTGTTATCGTTTCTTCTCCCGATTCTATCCCATCTATCTATTTCTTGTACCTAAAGTGTTACTGCCTCCCTATAACTCCGCTCAATTTCACTCAGACTCCAAAATGATCGGACATCCAGCTACAGTTGCCGAGGAGCTGGGGTTGGGTGCACTTCCCGCAGATGTGGATATCTGGGACATTATTGAAGACCCTTGCCTCTCACATTCTACAGGAAGAACATTCAAATGGCCGGCCATCCATTCTTAATATTGTGCACATACACACACTCTTATATATATGCACACATATATACATGTATATAAAAATGTGGGCGCACTTGCATATATATGCGTGTGTATATATATATTTAAAAGTTGCAAAAGAATGTTGATTGAAACGGCACTTATTTTTTTTTAAATGATTTTCTGGAGTGTTCTGTCCTTGAAAAATACCTCAGGTACTTACAACAAGCAGAAATACTCCCTGAGTGAATATCCACCTCTCAATAGAGATACAGAGGTGACGTTTGAAGCCCATGACGTTTCTCATATCGCTGATCCTGTGCTGTGTTAAATTTTGGAAAGGATGTTTAGTTCGTTTCATGTTACTGATTTTCCTGAAACCTCGCACAGGTCATTAAAACAATTCAAAAATTATTAGATTTATCTCATTGGACAGTGTTGTCGGCAAAACTGGAACTGAAATGATAAAGATGTTTGAAGTACTGCTATAAAGATTATAGGATTCAAACAGGAACATTTTTCGAGTCTTGTCTTATTGGGGGAAGGTGGCTGAGAAGCAAATGGTCTCACTCTCTTCTCTGTGATTGCAGCCAAATGTCCAACGCAACAGATGTAAAAAAAATGGTGCATTCCATCAACAGGTCAGTTCCAACTCACTGAAGTATAATTTCGCTTTGATTTTCGCTCTCATAAAAAGGGTTAGGTGAGTGGGGAGATCAGGATTCTGATGGTAAGCTGAGACATTGCGAGAATTGCTCCCACACTGTTGGCATCACTTTATATCATAAAACAGTTATGCAGTGGACTGAGATTACCGACTTCCCTTTAATGCTGTGCTAACAGAAACAGTTCAGTTCTTTTACAATTTATGAAAGTTCACGTAGAACAAGCTGCTCAACCTTTCTTCACAACCAGCAGTTTCTACTCTTAGTCGTAGTCAGTTGGAGGTGTTATGTGGTATCTTTCCAATTAACGTTAACCAAATAGAAAGTGAGCACCTAATGCATACCCGACCCAGCCACCCAGACTCCCCATCCCGGTGAAATTCACTCATTATGTTTCTGCACGTATTTATACAAATATTTTAGAATCCGTTTCTGACACTTTTTTTCCTGAAAAACAATCATTTTCGATTTCAGTTATTGTAGAATGAAAAAAAAATCCATGCTCCAAACTTTTCCTTGTCATTCATCGCTTGAACAGATCAAATCGAACATACTTCAGAGGTTGGAATTCCAGGGAATGCAGATATCTGTGATTGCATTTTCAAACAAAATTTTGGATGTTGTGTTCACCTGCTGGGTTGGCATTTATTGAACAGCACTAATTGCTGTTGAGTGGGCTGGAGGACATAGAGCGAAGACAGTCAAGAGATTTGCAGAAATGATGAAAATGTTGGAATTTAGCTGCCCGGTTATGGGTGAACAACCCTTGTTTTCAATACTCCCACGTGCAGCAGAGTTGTTGAAAGATCTCAGGATTACACCTTTGGGTGAATAACCCGCAATCCCTGACCTTCCACCATGTGGGAGCCCGTGTGGAAAGATAAAGCTGCGAAGGCCGCAGTCCATGTTTGGGAAAATGGGCAGTGATAAAAATGTCATTCAGGTAAGGAACAATGAAACACTGAACAGAACGCAAGTTGAACAGAGGCAGAGGGAGTTAGGTCAGAGAAGAGAGGGAATTTGAGAGGACGGATAGAAGTGTGTTACCACCGTTCAATCCAAACGAATACTGAGAGTTTGAGCTGTAGAATAGCGGAGACACGGAAGAGTTAATGATGTTAATGAGGTGCAAGCAGGCTTACATGGTGACGATGGCGATATGTTGTTGAAAACACATACGTGGTGAAGGATGTCACTCTGGTTATGACGTGTTTCGTTCAGACTCAGACAGTTTCCAGGGAGTAAATTGAGTCAGTGGCGAGGCATTTTGTCCTCGCACGTGGTCAATAATGTCTTCCAGCTCATCTCATCCATTTGCCGCAACTCCACTCTCAAAACCCATCCCTCCAACTATGACAAGGGCAGAGCTCCCTTATTCATCACTTGAAATTCCAGCAACCTCCGCAGATATCATGTCATCCTTCGACATTTCCACCACCTGAAAATGAACCCCACCAGCTAAGATGTGTTTCCTTGTTGTGGTTCTGTTCGCTGAGCTGGGAATTTGTGTTCCAGACGTTTTGTCCCCTGTCTAGGTGACATCCCCAGTGCTTGGGAGCCTCCTGTAAAGCGCTTCTGTGATGTTTCCTCTGGCATTTATAGTTTATTGTCAGTAACGAGGGTGGGTGTGGGACAGGATTGTGAGATTTCAGTGTGGGACAGAAGTGATCAGTTCGAACAGGTAAGTCAAATATCCCCCGAGCATGGGAGAGCTGATTGGTTCAGGATCGCTGCCATCTTCTCTTTCTGAACCAACAAATGAAATCGCAGGATAATCTCAGCAGGTCTGGGAGCATCTTGGAAATAAAAACAGATTTAAGACTTCGGGACGAGTAACACTTATTTTTCCATGCCCATCTCCCTCTGCCTTTCCACTCCTTTCCTTTTTATTGAATTCCTCCTGACTTCCAACTTTATATTAAGCTTCTCTTTTATTAATTCCTCTCCAACCATTTTCCCAGTCTCCAACTTTGTATCCGACCTGTTCCATCTCTCACTTTGCCCAGGACTTCGAACTGATCAAATAACTCTGTTTCTGTTCCCTTAGATATCAGATGGACGGAGACTGGAAGGCGTAGGAGGACAGTTTATGCTTTCAGCCCATCTAGTCTGCTCCACCAGTTGATCATGGCTAATATCGTTCTCAAACCCATTCTCGAGTCCTCTCCCTGTCAGACTTATTCCCTCTGAATTTAGGATGCAGTCATTTTCCCAGAGTGGGTCCGAATCCGCCCAAACCTCTCGACATGTGCAAGCAGCTTTTATACCGTGCTTATGTGCGATCGAGCTTATTTTCAGTCCCGCACGGCAACCAGGTCTGTTCTGAGCAATGCACTCCCCGCTGCAGCACAGGTCGATCGGGTTTCTGACCACACCGCATTTCTGCAGTGGAGCAGTTATTACCTTCCCCTCCCACGGGAAGTATCGATTCTTCATAAAACCGGACACAAAGAATGATAGGCTTGTGTGTAAAGATAGGAGGAGGAAATTGCTTTCTGTCCTGGTCAGTAAACCTTACTCTGAATATCCCTGTCCATTCCAGCTGTTGTGTTGAAAGGGAATACAAGTCCAATTTATTGCCCGGTACGATTTTATTCGATATGTATTCTTCCTTGTTCTGAATATGCATGGATGTTTCCAGCACAGATGATCACCATTTGTAAGAGTGCAGACGGCGGGACCTGATCTTTTATGGAGAGTAGCAGTATCAGCTTGTACGAAAGTGACCCAATTCAGAGCTGCGAAGAAACATTGTTGTTCCCTCTTTCCAAATGAGTCTTTCAGATCGTGATGGATGGGGCTTTATTGCAGTCTTATCAGCAAGCCTTTTTTTAAATTTGCTCTCCCATTACTACTCTAGTGGTGAAAAGAAATATAATTCCAAATAACTGCTGTGTGAATTTCTTTTCAAGTTTCTCTTCGCAGTGGTCCTGAATATGCGGCAATGTCTACATCACTGCTGGCGATCCTGTGTCAGAGTGCAGTTATGAACTTTCCTCTGCCTCGATGCTGCAAGGTAAATTATCTGAGCCTTTTCGGTTTCGCCCTACAGTCCAAACTCTGCAAACCTGGCAACATGTTTGTCAATAGTTCCTGAGCATTTCCATGTGACATTCTTTATTTTTTCAAACATGCTAAAAACCGGGACAATGTCAGTCTAATCAAAACTGGAAGGTAATGCGTTGATCTGATCTGGTGCCAACTTCAGTTCTGTGTGAAGTTAGCAGGCATGGCTGCACTGGCGTGACATCGTTGTTCCATTCGTGTCACACGTCCTTTGTTCAAAACCAAGCAAGAGCAATTTCTTTCCCTTGGTGGTAGCCTTTTGGATTGACAGGAATGTAGCGTTCATGCTTGTTGTTCTCATCAGGAATCCTCACTTTGAATTTGCTCACCCATATCAGATGCCATGGTGAAAAGGAATACAATTCCGATTAATTGCTTTGTAAAACTTTGTTCAGTTTCTTTCCTCAGATAAAGTGATGACTGGAGATATTGAAGCGCTCCTGCCAGAAACGCTATTTCTCTTGCAGCTCAGATGCTGCCTGACCTGCTCTGCTTTTCCAGAACCAGACTCTCAACTAAGTTTCTCTCCTCTCTGCTCGACTATATGCGTCGATTTGTACACCCTCTACGACCATCTACTTTGAGGGCACAGTTACCAGGCACTGAGCGTTTCTATACCAACGGTACTACATTTGCTTTACATGCGAAGACGGCCTGGCTCAGCGACAATGAAATCACTCATTTGCTTCTGTCACAGCAAACACTAGGTTCATGATATATGTCTCTGACAAATACATCCCAAAATAGGCTCTGAAACACTTCATTTGAACGCTGCCTGGCGTTTCTCAAGCTCTGTGAACCAAATGCATAAATCCTAAATCATAGTTTGGCACAGTTGACATATTCAAGTTTCTGAGCCGCAGGCATGGTTACAACTCATTCAGTCAACAGCAGGAATGGAAAGATTTACATACTCAGATGAACTCTCGACTCTTGCTCTCATACAGATACTAATATTAACATGTGGTCCGAAGTCTCAGCCATGTTGCAACTGGAAGTGAGGAACTCACAGACAGTCTGCCGAATGACATTGTATAAATTTTGTTTTCTTGTTATCACAGAGTTGCAGGAAAGTATGAGAGCAAGGGAGAGGATTGCAAGTCAAGTGCACCTGTGGTGAAACACCTTCTGTCTGATTCAGTCATCAACAAGAAACTTGAATGCGACTAAAGAGGATCAACTTTTCACACCTCGAACAAAGAACAATCACGTACAATGAGCACCACTTTGACATCTCAGATCGCCGTTGACGTTCCCTGAATATGTGTAGAAACTGATTTTTGTACACCTCAAAGTAAGAATTGTTTGATTTACCGACAATAAGTGAGTTGCATCTCCTCGATTCCCACACAGGTTTCCAACTCCGCTTGCAGCCAGGCGGCAGTTGCTCATAGCTCTGCTGGAAAATGTACCATTAAGGAGAATGACAAGGAAAGTTGCAACTCCTACTGGCACCGCGTTTCGACTAACGTGTTCCGCCGTTCTCGTATTCCAGTGTTAAAACAGTTTTTCAGTTCATCCGAGCGGGAGGAGAATCAACATTTCTGGCAGGAGTACTTCATCATCTCCAGTGCACATTTTATCTGAGGAGAGCAACTGAACAAAGTTTCACACAACAACTAATCGGAATTGTGTTCCTTTTCACCATGGCAGCAGACATGGCCTAGCAAATTCAAAGCCAGGCTTGCTGATGAGGAAAACAAGCACGAAGGCTCAGATGGAGAAGTTTTTTTCCACCGCTTATTCTGCAGAACTGGTGCAGTTGCTGTCAGTATGCTGCAGCGAATCATAAGGGCCACTCTCCAGTGTATCCGGTTTTTGCCTGCATGCTCAGTTGGCTGACCAATCTGAGACTTTGGTTTCAGGTTCCACTTCTCAAGAAGACTTCAGTTTGCATCCCTGCACTGCACTTGTGCGAATCGATCAGCGTTTTGCAGGGATGAGTTTTGTTGAAGTTGAACAGAAAAAAAACCAGCCATTTCGTCGAAACCACGCTGCGATGTGCAGAGCGCAAAGCAACCACCACGTCAGTGTCCACGCTGTTTCCCCTACTGATGTGGTTATCACATTCGCCTCCAGCTCGAAAGGCCCCCAGCTTAATAGGGGACCCAAGCAGGTTGCGTAAGGTTTTGATATTCCAGACAATTTGCGTTGTTCACCGTTTTCTCTGAAAGTGAATGGAGACAGTTATTTCCCTGTTGATGTGAAACCAGATCCTGCATTGAATCCACTCGCCGCTATCTGTTGTTTTGGCGAAAAGGAGGGCAATCGCAATGTGAAACTTGGTTACATTTCTCATTTTGTTCATGTCAGTCCTGATGAGGGAGGGTGGTAATCGGCCCTCTCGATCCGGTGGAGCCACCAGCGCATTGTTAACCTAATCCAATCGAGACTGTAATTGTTCATCTTTTCATGGTCCATTATCATTCTATTCTAATTTATGTTACTTCAGCACTTTCTGGAAAGTAGTGGTGCACTAAGACGCCAGTACATTGAAAGCACCGTTTGGAATTGCCTCGCTGTCATTTGTGTGAGCCATTCATGACCCATACGACTCGCTCGACCTCACAGACAGCATTCATGCGTCTTGTATCGGAAAATAAATTCTCTTTGTCAGTTCTGCTTCTGTTCAACGTTAAGTGTTGTCAGTTTTTGGATTCGCTGGGCAGTTGAGCAGGTAACATGATTCGTGAGGTATTTTCCTCAGCCAATGTTTTTCAATGAGAACTTGGAATTGTGTCAGGAAGAATGGTCATTGGCAGCCTAAGACCGGAAATCCTTCATCTGTTGCTGGATTTGAACCAACCATCTTCCAGAAAACTAGCCCCACGCTGAACGAGTGATGAGTTTCCTTTTTTCTGTCAATAACTTTTTAAAACTGCTGTTCGCCACTGCAGCATCTCAGAGGGGCGAAGCACGTAAACAGACCATCTGATGCAACTCGTCCCTGCTGACCAGATATTCGAAATTTATCTCCATCATTTACCAAAATCTGTCATTTATCCTTCTTCACTCTTCCTGTCTATATACCGATCTACATGACTTGGAAATATTGTGAGTGTACCACACTCTGCCACTTTGTCTGGAAATGTATTCCAAACACGCAAAAGTTTCTGTCCAAAAACAAACGTCCCTCAGGTACCTTTTAAATTTTAGCACTCTCACCTCAAACCTATGCTCTCTAGTTTTGAAATTGCCTGCCTTGTGAAGAAATATTCATTGACGATTTAGTCCATCTGTCTCCCTCATGCTTATATAAACTTCTGTCAGCCCATCACTGAACCCTCAAGCTCCAGGGTCAATTATCGCAACCTATTCAGTTTCACTCTACAGCCCAAGCCCTGCAAACCTTGCAACATCCTCATAAATGTTACCGAACTTACGTCAAGTTCGTCATTGAATCTGCGTGGGGGCAAGTGCCTGAATTGAGGCGATGCTGAAACACTCGTTATTAAAAATTTGGTTGTGCGGTCTTGTGTTGCAGTGTGATTGAGTGGTCGAAGGCGTTGTACTTAAACTGTACATTCATCAGATTGCATCCCACTACCACCCAAAACACGTGTGCAGTAAGGTACTCTGTTCTTTATGAAAGACCTATGTAGGTTGTGATGTCGGGATATGAGCCCATAATCGCCTATTTATTGACAGGAACGTCAACTAAATAAGCAACAACGACTGCCCAAACTCGACATTCCGAAACCATATGTAAACTTACTTAACTATTCGATCACAGTAACTCAGACACTTTTTTTCTTTTTCACAGTTGCTCAGTGAAAATTTAAATCAACGATCGCTATTGCACAAGAGCTCACAGCTGGATATTCTCCACTGAAAATGCACAGTAAGAGACGAGCTCTTATTGTTTTTGTTTGAATCTGATGCCTTCTCCTGTTTAAACTGACTGGATAACGAGGATATGTCCATACTCTATGAGCCCATTAACCGCGTTAATATGCGCAGAGGGAACGTCACACCAGGTGGAATGTGCTCATTGTGGTTAATTGAGAAGGAGTGGTGTGTGAGTCAGTGTGCACACTGGCAGTACATTCTGACACCGACACTGAGCCTTGCACAACCAGTTCCTCACTCACTTGCTGTCTCATGCCTCTCAGTCATTATTGCCTGTCAATTTTTCCCCTCACCCGTTCCACTTCTCAATTTATTCCCGACCACTTCCCAACCCCATAGACTGCAGCTTTTTGAAACACATTACTGGGACACAGTCATCATTCAATGCGATAGCATGCACATTCTATCCCTAGTTACGCCAGAGATAGAGATGGTGAGTTACTTTGCAGGGTTGCTCTTCGGAGGGTCAGTGTGGACTTGTTGGGCAGAAGGACATGATTCAAAACTCGGGAATCTAATCTAATCTAATACTGGGTGTACTCAGTGCAGAGATGCAGTCATGACGCCTTGATTTAGACTCAGCAACACTGAAGGACCAGTGGGATATTTTCAACTCGGAAAGGCGAGATACTTGGAGAGGGATTTGCGGTGATGGTTTTCGCGTATATCTGCTGCTATTGTCCTTCTGGATAGATGCAAACAATCACTGGATTGTTCTGGCAGGATTCGTGTGTGTGTTCTATGCATAACCAGGGATTAGTTTTCTTTCGGATAATTCACAAAAAGAGAATTAAATCTTCATTTTCTGAGTGGGAATTAAATCCAGGTCTGGGCAACACAAACTTAGACTCCCGTGCAGGGATCTCCATTGATACTGACAGTAGCCTGTGGGATCTGACCTATACAACGCTAGTACCTGATCTTCACGTAATAATCGCCTTCATCAGCAGTGTTTCTCTCTCCAAGTTTGCAAACAGTTCATATTATCGCCCTGGGTTTCAATGTGAAGAAGACAAAGCTGTAATAATCTAACGTTGTTCAGCAGACATATTGCAGGAAGGCATGTAAAGGCTGATGCCAACCGGAGCTCGTTTTCAGCTGCGTTGATAGGACGACAACAATAAAGGTGTCGTTCAATTCGTCTTATTCTGGACGACGGGCTTGAATTGACCAGATGTTTCTCAATGAATTTGTTCAGGATTCAGACTCCAAATACAGTGAAAGGTAATGTTTCACAGAGTGGTGTCTTCCAAGTGAAGCAGTGATGGTGATTATGTTTGCTAATTTTTCACCTTGTGAATGCTGTTTCCCCGATGTGGATGTTTACATTACATTTAAACAAGCTGTCACAGTCATGCCTGGTCTTTGGGGCAGTGACATAATGGGTAATGCGTCTGACGTCGAGTTAGGGGATTGTTGGTTTGAATGGAACATCGCGAGGATGTAGCGAGCTAGTTCGTTCCCGTTCACTGTTGTCTGTCAGGGACGGAAGGGTTTGGGTTTTTGAATTTAAATTTTCGTCTTTCTTCCACTTGAAACTCTAGCTCACAGCAAAGTCTCTCATTGTCTGTAGAACCAGCTTGCATTTCACCAAAAGCTGCCTTGTGGCGCATAAACTTGTGTGTGGTAGCTGACAGCACCAGTGAAGCACAAGGAGTTGGTCTAATCCTGAGAAGTCTGCCGCTCTCAGGGTATCTGTCTGTGTCTCTCCCTCTATGAGAGAAAACGAGTTGGGTTCCTCATGGAGATTACAACACAGTGAGTTACTGTCAAATTCAACCCATTGTTGTGCCATTTAACATCAAAGCGAGACTCTCATTGACATTTGCACTGGAATCATCAGAATACGTAAGTTTATGGAACAAAGCAGGAAAATCGGAATAGAATAGATGAATGTCTTTAAAGCGCACTGCACCATGGGCCAAATGGGCTTTTCCATTCTGCAAAACCTGAAGACCAGCAGAAACCAATCTGCAGCGAAACTGAACAGAAATGAAAATGCAAAAGCCGTTTCATTGAGAATAATTACAAGAGCGCCTGTCTTCAAACCTTGTAATCTAGAAGTTAGGATTTGCAGCTGTCACCGCCGCGGCATTTGTTCTATTCTCGGTCAGTGAATGGATGTTTTGTTACACAAATGTACCAAGCGACCAGTATCTCTGACCGCTTTTCCGAACCTGGCAGGTGATTGGTTTTGTGCAAAACGTTATTCAGGATAACAGAAATCAAAAAGATGTAGGATTTGGAAATCTGAACTGAAAACGAGAATTGATAGAGAAATTCGGCACGCCTGGCAACATCTGGAGAGAAACAGCTGAGTTTAAACGAACCCGGAAGGCTACAGCTAAGGTAAGACAGTTTGTTTTAAAATTATTTACCGGTAGCGGGCAGCGGTGTTTTCTTTTCACAGAAAGAGCGGGAACAGCAGGGGAAAGTGACGATGACCAGAGGGGCAGCCGAGAAGGAAAGCAGTGAGAAATAATACTCACGCTTCGACGCCAATGGTCATTTTGAGTGCGAGAAGGAGCTGAGTTTAAACGAACCCAGAAGGCTACAGCTCAGGTAAGACAGTTTGTTTTAAAATTACACTGGAAGCTGGTGTAGCGCAAGCTTGCCTGGGTAGGTTTTTTCCCTATAAAAGTGCACAGGAGTGGAATCCGATGCACTACAGAGGTAGTGTCTCGCAACCGCCCTCCTCCTCTAATGTAATAATAAGACCCGTTGTGGTAAGTATGTAAGTGCTGCATTTTGCTTGTTCTGTTCTTTGGTCCTAGTTTGTTTTTTTAGAAGGTTACTTTTAGAGGGATGGCAGTGAATGCAGTGCAATGTTCCTCTTGCAACATGTTTGTGGTGAGGGATGCCATGGTCGTCCCTGCTGATTTTCACTTGCAGGAAGTGCACCCATCTCCAGCTCCTCCAAGACCGTGTTAGGGAACTGGAGCTGGAGCTGGATGAACTGAGGATCATTCGGGAGGCAGAGGGAGTCATAGATCGGAGCTTTAGGGAAGTAGTAACTCCAAAGATTGCACACAGATGGGTGACAGTCAGGGGGACTGGGAGGAAGCAGCCAGTACAGCGACCCCCTGCGGCCGTTCATCTCAAGAACAAGTATACCGTTTTGGATACTTGTGGGACCAGGGGAAAGCAATGGGGTTCAGGTCTCTGGCACGGAGCCTGTCCCCGTTGCTCAGAAGGGAAGGGTGGAGAAGAGCAGAGCAATAGTTGTTGGGGACTCGATAGTTCGGGGCACAGATAGGCGGTTTTGTGGGGGCGAGAGAGACTCACGTTTGGCATGTTGCCTTCCAGCTGCAAGAGTACGTGACGTCTCTGATCGTGTTTTCCGAGTCCTTAAGGGGGAAGGGGAGCAGCCCGAAGTCGTGGTCCACATTGGCACCAACGACATAGGTCGGGAGGGCTGCGGATGTTAGGCAGGCATTCAGGGAGCTAGGTTGGAAGCTCAGAGTGGGAACAAACAGAGTTGTTGTCTCTGGTTTGTTCCCCATGCCACGTGATAGAGAGTCGAGGAACAGGGAGAGAGAACAGTTAAATGTGTGGCTACAGGGATGGTGCAGGAGGGAGGGATTCCGGTTTCTGGATGGCTGGGGTTCTTTCTGGGGAAGGTGGGACCTCTATAAACAGGATGGTCTACACCTGAACTTGAGGGGCATCAGTATCCTTGGGGGGAGGTTTGCTAGTGCTCGGAGGGGGGGGGGGTTAAACTAACTCTACAGGGGCATGGGAACCTAGACTGCAGCTTTAGGGTGCAGGACCTGGAGTGTAGGGAGGTTAGGAACATGGCATCAATCTCAAAGGAGGGTGCCTGTAAAGAGGAAAGTGGCTTGAAGTGTGTATACTTCAATGCAAGAAGTATACGAAATAAGGTAGGTGAACTTGCAGCGTGGGTTGGTACCTGGGATTTCGATGTTGTGGCTATTACAGAGACAGGGGTAGAACAGGGACAGGATTGGCTGTTGCAAGGTAAAGGGTTGAAATATTTTAGGAGGGTCAGAGGTCGGGGTAAAAGAGGGGGAGGTATGGTATTGCTTGTCAAAGATAGTATTACAGCGGTGGAAAGGACGATGGATGAAGACTCGCCATCTGAGGTAGTTTGGGCTGAGGTTAGGAATAGGAAAGGTGAGGTTACCCTGTTAGGAGTTTTCTACAGGCCTCCTAATAGTCCTAGAGACGTAGAAGAAACGATTGCGAGGATGATTCAGGAGAAGAGTGAAAGTAATATGGTGGTTGTTATGGGGAACTTTACCTTTCCTGATATTGACTGGGAAAGCTGTAGCTCGAGGTCGTTAGATGGGTCGGTGTTTGTCCAATGTGTGCAGGAGGGTTTCCTGACACAATATGTAGACAGGCCAACAAGAGGTAAGCCATACTGGATTTGTTTCTGGGTAATGAACTAGGCCAGCGGTTAGAATTAGAGGCAGGTGAGCACTTTGGGGACAGTTACCACAATTTGTGACTTTTCCTCTAGTGATGGAGAGGGATAAGTGTGCACTGCATGGCAAGAGTTACAGCTGGGGGCAGGGAAATTATGATGCGGTGAGGCATGACTTAGGATGCGTGGCTTGGGAAAGTAGGTTTCAAGGCAAGGGCGCAATTGATATGTGGAGCTTGTTCAAGGAGCAACTATTGAGTGTCCTTGATAAGTATGTACCTGTCAGGCAGGGAGCAAAGGGTCGTGTGAGGGAGCCGTGGTTTAATAAGGAATTGGAATCCCTTGTTAAATGGTAGAGTTTGGCCTATGTAAAGATGAGGCGTGAAGGTTCAATTGGGGCGACTGAGAGTTATAAGGTAGCCAGAAAGGATCTGAAGAGAGAGCTAAGAGCAGCAAGGAGGGGACATGAAAAGTCCTTGGTTGGTAGCATTAGGGAAACCCGAAGGCTTTCTATAAGCATGTCAGGAATAAAAGAATGACTAGGGTAGGAATAGGTCCAGTGAAGGATACCAGTGGGAAGTTGCGTGTGGAGGCTGAAGAGTTTGGGGAGACACTGAATGGATACTTTTCGTCAGTATTCACTCAGGAACATAACATTGTTGCTGATGTGAATACTGAGTCACAATTGATGTATGTAGGGAAGAGGTGTTTGGAAATTCTGGAAAGGGTGAAAATAGATAAGTCCCCTGGACCTGATGGCATATATCCTAGGATTCTCTGGGAAGCAAGGGAGGAGATTGCAGAGCCATTGGCCTTGATTTTTATATCCTCGTTGTCTAATAGGGCCAGAAGACTGGAGGATAGCAAATGTGGTTCCCTTGTTCGAGAAGGGAAGTAGGGATAACCCTAGTAACTATAAGCCGGTGAGTCTCACTTCTGTTGTGGGCAAAGTCTTAGAGAGAATTGTAAGGGATAGGATTTATGAACATCTCGATAGGAATAATGTGATCAAGGATAATCAGCATGGTTTTGTGAACGGCATGTCGCTCCTCACAAACCTTATTGAATTATTTGAGAAGGTGACTAAGGAGGTGGATGAGGGTAAAGCGGTAGATGTGGTGTATGTGGATTTTAGTAAGGCGTTTGATAAGGTTCCCCATGGTAGGCTACTGGAAAAAATACGAAGGTATGGCATTGAGGGTGAGTTGAAGGTTTGGATTAGGAATTGGCTGGCTGGAAGAAGACAGAGGATGGGAGTTGATGGTAAAGGTTCATCTTGGAGTGCAGTTACTCGTGGTGTTCCGCAGGGATCTGTTTTGGACCATTGCTGTTTGTCATTTTTATAAATGACCTGGAGGAGGGGCTAGAAGGTTGGGTGAGCAAGTTTGTGGATGATACGAAAGTCGGTGGAGTTGTTGACAGTGAGGAAGGATGTGTCAGGTTGCAGCGGGATACAGACAAGCTGCAGAGCTTGGCAGAAAGGTGGCAAATGGAGTGCAATGTGGGTAAGTGTGAGATGATTCACTTTGGTATGAGTAACAAAAAGATGGGGGACTGGGCTAATGGTTGGAAACTTGGTAGTGTGGATGAGCAGAGGGATCTTGGTGTCCATATACACGGATCTCTGAAAGTTGCCACCCAGGTAAATAGTGCGGTGAAGAAGGAATATGGCGTACTGGCTTTTATTGGTTGAGGAATTGTGTTCCGGAGTCGTGAGGTCATGTTGCAGTTGTATAAGACTCTGGTGCGGCCGCATCTGGAGTATTGTGTGCAGTTTTGGTCGCCATACTATAGGAAGGATGTGGAGGCACTGGAACGGGTGCAGAGGACGTGTACCAGGATGTTGCCTGGTATGGTAGGAAGATCGTATGAAGAATGGCTGAGGCAATTGGGGCAGTTTTCATTGGAGAAAAGAAGGTTTAGGGGTGACTTGATAGAGGTGTATAAGATGATTAGGGGTTTTGATAGGGTTGACCATGAGAACCTTTTTCCACGTATGGAGGCAGCTATTACGAGGGGGCATAGCTTTAAATTAAGGAGTGGTAGGTATAGGACAAATGTTAGGGGTAGATTCTTTACTCAGCGAGTCGTGAGTTCATGGAATGCCCTGCCAGTAGCAGTGGTGGACTCTCCCTCTTTCTGGGCATTTAAACGGGCATTGGATAGGTATATGGAGGATAGTGGGCTCGTGTATGTTAGGTGGGCTTGGATCGGCGCAACATCGAGGGCCAAAGGGCCTGTACTGCGCTGTATTCTTCTATGTTCTATGTCCTATGTTCTATATATATATATATATATATATATATATATATATATATATATATATATATATATAAATATATTTCTACATTATATTTTTGGGAAAATGATCAGTTTTAACTGTCGAAGCAGGATACTTATCAAAAACAATCTTGAGCTGACAAAATCGAAGTTGCAAACCTAAAAGTACTTAATCGGCTGCCATGCTGCTTCCATTTACCTGAACTGGTGAAAGGCTGCGTTTAAATGGTGACATTTTCCTTTTCCTTTCTGTCAGTAAGCAATCAGGTCGAATGGCGAAATGTTTCTTTCCGTGTTTACCTCAATATGTGTCTCTGTTTTTCTCTATTTGTCTCTGTGTCTCCTCCTGAGCCTCTTTCACATTCTCTAATTCTGTCAGTTTCATATCTGTCCATATCCCTCATTTCCTATTTCTGCTCTTTGAAAAAGTTGGCATTCAGAAACAGCTTGAGAGCTGCTGAGAGGCTTTCTGTCACCTGGCTGGATTCGGTCCAAGTAGGTTCACATTCTGCGGATAATCCGTTTGTCACTTCAAACTGATGGAAGGAGACATTCCTACCTCAAAATATTACGACTCTTTCGAAGTTAAACTTATTACATGACAGCTACAGGAGAACAAGGATGTGTTTACTGTTGGTATACAACGAATGAATGGTGATAGCAGAGAATGAGGGTGATCAGCCCGTCGTGTCTGTGCCATGACCACCACATTCCCCGGTAATTCTGCAGTGTCTCCTGCCTCACCTATTAATTTCCACCAAACTGAGAATGAAGGAAGTGGAATAAGAGAAGGAGAAGCAGAAGTGCTTATGGAACAGCGGGAAGAATCTCCAGGTTAAAATAGTCGTTAGAAAGAACAACATACACTACTGGAAATAAACCAGGAAAAAGAAGCGGGAATGCCAAATCAGAATAGACTGGAATTCGAAAAGAATGCTGAGTTGCTCGATAGGCAACACAACACTTGTGAGAAAGAATGAGCTTTCAATACAATCAGGAGGCACCACTGTGATGGGAGGTGTTTTAACTGGCTAAGCCATGGCGCCGCGCAAAAAGCGAATTTTCTCGTCCATATGTGCAATTCCTTAACCATTTGATCACAGGAATTCGGAAATGTGTTTCCTTATCAACGTTGCTTCGAGTGAATTGCAATCAAACTCCGCTCTTACAAAGAAAGGCATTTCATGGCTGAGTATTCTCCTCTGAAAACGCACAGAAAAATTCAAGCTCCTCTTGCATTGGATTCCACCTAACATTTCCAGCTGTTTAAACTGACAGAATAAAGAGGATGTATTCATCCTCTAGGAGCCCATTAACCGGGTTATTAATAAACATGCAGAGATTTTCAAACTAAGAGGTACAGCCTCATTGTGGTGAATTGACGAGCAGTCGTGTGTGAGTCATTGCAAACAGCGGGTAGTAAAGGCGAACCGAAAAGCACCGATACTGAGCCTTGCACCACCAGCTCCAGACTCACATCCTGCATCATGCCTCCCAGTCATCAGTGCCTTTGACTTTTATTTCTTTACCCTGCACCACTTCTCAACTTATTCCCGATCGCTTGCAGGTGACGAATTGGAACACGCAATTATCCGAAATGCATTTCTGGGATGTAGTTGTCTTTCAAGGCGATAAGATTCACTGCCCAATCCCTAATTAACCGTCTGATGGAGGGGATGAATTACTTTTGTTAACTCTTCAACTGCTTAGCATGGAGGTACAGAAATGAAAGCGCAAGAGCTGGAGTTCCTGGATTGAGAACCAGCAACACTGAAGGAACACCGAGATATTTGCAACTCAGAAAGGTGAGTTGATTGGAGGGGCATTTGTCGTGATAGTTTCCCCGTGTATGTGCTGCCATTGTCCTTCTGAATAAAATACAATAATCACTGGACTGATTGTGGCTGGATCTGGGTGTAAGTTCTGTGTCGGACGACGAACGTGTTTTTATTCGGATGAAATGAAATAAGTCTTCCTTTCCTGTCTGGGATTGCATTCAGGTCTGGACGATACAACCTCGGACTCCTTCGCAGACACCCCCAATAATGCTGGCAATACCCCTGGCGACCTGACTTGTGCACACTCTAGTTCCTGTTCTTCAGATCATAACCTACTTTGACAGCAATATTTCACTCTCAAATTTCCAAACAGTTCATAGTATCGTCCTGGGTTTCAAATTGAAAAAAAGCAAGCTGTCACCATCTGATATTGTTCAGCAAATGCACTGCAAGAAGATACAAAACAGGCTGATGGGAACAACGGCTCGTTGTGAGGCGCGAGTTCGCAGTGAAGGGGCGGCGCCAATAAGAATAGTCGCTCACCTCGTCTAATTCTACATCCCGGCTAGAAATGACCAGTGGTCTCTCGATCAGTTTGTCCTCGGTCTTGACCAGAAGAGACCATGACTATTTACATGAGAGTGAATCATGAAATCACGTCGTGACTGTAAATAAAATGATGAAAACTCACAGCAGAGAAGGAGGGGAACCTGAAGCAGGCACCTGAGGACAAATGTGTTTCCTTTGCCAGTAAAAGGCACTACATCACGAATTTGAATCCTCGAAGTGAAGTATTGACCGTGATTGTCTTGGCTGCTTTTTCACATCATTAATTCAGATTGTGTGAAAGCCCATTATATTATACATCAACAAGCTGTCAGCATAACAAATGTGCTTTGGGCCTGTGGCGTAATGGGCAACGCCTCCAACTTCGGATGAGAACAGTGTACGTTCGAGTCCTTCCTATCTCGAGTATAATTGCTTCTTTAAATGTGGCCCACGGTGACGCTCCTCTGTATGGTGCTGCAGTGATGACTTGTTTCTGCTTCTGAAATTAAAACTTGCATTTGGTTCTGTTGTTCATTTTAAATTCCAGCTCATCACAACAGTTCTCATTGCTGTCGAACTGGCACGTGTTTCACCAAAAGCTGCCTATTGTCAGAAGAAATTATGAATGGAGGCGGAGAGCATTCCTGGAGCACATGGAGCTACTAGAGTCCCGAGACCTCTGTCACTCTCGTAGTATCTGCCTGTGTGTCTCCCTGTTTGCAGAAAAATGAGGATGCGTCCCTCAGGGGGTTACAATACATTGTGACACTGTCAAATTTCAGTCCAATTATTGCGTCATTGAAGATCACAGGACAACCTCATTGACATTTGTCCCGGAAACATCAAAGCACACAAGATTTTGGGCCAAAGCTGGAAACAGGGACGACAATAGGTGGATCTCTGTTAAGCCGCAATGCACAATGGGCAGAAGGGCCTTATCCCACTCTGTAAACCTTCGAAGACAAGTAGAAAATAATCTGCAATGAAAATGATCAGAAACTGAAAGGCAAAAGCTGTTTGAATGAGACCAAATACGACAGATGTAAAGATGTCTTATTGCAGCTGAGAGGTCTTAGTGAGCCCTCATCTCGTACATTATACAGTGTTGTGCGCAGGTGTGGTCTCTTATCACTCTTCAATTAATTTACACTTCCTGTCTACCCTATCAATCCTCGGATCATCTTGCATATGTCTAATAAGATACCTCTCAACCTTCTTCACTTCAGTGAAAAAGATCCACAAGTCCCTCAGCCTTTCCTCATCAGACCTTTCCGTCATACCAGGAAAAATGCTTGCAAATTTCTGCTTAGGGCCTTTCCAATGCTTCCACCTCCTTCCGATGAAGTGTGCACCTGAATGATACGAAAAGCGATAAGTGCGACCACACCAGAATATTGTACGTTTGCAGCATGACCACAAGACATGAGAAAATCAATCCCTCTACCAATAAAAGTTAGTGCACTGTATGCCTCTAACAGCTTTATCAACCTGTGCAGCAATTTTATGGGATGTATGTGATGGACACCAAGATCTCTCTGCTGATCTACATTGCCAGTAATTTACCATTACCCATTAAATTTTATTTCTGTTACTCGTTCCAAAATTAATCAGTAACCAGTGACCCTTGGAAAATTTTTGAGTCAGTAAAAATCAGTAACCACAGATACTCTATTAATGTAAACTCACCTTGGAAAGAGCAGACTGGCCCAATTATGACAGTGTAACTCACCCTGGGAAGGACAGCTATACCCCACTCTGTTAATGCAACTCGCCCCAAAAAGGTGACTCCACTTTGACAATGTAATTCATCCATGGAAGAGCGGTCTGAACGCAGTCTATAAATGTAACTTAACCGGGAAAGTGCTGACTGACTGCGCTTTGTCAATGTAAGCCATTCAGGGAATAGCAGACTGTCATTGCAACTCATCCAGTGAAGAACAGACTGACCTAAACCTTTCAGTGTAACTCACCAGTGTCCCCACACTGTCAAATTAATTCATCTGCTGAACAGCAGACCAACACCACTCTGTCAATGAAACTCACACAGGGTGGAGCAAGCCGAATTCATTTTTTCAATATAATTCACCCTGGGAAGCGCAGACTGGTCCAACTTGGTCAATGCTACACATCCAGGGAAGAGCAGACTGACGCCATTCTTTCAGTGTAACTCACCCAGCGAAGAGCAGACTGACCACATACTGTCAATGCAACTAATTCAGGAAAGAACAGACTGACTCCACTATGTATATGTAACTTGCCCGGGGAAGAGCAGACTGACCCCATTCTGTCAACGTAATTCACCCAGGGAAGAGGAGACTGACACCACTCTGTCACTTTAATTCATCTAGGAATGAGCATACTGAAGACAATCTGTCATAGGAATGCTCTCAGGGAAGAGTAGACTGACTCCACTCTGTCAATGTAACTCGCCCAGGGAAGAGCTGACTGATCCCACTCTGGTAAGGTAACTCATCCTGAGAAGAGCAGACTGACTCAACTCTGACAATGTAACTCACCCAGAGAAGTGGAGACTGGCCCACTCACACAGGGAATTGCGTTGTGAACACTTCCTGTCAATGCAATTCAACCAGGAAATTGCAGACTGACCATACTCCATCGAAGAGAATATTGACTCTTCCACGAAAGAGAATCCTGACACAACTCAGTCAAAGTAACTCTCCCAGGGAAGAGATAGCGGAGCCCACTCTGCCAATGTGTCTCACTGAGGGAAGCGCAGACCGAGCTTACTCCATCAATGTCACGACCTCAGGAAGGAGCAGTCTGACGCCACTTTGTCAATGCAACTGACCCATGTATTAGCAGATTGTACCCAGTCTGTTAATTTAACTCACCTCGGAAAGAGCAGACCTACCCCATTCTATTAATGTAACTCACTCAGGGAAGAGCAGAGTGAACCCATTCTGTCAGACCCCAGTCTCTTCAGGTACCTCAGCCAGTAAAAGCAGACTGACCCCACACGTTCAGTGCAAATCACCAAGGAAAGAGCATGCTGACGCAATTCTGCCAACTTAACTCACCCAGGGAAGAGTAGACTGACCACATGCTGACTATGTCCATCAACCAGGGAAGAACAGACTGAACTCACTCTATCCCTGTCACTTGACCAAGGAAGAGCAGATTGAACCATTCTGTCAAAGGAGCTCAACCAGGAAAGAACAGACTGACGCTACTCTGTCAATATTACTCATTAAGGAAAGAAAAGACTGATGCTAATCTGTCAATGTAACTCAATCAGGGACGAGCAGACTGACCACATACTGACCAAGTACCTCATCCAGGGAAGGCAGGTTGACCCACTCGGTCAATGAAACTCTCTCGGGAAAGAGCAGACTGACGCCGGTCCCTCAATGTCACTGACCCAGTGAAGAGCAGACAGACGCCAATCCGCCACGATAACTCACTCAGTAACGAGCAGACGTAAATCACTCTGTTAATGTAACTAACCCAAGAAAGAGCAGACTGATGCCAACCTGTCAATGTAACTCACCCAGGAAAGAGCAGGCTAACCACACACTAAATTAACACATCCATGGAAGAGCAGACATACCCCACACTGTCAGTGTAACTCTGTCGATTTCGCTGCTCCTCGGATGCTGCCTGAACTGCTATGCTCTTTCAGCACCACCAATCCAGAATCTGGTTTCCAGTATTCGCAGTCATTGTTTTTACCTCGTTGATTTTAACCCTACTGCGAATCCTCATGCAAGGATGCCTGCCTTGAAGAAGTTTTCCTCCTCTCTCTACAAGAATCTCAGGGAGTCCCTCTCCCACTACAACTCCCAGGTCATTTCCTCTGCCCTGAAGCTCTTCATCCATATCGTGATGCTACTTTCTCCCCACCTCCACCTTCCTCTAGCTTTTCTCTCCACGCTTCAATGTCTCTGCCTTTATTCCTGATGAAAAGCTTTTGCCAGAAAAGTCGATTTCGCTACTCCTTGGATGCTGCCTGAACTGCTGTGCTCTTCCAGCACCACTAATCCAGAATCTGGTTTCCAGCATCTGCAGTCATTGTTTTTACCTCTGTCAGAGAACGGCAGTCTGACTCCACTTTGACAATGTAACTCACCCAGAGAAGAACACACTGACCCACTCTGTCAATGCAAGTGACCCAGGGAAGAGCGGTCTGAACTCAATCTGTCAATGTAACCCGACCAGGAAATTGCAGACAGACCACGTTCTGTTAATGTAAGCCATCCAGTGAAATACAGACTGACACCACTCTGTCAATGTAACTCACTCAGTGGAGAACAGACAGACCCCATACTGTCAATGTCACTTCACCCAGACAGAGAAGGATGACCCCACGCTATCCATGATCCGATTCTGTCAATGAAACACTCACAGGGAAGATTAGCCTGACCTCACACTGTCAATGTAACTCACCCAGAGATGAGCAGACTGTTCCCATTCTGTCTATATTACTCACCCAGGGAAGAGCAAACTGATTCCACTTTCAATGTAACTCGCCCAGGGAAAGGCAGACTGAACCCAAACAATCTATGTAACAGATACAACGAAGAGAGTACTGATGCATTCTTACTGGTTATCTCACCCAGGGAAGAGTAGACTGTCACGACTCTGTGAAAGTAACTCGCCAAGGGAAGAGCAGACTGGCTTCAAGCTGTTACAGTAACTCACCCATGGAATAATAGACAAACCGCAGGCACTGAATGTACCTCTCACAGAAAAGAGCAGACTGACCCCATTCTGTGAATTTCAATCATCTAGGGACTAGCAGACGGACCCTATTCTGTTCAGGGAACTCGCCCAGTCAAGAGCAGACTGACCTCACGGTATCAATGTAAGTCAACCAGGAAATTGTAGACTAGCGCCATTCTGTCAACGTAACTTACCGAGGGAAGAGTAGACTGACCCCACCCTTGTCAGTGTAACTCATCCAGGGAAGAGGAGACTGAATCTACTCTGCTAACGTAAATCACAAAGGGAAGAGCACACTGACCGCACTCTGTGAATGTAACACACCCAGAAAAGAGAAGACTGACCCCATTCTGATATGGTCACTCGCCAAGGGAAGAGCATATGGACTCCACTGTGTCTGTGTGACTCAACAAGGGGAGAACAGACTAACCTTACGCTGTTGAAGTAACTCAAAGAGGAAATTGCAGACTGACGGCACTCTATCAATCTAAGTCAACCAGGAAAGAGCAGACTGACACCACGCTATCAATGAAACTCACAGAGGGAAGAGCTGGCTGACCTCATTCTGTCTATGTCACTCAGCCAAGAAAGAGCAGACTGATCCGATTCTGTCAATGACACGCATGCATGAAGACGAGACTGACCTCATTCTGTCAAAATAACTCAGCGAGGGAAGAGCAAACTGATCCCATTCTGTCTATGTCACTCACACAGGGAAGAGCAGAATGAACCTACACTGTCAATATAACTTACTCAGCGACGACAGTACTGAAACCACACTTTCTGTTGAACTCACCCAGGGAAGAGCAGACTGTCACGACTCTAGGAAAGTAAATCACTGAGGGAAGAACAGACTCACCTCTGTCAATGCAACTCGACCAGTGAAGAGCATACTGACACCACGCCATCAAAGAAACTTACCCTGGAAAGAGCAAACTGACGCCACTCTGTCAATATAACTCACCCAGGGAAGAGCAGGCAGACCCCACACTGTCCAAATAACTCACTCCGTGAAAAGTAGACTAACGCCACTCTGTCAATGTAACTCACTCAGGGACGAGCAGACTGATACCACTCATTCAGTGTAACTCATCCAGGGAAGAGCAAACTGACCCCCACCCTCTCAGTGTAACTCAGCAGAGCAGTCTGACCCCACTCTGTCAATGTAATTCACACGGGAAAGATCAGACTGATCCTATTCATTCTATGTCACTCACCCAGTGAAGAGCACACTGACTCCACTCTGCCAATGCAACTCGCCCAGGGAAGAGCAGACTGAACCCACACTGTCAGCATAAATTATCGCGACGAGAATACTGACCCCAGTCTTTCAGTTTAACTCACGCAGTGAAGAGCAGACTATCACCACTCTGTTAAAGCAACTCGCCCAGGAAGTGCAAAGTGACCTTACTCTATCTGTGTAAATGAACCAGGAAAGAGCAACTAACGCTCTTCTGTCAATGTATCTCGCTCAGGGAAGGACAGCCTGACCCGTCTCTTTCCATGTAACCTACCCAGGAAAGGGCAGGTTGGTTCAATCTATCTATAAAATTCCATAACAATCCTCTGAAGTACATCCTATCCAGACCCTCTCCACTTCCCTATCTGTGTAACCGTGTATGTTCCATGGCTATTCCAAATAACCTGCAAACGCTTAGAATGTGGTAGCCAACCAGGGCACCGGAGCAAAACCTGGACGAATGTGCAAACTCCACTCAGACACTCCGAACCTCCAATGGAAACCAAACCCGACAGCAGTCATGATTAGAAAATGTCTAAACAGAAACCTCGCAAAAAGAATAGCGTCCCTGAGTGCGGCAATCATTTTGAGCATTACTTAAGGCCCTCTTACTGTAATTACATTCCATTTTAATCACTGCAAAGCTTCTTCAAAGCAGATCACGCACTTGTTCTTTTTTCAGAGTTCATACATCACGCTTTCATCACCTTAACCTAATCATATGTCTGACTTGTTCGACTACGTCATAACAGGTTGGGAACTGAAGAATGAGCTTTTTTTCGTAATCCACTGATGTTGATAGTTATAATACAGAATATTTGAGTTAGACTTGCTGCGCTTGCGGGTGGTGTATTTGCTGGATTTTGACTTTTCATTTCATTTTGTGTTTACTCTTTCAGTTTCGTCCTTTCGAGTTCATTGTGAAGACTTCTGAAGAAGACATTTTGAAGGCGAAATGGTAACTGTGTGTTCTGTCTAAAGACAGACGTAGCTTTATCTCTGTTCTCTTATAAATTGATCTCCTGATCTTTGCAATGAAATAGGGTGTATGATTCTTATTCGGTTTCAGTTTCAAAATCAAGAGAAACAAGATGGAGAGAATGTCAAAGCACACAAATTACTGATTTGCTAAGAGAATTTTTGTAGCACTGGTGGTCATGAAGGGCAGATTACGGTAACGGTTCAAGAACATTTAGTTCACGTAAGTGGTACGTGACCTTTCTTCGAAATATATCGTCCAATTCTCCCAGTGCATTTATTTCACTTCCAGAAAATATCGATTGTGTTCTGTATTCACTTTGTATCGCCATATCTGTCTTCTGGTCAACCTGAAACAACTTGAATTTGCGACTGCATTGAATAATTTTTTGCTGTTTCTTTCGAGGAGCAAACCTGTGCACAATACAACTCTATTCATGCTGATGGATAAGAAGTTCAAAAGGAATTATGGTTTGTGGATCGACAGCAGTAATGAAATGATCCGCTGGCGAATATCTGTCACCACGCCCCATTCTTACATCGGGCCTGTAGCGGTCCATTGACAGAGTTTACAGACAGGAAATGTCGAAGTGACTCGTGCTTTGTCAGTTTTGATTTGATACCGATGGTAGTGCTGTTTTGGTGCGGAAGTGTGTCAACATTTTTGACGCTAGAGCCAGTATTTAAGTCGCATCTACTCCATGGAGTGTCTTCTCATATCTGAATACGATGACATGAAAATATCTGGAAATGATAGCTAAGGTTTTTTTTTCCATTAAACTGGGAGCATATTTAACTATGCAATTCAGGCAGCCAAGATGAATATTTGGCAGTCGGTTCTTCAAGCTGAGCTCTTCATACCAACTGTTCCAATGAAGGTCATAGATAGGATCCCCATCCATAATGTTTTGCAAATTTTAGCCTCAACAACAACCTATTGTTCTGAACAATGTTACACCACAAGCAAAAGACTAAATCTACTTTTCACCATTAATTTTCAATTTCAGTTCTTAATGCACAGTTTCTTACGAATGTGGACAGTGGATACCCTTTAATATTCGATTGTTATGATCTACAGAGTTTCTACTCCGTTGAACCATTCTTCTTCCTGGCTGCTGGCATTGATGGGACAAAACAAATGGTGTCATTGTACGCTCTAAACATTCTCTGATATCATATTTACTTTCGTTCTCATCGTGATCTCTTTTCTAGTCCGGCTTCTGAATAAAAGAATGTTTCAAATCTTCTTGTTTTCGAATTCGTTCATCAGTTTGATCCTGTTTATCTCTTCTCATATGTTGCCAGAGCTGTCGATTAATTCTTGTCTTTTGGCTTTGGCGTGGCTATCTGACAGTTTACCTGATCCGCTTTGAATGGCAGTTTTCCTGAACAATGTATGAACTATCCATTCAAGTGGCCCCAGGAGATATAGAATTTCTGGACGAGATCAACCACTATTCCACGAATAATTCTGCATCTAATCCGCTTGGAGCACAGTCAACAATTTGTTGTTAAATCGAATTGAACACTCTCACTGCATGATTTCATGGACTGAATTTATTTATAATTTGAAAGCAACAAGAAAACATGCTTGTAAATTCTGGAGAACGAACTGTAAGTGGAGTCTACAACTTCTATAAAGCATTAGGAAAATCACCAGATGGAGATAATGAGGACAGAAGATTCTGGAAAGTCAGAGTCGATTTTAAAAAAAGGTAGAGCTAGAAACGAAAACCACAGCAGTTCATGCAAGATCAGAACAGCAGGAGAGTCAACGTTTCGAGTAGGACCCTAAGCTAGGACTGGGAAGGGGGATCTATGCTGACACATAATTACAGGGAAGGGTGGTTCTTGGGGGACAGGTAAGGAGAATGGTGTTAAAATGGGTGCAGGTAGGAGGAGCATGAGTTTGAACGTATTGGTGGGATGGAAGATGGACAGTTTAGGTCCAGGGGATAGGGCAGAGAGGAAGGGCTGGATCTGCGATGAGGTGCGTGGTGTGGAGATTTCGAACCCGGTGATTTCTATGTCGAAGCCTTAAGTTCGTAAGTTTCTGGGTCGGAAGGTGAAGTTCTTCCTCTGGTTGATGTGTGGCCTTAATTTGACAGAGGAGGTGATCCAGATTAGATCCGTCGTTGGGGGAGTGGGAGGCGAATTTGAAATGGCTGGCAACCGGGAGTTGGACTTGATTTGGGGCTGCGTACCACGGATGCTTCTGAAAAAGTCTCCGAGTTGCTCTTCATCTTTCAGGAAGCAGTACCTGCTGCCATACCTCACCTCGCAGTGTCCTCTCCTGACAGAGGGCGACCTAATTTCAGTTTTCTTAGGCACAGGGGAAACAGGCAACCCAGTGTTTACAAGGGCTGTTACAGTCTACAAACACTGCTACTGTCCAGGAAACGGCCAAAAATGAACCTGACCAGGGGTTCGTGCTCGGCGAATATCAGCTCCGTGGACAAAAATTGGACTGCATTCCACTGCGGTAGGCTTCACAGCATGAGTGTAGGGACTGCTGCGTCTTTGTTTTCATGGATACATATCTTAGCCACAGAGTTCCAGACACTTACATACAGCTGAATCGTCGTCCATTTTTTTCCTGCTGACAGTGGGAAAATGCAGCTCTGCGCAGGAAGGCTCGAGGTGGGAGTCTACGTGTCCACATCAACACGAAATGGTGCAAAGATTCTGTGCTAGTCTCCAGTTACTGCGTATCACTGGCGCAGTTGGTGATTTTTTTGAAGCAGACCATTTTATTTGCCATGGGAATTCACTGCTGCCCTTATAGTCGGGATGTTCCTCTATATTCCTTGCAGTGCTAAAGGTTCAGGACGAATTATTTTAACTGTTTTAGGGTATTAGTGGACTGCATAGTGCACAGCCTGTTGGAATGTTTGTTTTTGCTGAAGATTTTAACCATGTGAATCTCAAGTTTGTCTTCCCTAAATTCTTTCAGCATATGGACTTTGCATTGAGAGGGTGGAGCATGCTGCATCTTGTTTGTGCAAACATCCTCAATGCAAACAGGGCAGAGCCTGTCTGCACTTTCGCTCCTCAGGCGACAACACTGCTTTGCTAATTCTAACATACAAACCGCTGGTCAGATGCGTCAACCCGATTCTGAAGCAAGTGAAAACCTGGCCACCAGGAGCCATTTCTGCTCTTCAAGAATGCTTTGAGCACACTGACTGATACGTGTTTAATGAGGTAGCAACCGATGGTGACTCCATCAACTTAGAGGAGTACACGATATCAATGATTTGCTGCGGTCGTAAGTGCATTGAAGACGTCACTGTGTCTAAGACTATCACCTCTCTGCTCAACCAGAAGCCGTGAATGACGACAAAGGTGCGTGCACTGCTGAGGACCCGTGATTCCAACTTGAGAGCACGTGGCAACATGGCATTGACTGTAGCAAGAACCAATCTTGACCGGGCCATCAAAGAGGCAAAGCGCGCAGACGTGCAGAGAATATACAGCCTCTTTCAGGACAGTGAGATGAAGAGCATGTTCAAGAGTATTAAAGCCATCACCAAACACTGCATAGCATCGCCTTCGGGTGTAAGTGATGCCTCCTTCCCGGATGCGTTGAACAAATCTATGCATGATTTGGACCATGAAATGATGTTGCAGCGAGGAAGACCATTCCAATGACCTGGTGCTGTCTCTTATCACGACTGACATGAGGAAAACTCAATGTAGAGTTAACCCACGAAAGGCTGCTGGACTACATAACATCATTGGCAGAATGCTCAGAGGCTGTTCGGACGTGCAGATGGATATTCTCACGGACACCTTTAAGATCTCCCTGAGTTGTGCCATAGTTTCAACGTGCTTCAAGTCACTATCATCGTCCCTGTGTCGAAGACGTCTTCAGTGTCCTGCCTCAATGTCCTGCCCCGTTGTGTTAACACTCATCATCATGAATTGTTTCAAGAGGCTCTTGATGAGACATATCAAGACCCTGCTGCACTCCCCTCCTCCCTGACTGGAAACTCTGCAGTTTGTGTTTCGTCCCAATCGCTGAACACATGATACCATCTCTGCAACCCTCCATCTGGGCCTTACTCACATGGCAAGGAGGACACTTACGTCAGACTGCTGCTCATGGAATTCAGTTCCACATTTAACACTGTCATTCCTCAGCACCCGACTGGAAAGACTGCAATTTTGTCTGCTGGGCTTGAATATCTCCCTCTTTGACTTGGATCCTGGACTTACTGACTAGGAGACCACTGTCAGTCCGGATTGGGAACAGCATCTCCAACAGGATCACCCTGAGCACGAGACCTCCAAGGGCTGTTGCTCGGTACACTACTGTTCATCCTGCTTTTGCGTGGCTGTGCAACGATGTACAGCTCATATTATATAACGAATTCGCTATTAACATGACGGTAGTGGATCTCATAAACAGGACCAATGAGTCAGCATACAGAGAGGAGGTGCAGCAGTGAAAGTACTGCTGCTGAGACAACATCCTGTCTCTAAACGTGGATAAAACGAAAGAGATGGCTGTTGACTTAAAGACAGCACAGAGCCATCACACTGCTGAACATCAATGGCTCCCCCAAGGAGATGAAGAGCAACAAGTTTCCTTGCATCCATCTGGTGGGTAGTCTCACCTCGTCCCACAACACCAGCTATATATACAAGAAAGCACAGCAGTGTCTCAATTTTCTGAGTAGGTTGAGGAAAGCCGATCTCCCAACTGCTGCCCTCACCTCGTTCTATGGAGAGTCAATTGAGAATATCCTGTGCAGTTGCATCAATGCCTGGTTTCGGAATTGCACCAGCTCGGATCATAAGAACCGACAAGAGATAGTGATGATAGCAGAGATGGTCATCGGTGTGTTTTTCCCTCCATCAAAGAAATTTGCAACTCAAACTGCATCTGCAAGGCGAACAGCATGTTGGACAACGCTGCACATCTTTGATTCAAATTCTTTGCACTCCTACAATCTAGCAGAAAATACAAGAAAATTCAGTCTCTTAGTGCCAGACTGTACAATTGCTTCTTCCGCAAGCCTTCAAGCTTTTCAACACTGTATGATCACACTCTCTTCCATTTTCAATTTCTGGACAACTTTTTGAATGGCAAATAAAACAATATTTTGTTCATGATCATTCATAGTTAAATTGTCTTTTGTTGTTAGGAATTACTGCACAGTGTTACAGTTATCGCACTTTTTGTGCATTTTATGCTGCCCTGTGCATCACTGTACTGTCGTGTACTCTGTACGTTCAAATGGTACACTGGTCGTGGAGCAACACTTTCGCGTTTTTGTTGTCCCAGTTGTATACGGTAGAAATGACAAATAAAACTACTCTACGCTCTCTCTACACTACTCTACTCTCTCTTATCTCGGTCTCAGGCCTCAAAGAATAGTTGCAATTCATGAGAGATTTACCTGCATTTCTGCAAACATGATTTACCGCATCCATTGCTCCTGGTGTGGTCTCCTCTACATCAGAGAGACCTAGTGCAAAATTGCAGACCGGTTAAGGGAACATCTATGGTCTCCTTAGCTTTTCCCAGTCTATACTTAATGGCAAGGTTCTGGGAAGAATTGCTGAACAAAGAGAATTTGGAGTGCAGATTCACAATTCATTGAAAGTAGAGTTGCATGTCGGTCGGACTGTGAAGAAGCTCCTTGGTATTCTTTTCTTGAAAGGTCAGAGCATTGAGCACAGAAGAGGGGAGATTATGTTGCGAGTATACAGGACAATGGCTAGACCACGTTTGGAATATTGTGTGCAATTCTGGCCTCCCTGTTCTCAGAATGATGTTGTGAAACTTGAACACTTTCCCATAAAATTGGCAAGGGTGTTCCTAGGGTTTCAGGATTTGAGTTATGGAGAGAGGCTGAATAGTTTGAGGTTGTTTTCCATGGAGCATCAAAGGCTGAGGCGAACCTTTATAAAGTTTTATGAAATCATGACGGGCAGAAATAGGATAAAGAGAACAGGTCTTTCCCTCGGGTGGTGGAGTCCAGAATGAGAGGGCATAAGTTTATGATTAGATTAGATTAGATTACTTACAGAGTGGAAACAGGCGCTTCGGCCCAACAAGTCCACACCGCCCCGGCGAAGCATACCCACCCATACCCCGACATCTGCATCTAACCTAACACTACGGGCAATTTTAGCAAGGCCAATTTTAGCATGACCTGCAAATCTTTGGACTGTGGGAGGAAACCGGAGCACCCGGAGGAAACCCACGCAGACACGGGGAGAACGTGCAAACTCCACACAGTCAGTCGCCTGAGGCGGGTTAGTCTTGAAAGCTGTACAAGGAACCTAAGGGATAACATTTGGAGGGAGGGGGAGCATGTGCATGATATGAGCTGCCAGTGGAAGTGGTGGAGTCTGTTAGCCACCTGGATGATTCTATGAATAAGAAGGGTTTAGCGGGATATTAGCTGAGTGCTGGCAAATGGGAATAGATTACGTTAGGATATCTCGTCTGCATGACGATGTGACTGAGGGGTCTGTTTCCTTGCTCTACATCTGTATGACTCTGTGACTCAATTAGCCTGGAATAATCACAAATTTTGGGTCTGAAATATCATCTCAGCTTGTCTTTCAACAGATCCTAGAAAATGAGGCATGTATCGCCTGTAGTTACACGTTTTGTATTGCTGCTGTATTGCTTTTGTATTGCTTCATTCCCACCTGACCATCTAAATTTCACAATATCTCATCACCTGTGTTCACCCTCATTCACGTTGGTGGCTTTCTTCTGTCTCGACATATAGTTTATTCTTTTAAATGACTGTGTCACTCTTGAAATTACTTCGGAATCTTTACGTTTGAAAATTCACTTTTAATGGAACGTCTCGATCAAGCTTCATGATATGCAAAAGCCTGCTAAGAGACGAGGGGTTTTTAACGAGTTCAACGCTGTGAGCAGAATTCGTAACTGCGTGGGTAACCTCGTTGGATTTCGAATTCAACGCCTTAACGACTCAGCCATCACAGCTGCAACATGGTGCCTAGTCTTTATCGTAAAACACCCGAAACCATGAAATACATAAGATGTTGAAAGAACAACACAAAAATTTTGCCAAAACCTTTGCAGGGACGCAAGTGAACGTTACATTTGTAGGTTGACCAGCTTTCACCGCAGCCTAGATTCTGACACAGATGAACTTGTGAGAATGATTCTTCGTGGAGTCATAGAGTCACTGAATTTACACCACAAAGGAGTCATTTGCCTCCTTGCATATGATCGGCTTTTACTCAAGTGTCCAGCACCTGGTGCCAAAGTGGATATGCTAATAAGTTTAAATATTCAGGGCAATTTGGTACCAGAAATAATCATACTAAATAACTGAACACTGGCTCACATTCGAAAAAAAAAATCCGAATTAGAAAAATTTCGGAAACGATTGATAGTAATGGTTCCAGGAATGAAACTCTTAAATTCTGACATCAGGTACAGAACTTGTGAGCACAAGAGAGGAAGATTGACCGAAGTTTTGGAACTGGAAACCGTTTTGGCTGAATCATTTGCATTCTTTTTGAACGGAAACTGACCCTCTGCTCCAAATTGATCATGCTGGATAGATATCCTAGATTAATCCGGTCCCATTTTCCAACATTTGGCCCACATCCCTCTAAACGTTTGTTACTCATATTCCCATCCAGATGCCATTACATTTTGTAGTTGTACCAGTCTACCAACCTTTCTCTGGCAAATCATTCGAGACACGCCTGAAAAAAGTTGCCCATTTGGTCCCTTTTAAATCTTTAACCTTTCATTTTAAACATAATCTTTCTAATTTTGCACTCCCTCACCACCGGGAAAGCACCTTGTCTCGTCACCCTCTCTATGTCCCTCATTATTTAAGACAGAACAACGAATTGATTTGATCATACTTGTCAGATGGGAAAGGCCTGTAGATTTTTTTCCAAGGTAACAATTTGAAAACTGATTGTTGTAGAAAGTCTGACGTACAGAATTGTAGAAATGCATTTTGGTGTCGTTTTAATACGTCATTGAAGTATAGCAGCAGTTACCGAAATCTGTTGTGAAAGCTGCAGAATGGCAACCTTTCCAGATGAAGGACATTAGGGCAAGAGATAGAAGTCTTATTTCCAATGTACAATAGCTCTGTTAGACTGCACTTGGAGTACAGTATGAGGAATTATCATCCTCAATTTAGGAAAGTTACAATTGCCGTATGAGGAATACCATGAATGTTGATTATCCTTGACAGCATAGATTAAGAAATAAGATGGATGAGCTTGAGGCTCTTTTGGAAATTGGCGGATGCGATATTGTGGGGATAACTGAGACGTGGCTTCAAGTGGACAGGGCCTGGGAAATTAATATTCAAGGCTACACGTGCTATCATAAGGACAGACTGATGGACAGAGGGGGTGGGGTGGCCATGTTGGTAAGGGATGATATTCAGTTCCTTGCGCGGGGGGACATATAATCTGGGGATGTAGAGTCAGTGTGGATAGAGATGAGAAATTCTCAGGGTAAAAAGACCCTCTTGGGAGTTATCTACAGGCCCCCAAACAGTAGTCTGGATGTCGGATGTAAGTTGAATCAGGAGCTGAAATTGACCTGTCTCAAAGATGTTACGACATGTGTTATGGGAGATTTCAACATGCAGGTAGAATGCGAGAATCAGGAATGAATTGGATCTCAAGAAATAGACTTTGTGGAGTGCCTCCGAGATGGATTCTTAGAACAGCTGGTGCTGGAGCCTTCGAGGGAGAAGTCAATTCTGGATCTGGTATTGTGCAACGAACCAGAATTGATCAGAGACCTCGAAGTGAAGGAGCCATTGGGAAGTAGTGACCATAATACAATAAGCTTCAATCTGCAATTTGAGAGGGAGAGGGTACAGTCGGAAGTGACAATATTTCTGTTGAATAAAGGTAACTATGGAGCTATGAGGGAGGAGCTGACCAAAGGTCAATGGTGCAATACCTTAGTAGGGATGACAGTGGAAGAACAATGGCTGATATTTCTGTGTATAATGCAGAAGATGCCGGATCAGTTCATTCCAAAAAAGAAGAAAAATCCTCGGAGGAGGCATGGGTGTCCATGGCTGGCGAGGGAAGTTAAGAAACATGCAAAGTTAAAAGAGAAAAAGTATAGCATAGCAAAAATAAGTGGGAAAACGGAGGACTGGGAAGCTTTAAAGAACAACAGAGGATTACTAAGAAGGAAATACGCAGAGAAAACAATGAGGTACGAAGGTAAACTGGCAAGAAATATAAAGGAGGATAGTAAAAGCTTTATTAAGTATGTGAAAGGCAAAAAAAAATGGTTTAGACTAAAATCGGGCCCTTGATGACAGAAACAGGGGAATATATCAAAGGTAACAAAGAAATGGCAGAAAAATTGAATTGGTACTTCAGATCTGTGT